>NW_012106230.1:1556280-1573342 GCF_000951045.1 Mandrillus leucophaeus
AGAATGAAAGTGAATTTGAGGGAGAGCAAGGTAGAGCTGGAGAGGAAAGTCTTAGCTCATGCAGAGGCCTGAATACAATTGCATAAAATTTCATCTTTATTCTAACAATATTTGGAAGGCATTAAAATTTTTTAAATCAATATGATTATCCAATGGGGTTTGTGTTTCAATAAATTTATTAGAGACTAATTAAAATGATATTTTAGCCATTTTAGAAAAGATGAAGTTAGTTGGGATTGGAGGGTGGCAATGGAGAGGGAAGGAAAAGCATGAATAAGGTGAACATCTAAGAGGTAAAAAATTAGATATAAAATTGGCGAAGTAAGGAAGACAAAGAAGTGAAGGATGAATACTAGTATATGCCTTGCCTAGTAGGATAGACAATAGGGATAAAGCACACAGGACAACGACCAAATCTGAGGTCAAGATATTGGGAACTTGACCTTGGGAATGTAGAATTTTAGTTGCTTTTGAGCCATGCAACTTAAACTCAATACTAGGTATTTCGATAGAGAGTGCCGAAGCTACAGGAAATGGTAAGAGAGAGAAATAAATGTACGAATCACTGATAATTGAAGTTGCGGGTATGATAAAACAGTCTACAAAAATAAGGAATGGGAAAAACTAACAGCTGAACAGAGGATGCCAAATCTGCAATTAGTGAGGTAAGAGAAAAATGAAGAAAATATGGTGGCGTCACACAAGACAAGAAGTGAGACGCTGTACAACATTTCCAAATTTCAGAAGAAATTCAGCTAAGAATGGACAATTTTCCATTGTATATATCAATAGTGAGACAGTGGTTAACCGGGAAAGAATTGGCCTCAGCGATCAGTGGAAAGCTGGATTTGAAAGAGCAAAGGATTATGAAAAATTGGAAGCAATAAACAACTTTTTTGAGAATTCTGACAAGCGCTACAGGTTGTGTTTTACATACACATACCTAATACATATATAATAGTTTCTCAGTTTGTAATTTGAGAAGAAACTGAATTTCACCATTAATAACAAATAATATATTTTTCAATATTGATTTAGAAAAAACATGAAATGAGTCAATAGGACTTCTTTTTTTCAGGTATACTTTTTTTTTCTTTTTTTTTCATTTAATTTTTAGGTTTATGGGTATATGTGCAGGCTTGTTTTATAGGTAAACTGTGTCACAGTGATTCGTTGTAGAAATTATTTTGTCACCCAGGTACTAAGCCCAGTACCCAATAGATAATTTTTCTGATCCTCTCCCTCCTCCCACACTCCACCTTTAAGAAGGTCCCAGGGTCTGTTTTTTCCCTCCATGTGTCCCTGTGTTCTCACCATTTAGCTCCCACTTATAAGTGAGAACAGGTTGTATTTGGTTTTTTGTCCCCGTGTTAGTTTGCCAAGGATAATGGCCTCCAGCTCCATCTATCTTTTATATGTCTCACATTTCCTTTATTCAGTCTACCATTGATGGACACTTAGGTTGATTCTACGTCTTTGCGATTGTGTATAGAGCTTCATCAACATATGTGTGCATGTGTCTTTTTGGTAGCAAGAAGTTCTTTTTTTTCCCAGACGGAGTCTCGCTCTGTCGCCCAGGCTGGAGTGCAGTAGCGCGACCTCTGCTCACTGCAAGCTCCACCTCCTGGGTTCATGCCATTCTCCTGCCTCAGCCTCCCAAGAAGTTGGGACTACAGTTGCCCACCACCACGCCTGGCTAATTTTTTGTGTTTTTTAGTACAGACGAGGTTTCACTGTGTTAGCCAGGATGGTCTCGATCTCCTGACCTTGTGATCTGCCTGCCTTGCCTCCCAAAGTGCTAGGATTACACCTCGCCTAGCCAGAAGCTCTTAATGTACTACAAAATCAATGTCTTCCAATGTTCTAAAGTGATACAAAATTTAAAAATAAAGGTGTAATCCTTTATATTGAAATATGCTTTTAGAAGACGTAGAGAGACAAATCAATCAGAAAACACAGATTCAGTGGCCAAAAAAAAAAAAAAATGGAATAAACAGTGAGAAAACATGATAATGAGATGAGATGCAGAATGTAGAATGATGAGTCATATATGTGTCTGTGTGCATATACATGGGTGGTGGGAGAGAGACAGATACATGAGGAAATGAATTTTGAGGAATATGTAATCATTTTCATTAAAGACAGCATAACGTACGCCAGAAAGATTTAATAAATTTTCCAGATTCACCTAGATAGAGGTTGAAACTGGTAGTAATGGTTTTGGTTTTCTTGTGCTTTTGGAGTATCTTGGTTTTATTTGTGGTTCTGATTCTGTCCTACTTATTAAAACAGGTATCTTCAAACATTTACTGCCTACCTGACAGTTTACTGAACTCTTCACATACATTAACTCATTAGATACACTCAAAGACATTATAGAGAAGGTATAATTTTACTTCATTTTAAAATTGAGGTTTAGACTCAAAAAGTCACAGACCTTTTCCCAAGATCTCGTAAATTGCTCAGGATTTAAGTGCTCATCTTATTATTCCACAAAATTTGATTCTTAACAAAAATGAACTAAGGGTTATGGCTTATTATACCATTTCCAGTAGTAGATCACACAATTGCCCTCATGGATACGTATATGATTAGTATTTTTGAAGTATGAGTGTCTCAGGAACACAGGTAGTTTGAAGGATTAAAAAAAAAATTTCAATGTAATTTGTCCAGCTCATCTCACATTGAGAGACACACAGGAGGAAACATCAAGCTTTCAGATACCTCTAGAGGTTCAATTTTGATCCAATGGGACCTAAGAACTAATAAATCATCTGAATAACTTCTACATGAGCTCACTGGGAGTCAAGATCACTGCTAAGTGGGTAAGTCTGTATATGGAACCAATAGGCATCCCTCCACCCATGCCCCAGATCCTCATCCGAAGTCTCTCTCTTCGGTGAGCTTTAATGTTAAATAGATTCAGACTGCATCCTAATTGTGTTTCATACATCCACACTGTCTGCTTTTCCAGAACTGTCTAAAGGATATCTATTTGTATTTAAAATAATACTTCATTGGCTGGGTGTGGTGGCTCACGCCTGTAATCCCAGCAGTTTGGGAGGCCAAGGTGGGCAGATCACCTGAGGTCAGGAGTTCAAGTTCAAGGAGTCCTGCTGAGGCAGGAGAATCGCTTGAACCTAGGAGGTGGAGGTTGCAGTGAGCCGAGATCACGCCATTGCACTTCAGCATGGGCAACAAGAGCAAAACCCATCTCAAAAAAAATTAATAATAATAATAATACGTCATTAATCCTCAGTGCTGTCTCTCTCTCTCTCTCCTCCTTAGACATCCTTCTCTCTGTCTTCTTAAATGATGACATAAGTTGAGCAGAGAATCTCTTAGAATTTACCATGCTTTCTGCAATAGTTCCCACAAAATAACAGTTATTACTGGATGGACAATGGAGGAGAGAGATGTGTGCAGATGTGATTTCCTGACTAAAATTCTTAGGAAGTTCATTTACCAAGAATGGCCCTCCTTTAGTTCTGGAAATGAGATTTTTTAATAATCCATCCTTAGCCTTGGCAAACACTGAATATAAGGTAAATTTTGCCCTCCTAAATAAGAATGAATACTCACTATACATTTTTGAATCCTATAATACAACAATGTAGAAACCTGTTGGCATATCATTTACCGAATATTTCTTCTCAGGTGAAGTATTCACCTTTAACCAGGGCTCCAATGTAATCCAAATCAAACCAGTGCTTCCCAACCTTTTTCCATACCATATCATGCCATTTTTGCATGTGCTGAGTTACACAGAGGGAACACCCAATGGCTCAAGATGTCCCCAGGTCTGAACACCTATAGCACACTGGTGGCGCACAGGGTGTCCCAGCAGCCTGTTGCTAAGATCTGGTGAAGAAACCAAGCTTGTTGCAGCCCTGGAACGAAGAATGCTTGACCTGAAAAAGCCCTGAACACCCTGATAAAGAACAAGGTAGAACCTGAATAGCACTAGGCAGTGAGTAAATCAGAAAATGTCTTGATTGATAGGGCAGTGGAAAGGCAAGAGGAGGTCTCCATTAAGCTTTTGCTTTTACGCTATTGAATATATTTTTCTGTGCAAAGCATTGCCATTCTAATTAGGTGCCAAAGTGTTTAAAACCTCAGAGATATGTCCTTAATTCTTAAGAAGCAAGGCAAGGCCTTCAAGAATTAGTGTTTGAGAGAGAGATTTAATTCATTTTGCAACTGAGTTTTGAGAATCTAAATGGGCAAATACAACCTACGGAGACTTGAAGAGAGCAAAATAAATAAAACTGCTTAATTTTAAAGAACTAGCCAACTATCAGAATGGCCTAAAAAAGACAATTGCTAATTAATTTTGGTACTCACCAAAATAGTTAGAAAAAGCAATGTTTTTATTTTCAACATGCATAGTTAAGTATCTAAAATTTTCAACCAATAGTTTAGGTATTAAGATATAATTTTTCAATGCTGTGAATATTGGCAGTTAAAATTAAATATAGATTTAAATGAATGCCTAAAATTAAATGTATCTTAATATAAAATTAGCATAACCTATATTTTTCTAATTTTGATGAGTGATGATTAAATAGAAATTTAACTTGTAGTTGAAAGTTGTCTTATTAATCAGATGGGGGTCATATTAATGGTGTCTTGATAAAAAGGATTATCCAAATGCTCAAGTCTCTTAGAATCCATGATATTTTTTATACCTGGGGGCAAGAGATAATAAGATTCCAGATGGATGAAAAGTATGCCTTGTGTTATAACATGGGAGAAGGAATGATTTTGAAAATAGAAGACAAAAGGGAACCAAGAGCACAGGTACTTTCTCAGTCAAATCATTTTCAGAAAAAGGGACATATAGAAATAGAGGAACTGAAGATTGACTTTCTTAAGACTGTTTTCGTGCAGTTGGGATTTCACTGGCGTGGTGGAGTGGTGTACTCAAACTAAATCACAGGTTAGGCAAACAAATCCCAAAAAGAAATTTTGAAAATATTTCCAAAAATATTTTAGATAATATTTTTGAAAATTCTGAAAATATATCTGAACTCTGGTTGCCATTCCAAAAATCAAATTTGTTCTTTAGATTATTGGTTATCAAACATGGCTGTATATTAGAATCACTTGGGTCTCGGTGCCTCCAAGATGTTCTGAATAAATAGTATTGGATGCCCCGGCATTGGCATGTAAAGAGTTCTAGATGATTCCAATGTGCAGTAAAGTTTGAGGCAAAACTTGCTTTAGGAAGATGAAGTGGAGAAAGAAACACTAGTGCTTATGAAAGAACTCTTTGTTTGAAATATGGAATTGATTTTAGATTTCCCCTAAAATAGATAAAGATATGAAAATGACTAAATGGGTGGTGAGACTTTGGGATGGTGATTACTTAAAAAAACAAACAAGAAAAAACTCAGACAAATGAATTGGAGGCTATGAAGAAAAACAGCTTTTAAAAACTTACAGGAATTATAAAATAATGTAGAGAGTTGTAACATAGGTGCAAAATCATAAATGCTGTATTTTATGAGCACTGTAACAGATTTTTGTAAGTAATTTTATTTCTATGTGATTTTTAAGTTTATTGAATTTGGAATTTAAACTCCAGTTTAATATGCAACTTCGCTGTTGACTTTGTTTTTCTACCATAATGTGGTGTATGTATCTACTTAAACTTAAATATTCTGTGTTACTCAATAGCACATGTCCACCATAGTTAACATTCTTACTCATACATCTATTTTCTCATGTGGCGCGCTCTCATTTGGTATGACATGTACCTTGGAACCGCCACAAATCTTGAAGTTATATAAAAGCAATAACACAGGAAGTGCTAACGTACAGATGGACTTCATTAAGTAAAAAATAAAACAGATGATACTCTTTCCCTGACACTATTTTTCAGTGAAAGTGGTCTATTTACTTTTACATTGTGGGACAGCCTTATAATTATCCTCAATCAGGGTTCAGATTATAACTTCACAGCTAGAATTGACATAAAATCCTTTGTGAAAAAAATTGAACATGTTCAAGTCCCATATGTAAGTCAGATAATTCTGGCTTCTGAATATTCATAAATGAAACAGTTATTTACTGAGAATAGCAATATATATGTGTGTATATATGTTTGCATATTTGTATATGTCTCTGTATATGTGTATGTGTATATATGTGTGTGTATATATATGTTTTAGGAGCCTTCTATTTTACTTTGACGTAGTATATGAGAAACTTTGCAATCTTTGGAAAACTACAGTTTTCATGTTTGTCTTCTCTAAGCTTTAAACATTTAGTTTGACACTTTAGCCTTGTTCTTTCATCCCTGTGATTAAAGCTTAAGGAACAAACCACTACACTTGGGCAGCATAAGAGTGATTAGAAATATGGGCGGATCACGAGGTCAGGAGATTGAGACCCATCCTGGCTAACACGGTGAAACCCTGTCACTACTAACAATACAAAAAAAAAAAAAAAATTAGCCGAGCGTGGTGACGGGCACCTGTAGTCCCAGCTACGCGGGAGGCTGAGGCAGGAGAATGGCGTGAACCCAGGAGGCGAAGCTTGCAGTAAGCTGAGATTGTGCCACTGCACTCCGGCCAGGGCGACAGAGCGAGACTCAGTCTCAAAAAAAAAAAAAAAAAAAGGAAAGAAATATAGACTCTACTGTCAGTTGTAACAGTCACACTAATACTCTGTGACCACTACCAGAAACTCGGATTTTTCCAACGTTTATAAGGAGATATGGGTGACAGCCTTCCTCACAGGGTAAGCAAGGGACTATCAAGTTAATTCATGCAATGCACTCAGAATATCTGATAAGGACATCACTCAATTGTGATAGATAAAATAATAGTACTAATCAATGGAATGTGAAAGACACAGTGGTTAGATACGATGATCTCTCAAAACTAAAGTTTAAATAGACTAATATTGGACTGAACAAGATGAATCCTCTTTTTTTCAGGGCTGGTAGAAATACAAGTAATTTTAATTATCCTACAAGATGCATCAGAAACTCCACCCGCCAGTATATGTTTCCATAAAACTTTTTACAACTGAGTATTTCCTTAGAATATGTTTCTAAAAGTATAACCAACTAGAGTAAGTGCCTTTTAAGCCCTAGATATATATTGACACATTTGTGGAGGAACTTATTTATCTACATGGGATTTAACTATGATAAACTACTTAATTGTGTTAAGTCTTTGATCAATACACTTCCAAATATGTTAACTTTTGATAAACTACTTGATTTGTGTTAACTCTGGGTAACACACTTCCAAATATGTTAAATTTTGAATTGGAAAAATAATGTGTTTTTTAAATTCATATGTAAATAAAATTTTATGTTTTCTCATATTTATCATCAAATTTCTTTCAATTTCTATAGCATAAATTACTTATTCTATGTAAGTATAGGAAGGAATATAGCAAATTGAATAATTCATAGCCACTCTAACATTATTTTGATCTATTTTTGATATATTTTATGGAAGCATGCACAAAACTGGAAAAATAAGGAAATATAAATGTGGTCACATCTATAAATTCAATATTTTCACGTTGTTATAATTATATAAGCATGGAAAAAATATAAGATTTTTAATGGCAGGAAAAACGTTGAAATATTGGTGTCAGTTGTCACAAGTGGTTTCATCCTACATAATTTTAACCAACATCCTCTCTTATTCTCTAAAATTACAAAGCAAAATATTTCTTAAGAATACTATTCTGCAAGTCTCCCTCAGGCAAGACTGGCCTCTGTCGTTAGAGAGATAAGATGCATGTTTTTGCCTACATGATGATATGATTCAAGGCAAGAAGGCAACAATGATCGCCTTTACCCAACACTGACAGGGAACATGAGAAGTGTCATTTTTATTCTTAAACCGCAACAAATCTACAAAACCTGTTAGGATAAATGGCTGAAGTTAATATCACTTATGTCACTGAATTCATTCTCAAAGGAATTACCAACCGGCCAGAGCTTCAGGCCCCTTGCTTTGGGGTGTTTTTAGTTATCTATCTAGTCACAGTGCTGGGCAATCTTGGGTTGATTACCTTAATCAAGATTGATACTCAACTCCACACACCTACGTACTATTTCCTCAGCCACCTGGCCTTTGTTGACCTTTGTTACTCCTCTGCTATAACACTGAAGATGATGGTGAATTTTGTTGTGGAACGCAACACCATTCTTTTCCATGCTTGTGCAACCCAACTGGGTTGTTTTCTCACCTTCATGATCACTGAGTGTTTCCTTCTAGCCTCCATGGCCTACGATCGCTATGTCGCCATCTGTAGTCCCCTGCATTATTCAACACTGATGTCAAGAAGAGTCTGCATTCAACTGGTGGCAGTTCCATATATATACAGCTTCCTGGTCGCCCTCTTCCACACCATTATCACTTTTCATCTGACTTACTGTGGCCCAAACACAATTAACCATTTCTATTGTGATGACCTCCCCCTCTTAGCTCTGTCCTGCTCAGACACACACATGAAGGAAATTCTGATTTTTGCCTTTGCTGGCTTTGATATGATCTGTTCCTCTTCCATTGTCCTCACCTCCTACATCTTTATTATTGCCGCCATTCTAAGGATCCGCTCTACTCAGGGGCGACACAAAGCCATTTCCACCTGTGGTTCCCATATGGTGACTGTCACTATTTTCTATGGCACACTGATCTTTATGTACCTACAGCCCAAATCAAATCACTCCTTGGACACAGACAAGATGGCTTCTGTATTTTACACAGTGGTGATCCCCATGTTAAACCCCCTAATCTACAGTCTAAGGAACAAAGAAGTGAAAGATGCCTCAAAGAAAGCCTTGGATAAATGTTGTGAAAACTTACAGATATTAAAATTTTTTAAAAAATAATAAAACTTTATTAAACAGAAGCAGGAAATAAATCAAAGTTTTTCTTGTCATTATTTCCCAATGAACTGAAAATGTAGCTGTTACTTTAATAGACCCTGATGTTTTCTACAACAGCCAGGCAGATCATGAAAAATCAGTATGAATCAAAGCATCCAAATTCAGGCAATCACAGTCTTGGCAGACCACTGAAATCATGTTCAAATACAAACAGAGACACACTCATATATGCAAACACTCACAGGTGTATTTAAAGCAAAGACAGTAGCATGTTTTTGTTAAGAGTTTGGGATGCTGAAACAAGACTGAGTTTGAGCACTATTTCCTTCATATTAGCTCTGCAACCTTGGAAAACTGAGCTAAATTTTGTGTGACTTTGTTTCCAAATTTACGAAATAATAGAGTAATAGGACCTAACTCATTGCTCTTTTTGTAAAGGATTTTACAGGTTAATATTTATGAAATGCTTAGAAAAGTATCTAGCAATAATAAGTGTTTTGGAAGCCTTAGGTATATAAATGTTTGTTATATAAAGTTAGAAATGAATTTATTTGGCCTGGCACAGTGGCTCACACCTGTAGTACCAGCACTTCAGGAGTCAAGGGTGGGAGGACTGCTTGAGCCCAGGAGTTCAAGACCAACCTGGGCAACATAGTGAGAAGTTGTCTCTCAGGAAAACTAACAAACAAACAAAAAAAACCAACTATTAAAAAATAAATTCATTACGGTCTCCAAGGCTAATTGGTCAGGTAGTCCTACTTACCACAATCAAATAAACATATGATATGTGTGAAGTTTCATCTCTAAATTGAAGGTCACATAACTAGCAATATGAAAATTCTAAATGCAAATTTAGGTCTATCTGAATTTTTTGTTAACACTGTGGGTGTTAAGAATGAGGTTAATTGGATTTAAATGTGTCATCATCATCAGATTTTTAAAAATACAATTGGAAAAACATGTTTTATAAGAAGTAACTTTTTAAAATAAACACCTTCATTGTATTTGCATATTTGTTCAATTAGAAATTGCCCTATGTTATTATGTAATTTATTTGTGGCTGTTATTTATTCAGTCACCCTTGTAGATGATGACATATGATTAAAAAGTAGTGATATGGTATATTTTTATTATTTTAATATTTCAGAAAAAGTAGTTTAAAATTATCCTATAGTTTTTCAATTTCACAAGATTATGATACTTGCAGCCTTTTTATAAAATAGTTTGACGTTTGCAATGTACTGTGATTATTTCCTCTTCTGTACTTTCTTTGTAAATGACTCAGATATGCTACCATGAGGTGCTTTCAGAACCTTGTGAGTGGAATGAATTACCTGGCCTTTAAAACAGGTTTAACAGAGAAACTTGGTTTTTCTACTCTCCACGCTTTGTCTTTTGAGTGTATATTTATACGGATGGGTATACACAACATTCTCACATATGAGAGCCATGACAAATAAAAGAGTAATAGACAGTCTCTTTTTACAGGTAGTGAGATTCGGATCTATAAATCCTGAAAACTCACTTGGAGAACAATGGTCTTCTGTGGTTTCACTGCACCTGCCTACTTCATAGAATTATTTACTGCAGCAATGTTTAAACATTAATTGAATTCTTCATGTCTTTACAGAGTTATAATTCTCTACTATTAACAATCACATATTGAGACAAACCTAGGTTTTCTAAGGGAAATGAGCTAAGAAATTCAACTTTACTCAATAGACATACTTTTTTCTGTTTCTTCTTGAGCAGACACACACAGTTCTGTGCCGCCTGTAAGACTACCAACTGAAAATTGCTCCAGGTTGCTGGGTTCATCTCCTAAAACACCAGCCCTTCAGCCAAAACATTGAAATAAACGCTATTCAGTATCCAGGCATATTTAAACTAATATTTGTATATGTCATCTTTGTTTGTGATCTCTATGATGTTTCTGTATCCGGGAATAGAACACAGAGGCTGACAAAAAATATAGGTCTTTAGCCATGTCTAAGATCAGTGGAGAACGTGCTTGATTCCAGAAAGATTTGGTCCCAGATTTGAGTTTTGATACTTCTAGTGTACAATATGTAAAGCTCAAAGTACTTATAAAACAAGAAACATGCTTATTCCACAAGCTGCAATATGAGCATGTAGTAGAAACATGTGTGAAGACCTTGGCATGATGGCTGGCACCTAAAAGAGCCTTGGTAAATATCAGCTTTATCATTATTGGTGAACAGCCCTTAATACATTTTATTGTAAACAAAATTTTTATATAATTTATTTTTGTATCTACAACTGATTAGTGGTCCACCTTGAATAAATACTCGTCTCCATTTGATGTCACAAAAATTAGCTGAGGCAATCCATCTTAAACACTTCACCCAGAATTTGATACAAGAACAGCACTCAGTAGATGGTAGCTCACTCGTACTTTGAAAAATTAGGAGCTCAGTAAATTCATAATTAATCTAGTCTTTGTTTAATTAAACAAAAGTGGTTTTATTTTTTAAAAATGCGTATTTTAAGTAACAGGTATGAAGGAACCTAAAAAAATTATTTTAAAATATGTCTATCAATTAAATTTATTTTAAAATACCACAATAAAAGAGCTCCTTAACTTTTATATTTTTTTTGTTGATTTTAAAATAAAGAATGTCATATTGCCAACTATCTCAAACTTTATCACCTTATTATCCAAGGCCAAATAAAAGAAATAATTGGTATAATAACAATGTCAATTGTATGTCAATACATTGAATTACAATGTCAATTCATATGTAAATAAAATTTTATGTTTCCTCATATTTCTCATCAAATGTCTTTTGATTTTTATAGCACAAATTACTTATTCTATATAAGTGTGGGAAGGAATATAGCAAACTGAATAGTTCATAGCAGCTCTAAAATTATTTTGATCTATTTTTGATATATTTTATGGAAGCATGCACAAAACCAAAAAATAAGGAAATATAAATGTGGTCACATCTATAAATTCAATATTTTCATGCTGTTGTAATTATATATGCATGGAAAATATGTAGATTTTTAATGGCAGCAAAAACATTGAAATATTAGTGTCAGTGGTCACAAGCAGTTTCATACTACATAATTTTAACCAACATCCTCTCTTATTTTCTAAAATTACAAAGCCAAATATTTCTTAAGAAGACTATTCTTAAGAAATACACACCGTATGTATAATACACACCATATGTGAAGTACCAGCTGTGCACTAGGAACTTTGCAAAACTCTTTATATTTATAATGTAATTTAATCTTCACAATCAGTCCAAGAGATAGAAACTACAAGCGCATTTTGAAGATGAGGAAACTAGGTACAAAATGGGAAATAATTTACCAATAACAACAGTTGATTTTCACAAAAGCTAAAATTGTTAGTCAAACTGTTTGAAGAGTCCAGTTACTAATCACATGCTTATATAGAGCAGGCAGCTAATTATAATGGTGTGAAATGGCTCTAGTGATCTAAATGGATATGGAATTCATGGTAACTCTGCTAGTGCTATCCTTCCCAGTAGAATGCAGAGAAAGTAGAGTGCCAAGGAAATTATCCAGTCTTAAAATCAAGAAAAGTATCCTTTCTATTAAACTTTGACATTCTTTCCAGATAATCTATGCAGCAAATTTGAAATGTAAGATAACAGATGAACTATTTTAATATAATTCAAATATCATACATGATTTAAATAAAACAGCTATTTCCCAATACTGTTTATTTCAGTATTGATGAAGTTGTGTTGTTCAGAGAGGAGTAAGATTCTCTCTCTCTCTCCTTTTCTTTTACAATTCAATGACGTAACATTTACCAAATGCATTTTACGTGGAAACTACAGAGAACGACACAGTGGATGAAACATACCCTGAGTGATTTTGAGCAGCCAAACTACGGAATTTGGCTGTCATTTACCACCAATGTGACTCTAGATAAGACACAACTCAAGAGTCCTGGGTTTTGCCTCTGTCTAGGGATTTTTAGGTTATTTGATAGCCAAGCATAACTTTTCTATAATTCTCTTCAGTGCGATTTTTACCTCCTGATTTCTTCAGCTATAGATCAGTGGGTTTAACACAGGAATCACTACCACATTAAACACAGAAACAACTTTATCCATATTCAGGGAATGGCTTGACTTGGGCTGCAGGTATGTAAAAATGATTGTATGTCCCTCTAACGTCCACTAATGACCCATAAGTGAATGCTACTAATGATTTAACCTAGATTTTGAAGTCTACTTCTAATATCCTCTATCCTTATTACAGCCTCAGACCACAGCTCTGGATTGTTACCCTCTAACTGTTATCTTCCCAGCAGTTTTGCCACCCTCTATAAATATGGCACCTTGGGGGTACTTTCTAACATGCAAATCTTAGCTTGCTGTTTCCCATTAGCTTCGAACTAGAGCTCAAACTTAACCTGATTTATTAAATCTTTCCTAAATAAGCCCTTCTTTGTAAATTAGTTTCCTTTCTTGCAATTTCTGTTATGCAATCCCCGTGCACCAACCATGTTGCATACCATCCGTTTCTCAGATGTGACCATGAGTTTTTAACATAGTTTGGCCAGAATACTCCTTCCTTTATATCTTTGTTTCCTCTGGCTGGCTACTATCTTTCCACCTACCATATCTGAGGTGAAATTCTACTTCATTCTAGAGATGTTTTATTATTTCCCAATTATTACCTCCAACAAGCTAGTCACCTCTTTGCTTGTAAGCTACTTTAAATTTTTTAATTCTTGATAAATAAAGATCTGTATTTTCCCCAATACTTCGCAGGACTGAGCAATTAGTAGACACTTTAAATAACAGTAGAATAAACGAACAAATGAATACAAAGTTTGTTACCTGAAACCCCATTTTTCTACCTCAATTACCTTGATTTCTTTCCCACTACCTCTTGCTTTTGAGTAATGCACAACAACCAAAAAGAGTTCAATGTATCTTTAGGCAAATTCTGTGAATGTCAACAATACTTAACATTACTTAAGTGTTGTGAATATACTGTGTCTAATCTGTTGGTCTCTCTAGAATATTCTCATTGAATTACATCATTTTTAGCAATTCTGAACGAAAAACACAACGATGTTTCACAAACATGAGCAATTATGCTATGGTTGATCTTTGGGGACCCAATTTGTTTAAAAGGCAAAAAATAACCACTTAAAGGGCAGGTTACTATCCTGAACCAAAGTATAATAAAGTCTTAATAATGAATAGCAAAGGTTAAACATATGGGAAACAACTCAAAATGTTTTGATTTACTTTTTATATTTTTAGATTTCATGAAATTTATAAATTTTAGTAAGTAGTCCTGGTATACACTCAATCAAAGTTAGTTAACTTGCAGTTGAGCTTTGCAAGGCTACAAAGTAATGATTTGGATTGTACCAAAGATCCACCCTTATATCTGAAACTCAATAACCTGTTGAGCAAGTAAGCAAGTAATAATCCATAAATTCCTTATTGTCCTGGAGGCATATTTAGTTCAATCTCTAAAAATTATTGTCTGAACGTTGTGTTCAAACTGTTCAAACTTTAAAACTTCACTGTATTTCCTAAAGTCTTTCGAAAAGCATTTAAAATCATGAAAATAACAAAGAAATTAACATTTCATCTCTTCAAGCCTGTAACGCACTCTGTTCATCTGCGTTCCACACACCCATATAGATGTAGAATGATAAATTGAAAGCCATATACATAAAAAACATCATAGGAAATCACTTATTAAAAAAAAAGAAAAAGTCTTATTGAATGCGATTTTTTTCCTTAGAATCATCGTTCTGATTTTTCATAATACCACTCTGACAGAATTGAAAGCAACTACAAAAATATTAAATAAAAATTTTATGGAAGTCACCATATTTTTCTGGATTTTTATGTCTAACCAATCTGTGATGATTATACTACTCATTTTCCTTGGAGACTTGAAAGAAACTCAAGGAAGCTTGAAAGGCAACTACATACACATGGGTAAGAGCCTCTGAGAATCTGTTCTTCAATTATTTTAGAAAGTTTTTAAAATTGTTTTACTGCTGTCAAAATCACAATATTTCAGGAATTATTCTTGAAGTTAATTTAACCAAAAATACAATTAATTATGTCATCATTATTAGCTCAGTCATCTATTGCTAAACAAAAATTTACTCCAGACCTAATGATTTGTTACGTCTTCAAATTTCATTGTGCTAACTAGACTGTTCTCCATACGTCTGCCTTGGGTTTTCAACAGGGCAGTTGGGTTCTAACATTAAACCTTCCCATGAAGAAAATACAGACACTTCCAAAACCCTTAGGTCTATCCTTAGAAGTTGCACAATATACTTTTGTGCTTTCTATTATATAAAGCAAGTTACAAGGCCAGAGCTCACAGCGAAGTGGGAAGTGGAGTATGCAAGTGTGTTCATTGTGCACAATTTAGCAATAATCTACAACAGCCATGATCCTGAATCTGTCTCAAGGCACTTAAAAAAAAAAAAAAAGGTAAGACCATGGATCATTCGTTAATATCCAAGAGTAAAAACGAATTTTGAATTCAGAACCATTTAGCTCCTAATCCTGATTTTGCTTCATGTAAGATGCCTGTTTGCAAGAAAGACATTCATTTCCTTTATGATTCATTTGCAAACTTGGGATAATTCCCACCACACAGGCTTACTATACGGACTTAACTTGGTTAATGCGAATCAATAAAGTTTAACAGCTTTATAATCACTATATTTAGTGATATAAGCCAACTTATTTCCTTATAACCAGAATGTATTAAATTTTATTGTTATCTGGCAATTATAATTTATCCAAAGTAGAAGTATTAGAATGATTTTTTTTTCCAAATTTGACATGAGATGTTTTATTCTGTATATTAAATAATTTTCTTGGCCTCGGTTTCTCTGAAAAAAAAGTTACTGTATAGCAGACTTCCTTAAAGATACACTAACTCTTCTGTTTCAAAATTTCGCTAATGGAGGTTTTAATCACCTTGATGTTTATTTCACAAAACACCATGTTTTACCATTTTGACAGAATCTCGCTAATTGTAATACTGAACTCCGAATGGCAAGATCTCTAACCACCTTAGTGACACATACAAATCAAATGGTAGGAGAAAAAAGCCACATTCAGAGTCCAGTGGTCTCCTGCACGCATCTGCATCCAGTTAAGTGGTGTTAAAGCAAACTAAATATGGCCTGAGAAGGTTAAACTATAAACCAGTTTAATAGCCAAGACAAAATTGAAAACGTAACTTAATAATATTCACCCATAACAATACCTGAGTGTTGATCAATCCCAGTGCGTCCAGAACTGGTGGATTCTTCGTCTCACTGACTTCAAGAATGAAGCTGTGGACCCTCGCAGAGAGTGTCTTAAAGATGGTGGGTCCGCAGTTTGTTCCTTCTGATGTTTGGACTTGTTCAGAGTTTCTTCCTTCCCGTGGGTTTGCGGTCTGGCTGCCTTCAGGAGTGAAGCTGCAGACCTTCGCCGTGAGTGTTACAGTTCTTAAGGTAGCCTGTCTGGAATAGTCCGTTCTTCCTGGTGGGTTCGTGGTCTCACGGGCCTCAGGCATGAAGCTCCAGACCTTCGCGATGAGTGTTACAGCTCATAAACGCAGTACAGACCCAAAAAGCGAGCAGCAGCAAAATTTATTGCAAAGAGCAAAAAAAAACACAGCTTCACAAAGCTTCCACAGCACGGAAGGAGACCCCAAAGCCTTGCCACTGCAAGCTTGGGCAGCCTGCTTTTATTCCCTTATCTGACCCTACCCACATCCTGGTGAGTGGCCCATTTTACAGACAGCTGATTGGTCCATTTTACAGAGAGCTGATTGGTGCATTTTACAGAGAGCTGATTGGTCCGTTTTGACAGAGAGCTAATTGGTGCATTTTACAGAGAGCTGATTGGTCCGTTTTGACAGAGTGCCGATTGGTGCATTTACAATCCTTGAGCTAGACATAAAAGTTCTCCAAGTCCCCACCAGATTAGCTAGATAGGGAGTACTGATTGGTGCATCCACAAATCCTGAGCTAGACACAGAGTGTTGATTGGTGCATATACAATCCTCCAGCTAGACATAAAAGTTCTCCAAGTCCCCGTTGGATTCAGGAACCCAGTTCTTCCTCTGCAGGCAGAGCTGCTCCCCAGTCCCATGACTCACGCCTGCACTCTTAAGCCTTTGGGCGGTCGATGGGATCAGGCCCGGCAG
>NW_012106230.1:1573897-1583563 GCF_000951045.1 Mandrillus leucophaeus
TCTATGAATTTGCTGTGGTTCTGGGGGTTGCTAGATTCACAGATCGTTCGTTGCTCAATTAAATTTCTTTAGATTTAATTCAGCTGAAGTTTTTCTTTTATCAGATGGCGTCAGAAGCGGGAAGCGAAGTGGAGCTTTTAGCGAGCTGCAGGAGTGCCGAGTGAACAGCAAGGAACCTGCAGGATCCACTTGTGTCCATTGTCTCTTAGAGCGGCTGGGGATCATGTGTAAGCTCCCACTTGGGTTTTGGAGCTCCACGAATTTGTGTTTTGAGTTTTCCAAGTTACTTTGAGCAAGCTTCTGATCCAAACTGGGTTTGGAGTCGCAACAGAAACTGGACCGTGTCTAAGAATGGATTCGATCTGGGAATTAACTGGCTTGGATCCAGTTAGAGGCCTCTTACATCTAACTGAGTCAGAAAGGAATAATATTGCAGGAGTTATAAAATTTGGATTTGAAAATTCACAGGGATTTTTGCGTTCTACCACTTTGTTTCATTTTTCTAGCACACTTAGTTGGGGAAAAATCATTGGCTAGCTTAATCAAGACAACCTGAGAGTAAAGCCAATGTTTTAGGTAAAAATGAGATCCTTAATTTCTGGATAATGGAGAAATTTCTCAGTTTTCTGAAATGTATAGAAACTGAGTATAACCTTAAACCTTTTGGCTTATACTTTAAGCCTGGGAGGCAGAGAATTCTTACAGAAGCAGCAAAATCTTACTAAAGATAACTTAAAGTGGAACATTCCTAATGAACAACAATGCATTGAAGTACAAAGGCTCTCGCGGGGCACGGTGGCTCAGGCAGGTAATCCCAGCACTTTGGGCGGCCTAGGTGGGTGGATCAGAAGGTCAGGAGTTTGAGACCAGACTGACCAATATGGTGAAACCCCCTCTCTACTAAAAATACAACAATTAGCGGGGGTGGTGGTGCATGCCTGTAGTGGATCCCTTCCTTATACCTTATACAAAAATTAACTCAAGATGGATTAAAAACAAATGACCCCATCAAAAAGTGGGCAAAGAATGTGAACAGACACTTTTCAAAAAAAGACATGTATGTGGCCAACAAACATATCAAAGAAAGCTCAACATCACTGATTATTAGAGAAATGCAAATAAAAAACCACAATGAGATACCATCTCACACCAGTCAGATTGGCTATTATTAAAAAGTCAAGAAACAACAGATGCTGGTGAGGCTGTGGAGAAATAGGAATGCTTTTACACTGTTGGTGGGAATGTAAATTAGCTCAACCATTGTGGAAGGCAGTGTGGCCATTCTTCAAGGATCTAGAACCAGAAATACCATTTGACCCAGCAATCCCACTACTGGGTATATACCTAAAGGAACATAAGTCATCCTACTATAAAGGCGCATGCACATGTATATTTACTGCAGTGCCATTTACAATAGCACAGACATGGAACCAGTCCAAAAGCCCATCAATGGTAGACTGGATAAAAAAATGTGGTACGTATACACCGTGGTATACTATGTAGCCATTAAAAAGGAGTGAGATCATGTCCTTTGCAGAGACATGGGTGAAGCTGGAAGCCATCATCCTGAGCAAACTAACACAGGAACAGAAAACCAAACACTGCATGTTCTCACTCATAGGTGGGAGTTGAACAATGAGAACACACGGACACAGAGAGGGGAACATCACACCCTGGGGCTTGTCATGGGGTGGGGGGCTAGGAGGAAGAGCACCAGGACAAATAGCTAATGCATCAGTTCAGCAAATGTGCTGGCTGAATGTGAGTGTAATATGGGAGGGATGATGCTTGAATGATCATGTAAAAATATTCAGTCAAATCAATAGAGATATCATAAAGTGAAGGATAATCTAAGTTGTAAGGGATATTCAAACCAAAATCTTTCAGCCAAGCATCTATTTTTTCCCCAGTTCAGCTATGGAGGGAAACTTTACCTAGTATTTGCAATATTATATGCAATAATAATAATAGTACATGTCTCTCAAGATAACCTAAAGTTCTCAATAGTGTAGTGAAATAAGATAAAGTCATAATTTCAAGGTGTTTTCTTCTTTATTTCTATTTAGTACTGAAGCATCTCATGGTTAAAGACAGTAGATTATTCTTATCTCTCTTTTGCAGTTCAACAATGAAACAAACATTTATAAAATGTCTATCATTTGTAAGCCAAAGCAATAAAAAGGCATATTTTCAAGGAAAGTAAGCTCCAGAGGACAAAGGCTTCTACATATACTAGCACTGTACAAACCTTAATTCAAAATGTCCTGACTGTATGTAGCATTTCCTTTACTACCAAAAAATTTTACTATTGATTACTAGAACACATTTTTTCAATGATTTTTTTCATAGCATTTTTTACCTCTTGATTCCTCAAGCTATAGATCAATGGGTTTAGCATGGGAATCACCACTACATAGAATACTGAGGCAAATTTGTCTTTGTCTAGTGAGTGGTTTGACTTAGGCTGTAGGTACATAAAACTGAGGGTCCCGTAATATATGGAAATAGAAAACACGTGAGAAGCACAGGTAGAAAAGGCTTTCTGTCTTCCTACAGCAGAGTGGATCCTTAGGATAACAAAGACAATGAATACATAGGAGATGAGAACAATGATGAGAGAACAAAAAACATTGAACCCAGCAATGATGAACAACATCAATTCCTTAACTCGTGTATCAGAACAAGCCAGAGCAATCAGAGGAACATCATCACAGTAGAACTGGTTGACGACATTCGAGTCACAAAAGGACATGTGGAATGTGGCCACTGCTTGTATGAGTCCCACGGCGAAACCATAAATATATGAGCCAGTGACCATTTGAATGCAGAGTCTCCTAGGCATGAGAACTACATAGAGTAAAGGGTTGCAGATGGCAACATACCGATCATATGCCATGACAGAGAGCAACAATAATTCCCAGACTGAAAATGTAATGAAGCAACACACTTGAGTGGCACATGCATAAAATGACATGCTTTTAATTTCACGCAAAGAGTTGACAAGGGTGTTTGGAGTGATAGCAGAGGTACCATAAAAATCCACAAAAGCCAGATGGCTGAGGAAAAAATACATAGGTGTATGAAGCTGAGGACTGATTTGGATTAGCACAATCAAACCAAGATTACCCATCACAGTAACTAAGTAAATCAGTAGGAATACACCAAAGAGAATGACTTGAAGTTCCGGATTATCTGTGAGCCCTAGAAGGATGAACTCAGTCACTGATGAATGATTGCCTTTTGCCATGTAACAGATACAGGATTCTTCTAAAATGAACTTCAGAGCACACCTTCTGAACAATCTTGACTCTATAAGAAATGTTCAATTAAATATGAGAAGATAGCCATGACTTATCAGGGTATTACATTAAGTCTAATTAAATTAACGTTCTGATAAGTACTTTGAATTACAGATACATTTTCCTTATGCTTTCAGAGTAAAATAATTTGGTTCAGGCAGAAACTCCAAGATAGAAAATTCAGTAAGGAGTTGTAAAAGAAAAAAGTATTTTAAGTAAACTACTGTAATCAATACAACAACAAGATCCATGTTGTACTTTTCTTGAAAAACCAAAAAATAAAAACACATTGCAATGTAACATTGACAATATATGTAAAATCATTTCTTAACTTGTAAGTTTATTTCATGAAATTATACACAGGTATGTTCATAAGGATATCACAAATTAACAAAATTAAATGAGGAAAGTATAACATTAAAAAGTCAAAATCAAAATATTAACACTATCTTCTTGGGCATCCAAGTTGGAGTAATTTTAAGATTTTCTTCTTTTTGCTTATCTCTGTTTTTTCTTTAATAGACATTTAATATTGATGTTAAAGAATAACAGGATTTTGAATACTCTGGCTTTGTCTTTTTGGAAGAGTACACACCAGTGAACACTTTTACAGAGTATAAAAGCTTTAGCTGACTGAAAACCTTATTTAACTTCTATCTTTAGATATCTAAATGGTCCAAAGTGTATAGGATTTGGCAGTGTTTTGAAGAACTAAATTCTACAGACCATTTTCTCAAACCCAAACTGAGCTCTGAATGCTTGAAAGCTGGTGGAGTTAAATTGCTCCCTGCGTTTGTTAAGCAGAGCAGGGGATAAGTTAACTTGATTCTTTTTTTATAATTATATTGCCTCTTGTTGATTTACATGTACCTTGCAGATCTTCAAGGAAGGTAAAAAAATAAAATATAAAAACCACCCCTTCCCATAACCTTTAATTGTCATCTCCTTAGAAATTTTATCTTGGTTACTCTCTTCTCTTTTCTGTCACTTTCACTTCTCAACCAAACATCTTAGAGCAGGCCTCTACTTTTTGAATCATATTCATAATTTAATCAAGTGCAATTTGCCTTCCTTTCCCATTAAACCAAAAAATCTCCTCACCAACTTCACTATTGACCTCACAATCCCCAAATCCAATCCAGCCTATTTTTCTTTGGCAGAGTAGTAGCCCTGGACTCTGTTAATACGCCTTAGATTTCCAAAACAAAGCAGTCTCTGGTTTGATTGTTTACTTTGACTCTGTACCTTGGAAGCTCTGCTTCCATTATATATGCTTTAGGCGACATGTACTTTAGGTTCTAAGCCCCCGGGCTCTCTTCTTTACGCCTTCTTGTTCAGTAATTTTATCCAATCCTATGTCTCCAGTAAGCATCTATATTCTGGCTATGCACACATATATATTTCTGTTTCAGATTTATTTTCTCTATTGGTGTCTCTGCATGTTAAATCTAATATTGAAAACCTGGAGTATATACTTTCTCTAAGTGAATAGGGACATTATTCACTTAGTGTTTCAAACCAGGGACCAATTGTCTTTTACTGTGCATTCCTGTTCTTTATGCCAATATTTAAATTGTCCCCAATTACTAACAATTTTATATCCGACATACTTTTGAAATCTGTTAACTTACATTCCTCTCTTGATGCAACTTTTGTTTTCTTTACTGTAACTGGCAACTGACTCATATTGTTGCCCCCAGTCTTTCCTACTTCTCTCTCTTCCTTACATTGCAGCTTAAGTAAACTTTTTACAGATACAAACTTTATTCCAATATTCTCCTGGTTAAATCTCTTAATGCCTTCTCCATTGCCCTTAACATAAGGTCCTAGTCTTTTTTTTTTTTTTCCCCCAACATGGCTGACATAGCTCTTGAAAACCTAGGCCCTGCATGTCAGACCAGGCCCATCTTTTGCAGCATTCTCCATGTGGTCTTCATGTTCCAGATATGATCGACTATTGCAGTTATTCAAATGTAATCTACATATTTATATAGATTTTCTTCTGTGCCCAGAACACTTTTCCTCTGCTATTATTACCTATCCCAGATTTTTCTTCTAGTTAACTTTAAATGTTTCTGTTGAATAATTTCCTCTTGGAGGCTTTCCTGACCTTCCAGGCCAAAATTAGTGCTTCTTATATTCACTATTTTGGATCCACTGATTGCTTTACGATAGCATTTGCCACAATATATTGCAACCAACTGTTAACACATGTTTGTAACACAGCCTAAACTTGAAACTCTTCTTTTAACCAAGTTTTAATTCTTAAATTATTTTATACTGATTTTAATTACTTACCTCTAGTAGTATCTAATATAGACAGATTGTCAATAATTTCCTGTTAAGTGATTAACTGAATAGAAGTAATAGTCATATAAGTTTGATGCCTTTCCCACAGTTTGGGTTGTTTTTTCTACTACCCAATGTCTTTCTACATTCAAAATGCTGTCTTTCAGTTCAACAACAAACCTCCAAATAGTACATTGCACCTGAAAGCAATGTTTGTGAAGGCAGTAACATTTAAAATTACCTAGATGTGAGACAGCTTTGTATTTATTTATTTAATTTTTTGGGTGGTCCCTCTGGAAACTTTCTGTTGTTACTTTGTTAAACAAACATGGCAAAAACAAAATAATGATTATTCAGTAACAGGCAATTATTTGATGTTTAGTGTTTGGGGACCAAACTATTTCCTTTGAAATGATAGATCACTCCTTCAACTATTAGTCAATAAATGAATAGGGAGTAGAGGAATATTTTAATGATCTCTTTTGGGAAAACAATTTGATTAATGGCTATATCTGCTCTGATTATTTGCAACATTTGCTTTAATTTTGCTGTATTGGCTTTTGATTGCAATTATGAATTTATTTAAAATAAATGTTGAGCTCGTGGGCCTCATTTAGCAGCAGATTTTATAAAGTTTTAGATGAAAAATAACTTTTTCAGTTAATAACACTCAAATCTGCCGTCTGAGATTAACATCACAGTGTGTTTTTATAATTGGCCTTGTAGTTCAACAGCAAGAATTAATTTTTTTAAAATTTGCTGTCCTCCTAGGAGAGAAATGCATACAAACCATAGATTAATTGGCACCTAGTTGTTGTCATTCCACAGAAAGAGATGAACTCCTTCATCCAGGAGAACGTTTGGCAGTAATATCTGAAGCTTGTTCTATAAATTTTCCGAGATGACTCCTTAAAGTCTATACTGAAAGATGCCTGACATTATATGCAACAGATACGCTAGAAATACTTTCACATAGTAATGAAGACACAGGAAGAAAATTGAGGAATGTAGGAGCATGATGATTAATTTATTCTGTAGAAATAAAAACTCTCTACCTGTCTGTATTTTTAGGAAATCACGGAAGACAGTTTCATTGCTTGGGCAATAAGGACTGCACTAGCGTAGAGGAAACTGGTATGTTTTTTAGAGGGTCGATAGTGGCTGTGCTCTTCGGCTTGTAAGAATGGAGTGGACCTACAGGTCTGTGCTCCCTGATAACAATAGGGACGTTGTTATTCTGGAATGACAGTAACAAGGTGGATGCAATACTGGTATTGGGTTACAATACTTGATTATGCTGCAGCTGAGGTACTTTAACCCGGTTTCTATGGTAATGGGTTACGGATCATGGTGTTCTTGGGTTTAGACGGATGGGCAGCTGATGTTATTTAATAATTGTCTATAGTTCTATAGTTGCATAGGACATATAAAATGTAGTATTTTAAAATATTGTTCCTTGTGTATTTAGACAAAATATGGAGCGGGTGAGAAAAAAAACTAATAGCACTAGTCACAATGAACAATTTTTTTCCTTAAGATTTTTTTGAAATTAAGTCCGATCATAGATTTTTTAAAAATCTCTTTTATTGAAATGAGAACTGAATTTCCTTGAAGCAGGTTCCTTGAATATTTCTGAAATACAGCATGTTAATATAATAGCTCCTTTTCAGATCCTTTCCAAAGAATATACCCAGAGTTTTTTAAATGAACATGTGAGAATATCAGAGACTTAATATGTCGTAATTGGGAGTGACGCTCTAGCTCGTCCGTCAGGCACAGTAGATTAATTAGTTGCATTAACAGCCTCAGTTAAAGCCTCTCTGTAATCGTGCTCTTTTTCTATAAATGTATAGTACTTCTGTATTTTGCCTCTGGCCTCAGTCATGTGACTTGTTTTAGCTAATGTTTTGGTAACAGACTTGACACAAATGTAGGCTTGAGAAAGGTGTAGTGTATTTCAACTTCCTCTCTTGCTCTTCTGCCTTTGCCCTGACCTCAGATTCATGCTAACCTGTTGGCAGATGAGAAGTCATGTGGTGCTAAACCAGTTTTCACAGGTGGGGACATCTTAGATCACCTCGTTTCTAGGCAACACATTAGCTGAGGATGAACTCATGAGTGGATGCAGACAAGATTAGCCAAGCATAGCCCAGAGCAGAAACTGTCCTGTGACACATCGTAAATAATACATTGCATTTGTTTAAGCCACTCTGTTTTGGATTTTTAAATTCATCATTTTTGTTTCAATAAAAAACATTTTATTATGTAATTCCTGTTGTGAATGGACCCAGAATATATGGGAGCTCCTAAACAATCACAAACTGCAATGCGAGCGTCCCTGCTACTTGGGACGGGAGCTTTCTCAGGGACTCTTATACATGCAGTTTCCTGGGGGCATTTGCATCACTATTTAGGGCTAAGGTCTTCATTATCTGTTCTGCTCACCTTTGAGCTATAGCTTTACTAGCCCTGTCTTCAATATTTCCCTAATCTTTATTTCCTGAGATGTTCCAACATTCATATTAGCCCTTATTCTTACAATAAGCCCTTTCTCTATTTCTGTACAGAACCAACTGTGGCACAGGAGTGAAGGAGAAAACAGGTATCTGAGGAAGAGAACACCAGGTCAAAAGATGGCCTATGCAAAGATGCTATGGAAAGCATACAACAGCTGTTGTAAGGGACAAGGAGCTGGGAACAGAGAAAGGCATAAAGTTTAAGGTGACAAGGTCTGAGATTTAGCATGAGGTCAGGTAATTCAGAGTTCTGTGGCTCCTTTCAAGTCCTTTGGCTTTTGCTTTGAATAAAATGGGTTTCCAGAATAAAAGTTTGTTTTCCTTTTTTCACTTTAACTTAATTTTATTTTTAATTTCTTAAACTTGTAATGTTTTTCAAATCAAAACGACATAGGAATATTTATTTTTATAAGGGTTGACTTCTGTCCCTATCTGCACTTGTTCCACTTTCTTTCAATCATTCTTTTCCATTTTAAGTTATCTTCCCACTATTTTTGTCTTTTTTTTGTTTTTTCTTTTTTTTTTTTGAGAGAGAGAGAGAAGGTCTTGCTCTGTCTTCCCCAGGCTGGAGTGCCATCTTGGATCACCGCAGCCTCCGCCTCCTGGGTTCTAGTGATTCTCCTGTCTCAGATTCCTAGGTAGCTGAGATTACAGGTGTGCACCACCATACCCAGCTAATTTTGTATTTTTAGTACAGTCAGGGTTTCACCATGCTGGCCAGGCTAATCTCGAACTCCTGAACTCAAGTGATCCACCCGCCTCGCTCTCCCAAAGAAGAGATTACAGGCATGAGTGTGCAATTTTTAATCAAATATAAGAAGCTACACATATGCATTTTATATTCTTCCTTTTTTCTTGCACAGTGTAATGTGTAGTATTAATTCTTTTCTGCATTTTTGTCTTGTCAATATTATATTCTGATGATTACTCTATATCATACCTACAAATCTTTTCTGATACATGGAAGGGCTGTCTCTATTCATGGATATTTGGGTGCAAATCTGTTGCTAATTTAAATAATATCCCAGTAAATTACCTTGTGCACATGTATTAGCTTGTATTAGTATTTGTGTCAGTATTCCTTTGAATATTTGAATTCCTTTCTTAGAAATATGATTGTTGGGTACCTGAAACTTTGCTAGATATTGCCAAATAATTCTCCACAGGAATTTTTTGTTTTGTTTTGTTTTTTGTTTTTATTTGTTTGTTTGTTTTTTGAGATGGAGTCTCACTCTTTTGCCCAGGCTGGAGTGCAGTGGCACGATCTCAGCTCACTACAACCTCTGTCTCCTGGGTTCATGCCATTCTCCTGCCTCAGCCTCCCAAGTAACTGGGACTACAGATGCCTGCCACCATCAGCAGCAGATGAGGATTCTTATTTACTTTCAGTCTAGTCAAAGTTTTGCATTTTGAAATCCTCATAAATGAAAAATAGTATCTCTTGGTATTTTATTTTTAAGTTGAAAGTACTCTTAGCTTGATGCTATTCCTCCTTTCTTATACCTATAAAATTGATTTTTTAACACACCACTTAGAATGGCAATCATTAAAAAGTCAGGAAA
>NW_012106230.1:1584008-1585812 GCF_000951045.1 Mandrillus leucophaeus
AATGTAAATGACGAGTTAATGGGTGCAGCACACCAACATGGCACATGTATACATATGTAACAAATCTGCACGTTGTGCACGTGTACCCTAGAACATAAAGTATAATAAAAAATAAATAAATAAATAAAAATAAAAAAATAAAACACACCAGTAGGTAGAACTCTGGTAACAACTAAATAAAAAAATTTTTTTTAATAAAAAAATAAAAAATAGTTGATTTTTTTGACATCAGGATTTCTACAACAAAATTATAACACTTTTTTGGCAGAACGAAAGTTCTAATAATTTTTGGTTAGATCAATCAGTGATGGGAAAACTCATGGAAATCATTACATTAACTCTCATTTTAAAGACAAGGAAACTGTCTCTCCAATAAGGCTTAGAGGATTTAGCTAATGTGAGTAGGTTTTGGGAGCAAAACTGGGATTTCTTCAGAATATTGGCAGGGAAAATTCTGAAAGTTCTATGCTTTCAAAAATGTTAACAAAATGAATGTTAAACAAATTGAAAGAGATTTTGTCAGTTCCTTTATTTATTTATTTATTTATTTATTTATTTATTTTTGAGACAAGTCTTGCTCTGTCGCCCAGGCTGGAGTGCAGTGGCGCAATCTCGGCTCACTGCAAGCTCTGCCTCCCGGGTTCACACCATTCTCCTGCCTCAGCCTCCTCAGCAACTGGGACTACCGGAGCCCGCCATGACACCCGGCTAATTTTTTTGTATTTTTAGTAGAGACAGGATTTCACTGTGTTAGCCAGGATGGTGTCAATCTCCTGACCTCCTGATCTACCCGCCTTGGCCTTCCAAAGTGCTGGGATTACAGGCGTGAGCCACCGCCCCCAGCCAAGTTCCTTTTCTTATATCAATGGGAATTATATCTTCAGGCAAAGGGCTATCATGTAAAATTTCCTCTTTTTTTGTGGATTATTACTATGGGCTTAATATTCCATATAACACTTTTGAGAACATTTGCTTTGGGACTATGCAACACTGCTGACAGTGACACAGTTGAATCTGGCTGCATTTGAAATGGAGGTGGCTGGAAATTTGATAGTGGTGGTTGTGATTCAAGCATTCTCTGTTAAGGCCAGGGTTCACTCCAGACAGTGAAAATGACTGAACTGATACAGAGGTGTATTTTTCTATGACATTCCTGTAAACTGCCTCATTTCCAAATGTGTAAACATTGAATTGAAAACGAAAGAGCCAGATCTATTCTCCTGACTCAATGAAGAGTTGACTCCTTACAAACACATTGATATCTTTCAGACACTTGAGTGCAATTTAATGGCTGGTCATAAAGTAATTAACAAAATTCTAGATATTTTAAGAACTTTGACAAAATTGTGACAACGTTTTCTTAAAAGAATTATTGAGTATTGTTTTAACTTATAATAGGTCAAAAATAAAAGCTTAATCAGCACTTATAAAACAAAGTCCATTTTGTTTCACTAAACTTTATTGAAGGTGAATAGATGGTATTCATTATTTAACAATTTTCTTAAAAACAGATACATCACTTATAAGTATTTCTTATAAATTAAATCTTTTTTTAAGTTACAATGAATTTGGAATTGGGCCAACAAAAGAAACCATATTAAAATATATTGTTCAATTAAAACATTAAATTAAAATTAAATGAAGCCTTATTTTTAATTTTTAATTTTTTAAAATTACAACAGCTTTAGGAGTAAAAGTGGATTTGGTTTCATCGATGAACTGTGTAGTGATGATGCCTGAAATTTTAGGTCACGCATGTAGTGTACGTTGTATTCAATATGTAGTTGTTTATCACTCAACCCAC
>NW_012106230.1:1585862-1599473 GCF_000951045.1 Mandrillus leucophaeus
TTCTGAGTCTCTAATGTCCATTTTACACTACTCTGTATGCCTTTGTATACCCATAGCTTAGTTTCCACTTATAGGTGAAAATATGCAGTATTTGATTTTTCATTTTGGAGTTTACTTATAATAATGATCTCAAGTTCCATGCAAGTTGCTGCAAAATACATTATTTTGTTATTTTTCGTGGCTAAGTAGTGTTCCGTGGTGTTTGCATGGCACATTTTCTTTACCCACTCATGGTTGATGGGCACCTAGATTAGTTCCATATCTTTGCAATTGTAAACCGTGCTGCAATAAACATATACATGCAGGTAGCCTTTTGATATAAGGACTTTTCCTTTGGGTAGATACCCAGCAGTGAGATTGCTGGATCAAATGGTAGATCTGCTTTTAGTTCTTTGAGAAATCTCCATACTGTTTCTCATAGAGGTTGTGCTAATTTACGTTCCCACCAGCAGTGTATATGCATCCGCTTTTCACCACATCAATGTCATCATCTATTGTTTTTTTAATAGATGGCCATTTTAATAATGGCCATTCTGATTGGGGTAAGGTGGTATCTCATTGTGGTTTTAATTTGCATTTCCCTGATGATTAGTGATGTTGAGCATTTTTAAAATACATTTGTTGACCATTTGTTTGTCGTCTTTAGAAAAATGTCTGTGTAATTTCTCCACTTTTATTTATTTGGTTATTTTTTTTTTCTTTTTGATTTGAGTTCCTTTTAGATTCTGGGTATTAGTCCTTTGATGGATGCATAGTTCGCAAATATTTTCTTCCATTCTATGGGTTGTTTGTTTACTCTAAATATTATTTCTGTTGCTATGCAGAAGCTTTTTAGTTTAATTAGGTCCCATTTCTTTTTGTTTTTTTTGCATTTGCTTTTGGTGTCTTAGACATAAATTCTTTGCCAAGGCCAATGTCCTGGAGAATTTCTCCCAGAATTTCTTATAAAATTTTTATAGTTTCATGTTTTACATTTAACTCTTTAATCCATCTTGAGTTGATTTTTATATGTGATGAGAAATAGGGATCCAGCTTCATTCTTCTACATGTGGCTACACAATTTTCCCAGCACCATTTATTAACAAGGGTTTATTTTTTTATTTGAGCTTTTATTTTGGCATAATTTTAGAATTACAGAAAAGATGCTAACATTTTACAAAGAATTATTGTGCACTGTTCACCCAGCTTTTCCAGATGTTAACATTTTACCACATTTTTTTCTGAGCTTTTTGATAAGTTGAAGACATGATGCCTCTTTACCTTTATACACTTAAGTTTTCTTTACTAAAAGCAAAAATGTTCTCTTAAATGACCATGCTACTACTATAAAAATCAGCAAATTAACAATAATAAATATACCTCATCGATAAGATTTTTTTGACACTAAGGTACTTTTTGTTTCGTTTGTTAAAGTTCAAGTTGCTCTTTTAGTATTTTTTAATTAGGCTTTGCACCAGTCTTTTTAAATTAGGTGTTAATACAGTGTCCCTGCCACGTCATCAGAACCAATAACTCTTTTTGGGTTCAACTAATAGGTCATGTGTGTGTGTGTGTGTGTGTGTGTATTTTATAGACAATGTTAATGACTCAAAGCTGCTTTAGTGATATAAAGTGGCATAAGTTTTACCAATTCAAGGTTTATAAATTAAAAGTGTTCAAGTCAGTCTTCACTGGAAAAAAAGATTGATTTTTAAATATTCCATGAAACAAAATTTAGCCTACTATTTGCAACTGAATAAATGTCATTTTCACTTCTCACAATATCAAGACAGATTACTTTCATGATTTAAAAATAATAACATTTGTCCACTTTGAATTGTGAAGAAGTAACCAAGAATGGGAGATAATATTTGCAATCTACACATTTAACAAGAGATCAATAAACAGAATATATAAGGAGCATGAACAACTCAATAGGAAAAAATAATATCCACAAATCCAATTGAAACATTGGCAAAAGACCTGACTAGACATATCTCAAAAGAAGACATACAAATGACTAAGAGGTATATGAAAAATGGTTTAATATCACTAGTAATCAAAGAAATGCAAATCAAAACCACAACAAGATATCACCTCATCCTAGTTAAAAATGGTTTTTATCCAAACAACAGGCAATAATGGATGCTGGCCAGGAGATAATGAAAGGAGAACCTTCAAACACTGTTGGTGCTAATGTAAATTAAATTAATGCAGTCACTGTAAAGAAGAATCTCAAGGTTCCTCAAAAAACTAAAAGTAGAACTACTATATAATCCAGCAATCTCACTGCTGGATATATATCCAAAAGAAAGGAAATCAGTATATTGAAGAGATGTCTACACTTCCATGTTATTGCAGCATTATTCACAACAGCCATGATGTTGAATCAACCTAAGCTTCCATCAGTGGATGAATGCACAGAGAAAATATGGTACATATACACAACGGATTATTATTCATCCATACAATTAATAAAATCTTGTCATTTGCAACAACATGAATATTATAAGTGAAATAAATCAGACATAGACGAATATCACATGTGTATATATATATGTGTATGTATATAAACTCCTGGAGAGAGAGTAGAATGATAGTTACCAGAGCAGAGACTGGGAAGTGTATTGGGGATGGACGGGGAGGGGAGTTAACTTTTGTCTGTGCTCTGCACATAACTAATTACATGTCTTGATGATGACTTTTTATGCACTCTTCATTTAAGAAACGGAAAATTGGTATAAAATATTATGCAAGCAAATTAATAATTTTGAGATATTTTCCATTTGAAAAATAAGGGGTGTAAATTCTTATAGTTACTTTTATACCTAACATTCTAAGAGAAATTCTCTAGAAAATTGTATTACACAGCAAAAATATATGCATAGATCACATATTAAGAAACAGGAATCCTGATAACTTATACTGGGGAAAAAAAATCATACCATGAAAGAAGTCCGTTTTTCCTTTCCTCAAGTTACTTTCTTAATTTTATAAACACAAAAGTCTGGGTTTTATTGATAATGACTTTCTTCAGAGCTTCTTTCAGCTCCTTATTCCGGAGGCTATAGATTAAGGGATTCAACATGGGAATGAGCACTGTGTAGAAGACAGAGGCCATCTTGTCTGTGTCCAGGGCATGGTTAGAGTTAGGCTGTAAGTACATAAAAATAAGGGTCCCATAGAATATGGTGACCGCCAGCATGTGGGAGCCACACGTCGAGAAAGACTTCTGTCTTCCCTCAGCTGAACGCATCCTCAGGATGGCAGAAATGATGAACATGTAGGAGACAAAGACAATCAGAAGGGAGGAAATGAACATGATACCAGCACAGGCAAAGATCCATAGCTGTTTGGAGCTAGTGTCTGAGCAAGTTAGCCTTAGGAGGGGCATGTCATCACAATAGAAATGGTTGACAATATTGGAGTGGCAATAGGAGAGACGGAAGGTTAGGATGGTGTGAAACAGTGCAACCAAGATGCTCTAGCTATAGGGAGCAGCCACAAGCTGAATGCAGATTCTTGGGGACATCACCACCATATACATCAGAGGGTTACAAATGGCCACATACCGGTCATAGGCCATGGAAGCCAGTAGCAAGCACTCAGCCGTCATGAAGGCCAGGAAACAGCCTAACTGAGCAGCACATGCATTGAACGAAATAATATTTTGTTTGTACAAGAAATTCCCAAGCATTTTGGGTGTAATGACAGAAGAGTAACAGAAATCAACAAAGGCTAGGTTGCTAAGAAAGAAGTACATTGGTGTGTTGAGTTTTTCATCTGTTCTAATGAGTAGGATCAAACCCAGATTGCCTACTACTGTGAAAAGGTAGATGGATAAGAATAGCACAAAGAGGGGCGTCTTCAACTCTTGACGATCTGTGAGGCCCACAAGAATAAACTCTGTCACCTGGGTGCAATTGATCTGAGTCATACCCCTTCAGGTTGTCTGGATAAAAAGAGGAGAGTTTAATCAAGCTTAATATTTGTGTAATTTTTTTAATACCTTAATATCCTTAAAATCAATTTTATTGTTAACTTGTAAGTGCTAATTTAGTATTAAAATTATTAGCTCACTTGGGGTCTGGGAATGGGATGGGATGAAAGGTAAAAGAAGATATTTTGTGGGAACACATATTTCTCTCTGCATACATTTATTATATTTATAAAGGTACTTTACATACTATGTCCATGTGTACATATTATTTAGCTCCCACTTATAAGTGAGAACATGTGGTATTTTACTTTCTGAGTTACTTCACTTAAGATAATGGCCTCCATTTCCATCCATGTTGCTTTCTTTCTTTTTGTGGCTGAATCGTATTCAATTACCCTTAAAAAGTGAATGTAAATTTGCCATTATGGCTTTAAGGAAGTAAATATAGTGAATTTTGACAAACAGCAGTTTTGTGAGAAAGAGTTGCATTTTAATGGCAGGTAACTATTGAAAAACGCCATTTTATAGGTATTTAAGTCAAGCGGGATGTAATGGAAAGAATTCTAGATAAAATTGGGAGACCTGGAATTTGTTTCTGTCATTCTCTAGCTACATAAACTTTGGCACATCAAAAATTCAGTTTGTTCTTTAAGTTTCCTAATCTATAAAAGGTGTTATTTTCTGTCCAAAATAATCATTGTTACTATCAAAAGAAAGTTATCTCCTGCACATAACAGGTATAAATATATTTTAAATTAGAAAACAATGTTAAACCATAAAACTTGCTTCCCCAATGTATTAAAAATTACACGTATGTAGAAGTCAGCAGAATCACTTTACCACCCAGCTGTCAGTGAATTTTAAAAGTGATTATGCTGACTCCTACATACATAGTATGTATGGCTGGTCAAGGTAATATACCTCTAGGACTTGAACATAGAGAAGTCTGAGGAAATAAAAACAAAAAAGTAAGAACACACAGAAAATCCTTAAGTAATGGAAGTAGATAGGTATAGGTAAAGTTTTACACGTAATGTGCCTTCTAAGTTGAATACAGAGAAAAGTGTCTTAACATTTTAGTTCCTGAAATATAACCTCAGCAAATAATAAATTAACAAAAGAAACCTAATTGATATATTTTTATTATTTCAGGAAACAGCAGGGGAATATATCGGGAAAAGTTAGATGTTCTTTATAAATCATGGACACGAAAATTAAAAATAAAAATTTTTGAGTATGTGTGCATGCATGTTTCTACCACTTTCTATGAAGAAGATAACCACAGATAATATTTATCATTGCTGCTGCTGCTGCTTATTGTTACATGAAATATGTGTATCATCAAAGTTTTTAAAGACTTTTTGGTGTTCATACAAATACATAAATTTTGTTTTGAGATGATTAAGCAACTATTTGATAGGAAATTTAGTTTTCATGTCTGGAGATTCTAGGTAAGGCTGCACTGTTTGACAACTATTTGAAATTTATTATCTCACCTTGAAGTACCCCTTTATTTTATCTCAAAGGTAAAATGTGAAATATAGTTGAAAAAAAATTATACATGACCTTTTACAATATAGTCCATGATGTTTTCCATCAAAATTCCAGCCACATCTCTTTCCTTCTTCCTCAAACAACACCGTAATCAATTAGAAAACTTATTTTGCAGTCCTCAAATACAACATGCCCTTACATGTTACCCAGCCTTTATATGTGCTTTTGCTTACACTTATCTCTACCAGGTGAATGGCGAATGGAGAGCTGCAGTGAAAACGATTTATTCTTCAAGGCTTCCCTGATTTCTAGTTTCCATGCTGTGTTACCATCTTTCATCTTTGTGTTCTAGAAACATTGTGTACATAATTCATTTACCTATATCACATATATGACAACCACCTTTTTCATATATTTTCTTTTGATAGACTGCTGACTCCATGGGCGGAAGCCATGAAATTTTAATTAATGTCTTAAGGTAACCCCTTCTAGATGCTTGGTAATGGGAAATTAATAATTAAAATTTTTCAACAACCTTTCAATATTTATTTCACTGGTTCAGAATTAATGTTCTTTACTTATAACAAACACATTAAATGACATTGATGACTTGGTTTTGATGTGCTCACTTCTTATTTGGGCAAAAATAGGAAGGACAATTTTAACATAAATTGCAATCTAGTCAATTAAGTGTTCAACTTTTCCAAGCAGACTAATAAATTTCATCTTGGCATTCCCAAACTTTTTTTTCATCTCATACCAATAAGAAATATATCTTATATAACACATACATATGTAACAGAAAAAAAAGTATGGAAAACACTAGTCTTATATCAGAAAATGCCATCTAAAATGTTATATTCTAAAGTTCATTATATTCTATGCTACTTTATTTTTAAAATGCTTATCTTGACCTTAATTTTGAAACATATTATTTGAACTTACTTGGGTAAAGGGTGTTCCTATTTCTTCTCCAAGTGGGTTTGGGCAGCAACAGAATATAGGCTTTTGACAGTAACTCTGTCCCATAGGATCTTATTTAGGAGAATGATGCAAGTAAAATGATCAGAAAAAATAGTTAATGACCCAAGGGATTCCAAAGCAGGCTACAGGTAAAATAACATTGTTCTCAGGCTTTGAGGAGCCAAAGATCTATAGCTCTGTCTTAGCATGACATTATTGCTCTAATGTTCTTATTTTTGGAACACTATTTATTTATCAATAATTGTATTATTAATAGTGCTATTTATTTATTCATATTTAACTTGTTCATATTGTTGTTCTTGTTGCTTATTTATATTCTTTCCCTTTTGTTGTTTCTTAGTGATAACATTTAGATTTATTTTTAAAAGAAATATAAAATTTTCCTTGCAAAAATTTTTACAACACATCTTCCAAAGAACTAATTTGCAACTCCCAATAATCTATTCCAGAATAATTTAAGACATGATACTCTTTATCTGGCTTACTCTTTGAAGTGCTCATGAAATATTTGTGTCTTTTTTAAGGATGTTGCTAACTGTTATTACTTAATTTCTATAGTTCCCTGGTCTATAGAGTAGCCTTTCAGATTTTTTTTTAGCCAATCTGTGGCCATAGCAAGAGAAGAACATTATTATAATACTTATTACAGAACAATGCATCTGCTAGGAACTGAATTGTATCTCTCACAATTCATATATTGAAGCATTAACTCCCAGTGTGATGATATTTGGAGACAACAACTTTGGGAGAAAATTAAGATTAGATAAGGTTATAAGGGAGGGGGTTAGTGCCCTTATAAGAGACACAAAAGTGTATGCTCACTCACTCTCCCTCTTTCTTTCTTTCTTTTTTTTTTCTCTCTCTCCTGTATGCTCACAAACAGGAGGTCATGTGAGCACACAGCAAGGTGGTGGCTGCTTACAAGCCAGGAAGACAGACCTAACTAGAAACTGAATGAGAAAGAATCTTGATCTGAGACTTCTTGTCTCCAGAACGGTCAGAAAATAAATTTCTGTCATTTAGACCACACCGTCTAAGTTGTGGGGGTTTTTTTGTTGTTGTTTGTTTGTTTTTTACTGTAACCTCAGTTGAATAAGAGAGCATCTCTGAAAAAGCAAAATAATCCTCTACAATGAGAAAGGCTTTGTTGGGGGAGGGTGGTAGGGAAGAGGATGGGTGGTAGGGAAGAGGATGGGTGGAAAGCAATTATAAAACTACTTTTTTTCCCTCCAAATATAGTGTATTTTCTGCTATCTGAGGATGAAGATGGACAAGATTCCCCAAATATGTCTTTTATAGATTTCAAATAGGAAGTGAAAATCACAATTGAGTTTACACATAGTCAGCTGAAAATACATAAATGAGAAGGCCAATAAGACATTTGATACAAACACTGGGATCCAGTCATTAGCTGATCCCTTAGCTAGCTGAGCAGAAAATCCCAGTGACCACACACTACAGGAAATACAGATTTTACAGAATTAGTCCAAAAAGTTGCTAAGAAAACAAATGGCCACAATAAAAATTATAACTATAAAAAGTGCTGGGCAAAACCAACAAACCCAGAGTGTATGTATGTGCGTGAGAGTGTATGTGTTTGTGTGTGTATGTGTGTAAGGTCTGATTACTATAGTTGATACTGATGTAAAATGTCCAGGTTTGACAAAAATTAGGAACAAAGAATTAGGAAATTAAGTTCCGTCGGTGAGAAAAAAAAAGCAATCAATAGAAACTTTTCACTGAGCATCGTTGCTGTTGGTCTTTCAATACAAAAACTTTAAAATCTCTGTTATAAACATATTAAAGAAAACAAAAGAGTCCACACACAAGAATTTAAAGGATGAAAACAGTATCTTACCAAATGGGAAAAAATTTAAATATATACTTTTTAAAGAACCAGATGGAATATTTGGAGATAAAAATACAATAACTGAAATGAAAAATGTACTAGTTAGCCCAAACAGAATAGTGAGAAAGCTGAAGACAGAATTAGTAAAATTGAAAATAGGTAAATAAAACTTGTCTGTTCTAGAAAACAGAGAAGAAGAATATTACAGAAAAATGATTAAAGTCCTGGTGACTTCTGGGGCACCAGAAAGTGGTACCAATAAAGTGTGCCATATTAAGTGTACCAGTAAAAAAAAGGTGGGAGTCCCAAAAGGAAGGAAGGGAGAGAAAGGGGAAAATACTTGAAGAATAAATTACTGAAAACTTCTCCAATTGAAAAAAACAAAAACAAAAACAATATAGCATGTGGATCTAAGGGACTCAACCAAACTTGAGTTAGATTAACACCAAGAAACCTTTAGGCTAATCAAAGTGTTGAGAGTCAAAGACAGCAAAAAATCTTGAAAGTTGTTGGTTGATTCTATAGAAAATCACAAGTTTAACCGATCACTTCTTACAAGGAAAACATGGAATGTAATGGGATGACATGTCCAAACTGCTATAAGAAAACAATTGTCTACAGGGACTACTATATCCAGGCAAATTATATTTCAGAAATAAAGGTGACTTAAAGACTGGCCTGGGTACATGAGATTAAGATAATTCATTGCTAGCAAATCTGCCTTATAATAAGTACAAAAGAATGTCTTTCAGAGGATAAGAAATTATTTTCTATGAGAATTTCAGTCACAGAAATACATGAATCCCACTGGAAATGGCAGATATGTCCATCGTTTTTTATATTTATTGACATATCGAGTCATATTGATATAGTCATATGTCTGTGTATATATAGTCTACATAAGTATTCTCTTCTTAATTTATATAAATGATATATAATTGTATATTTCTTCTGTCCTCTTAATGACATAAAATTGCATACATACTCAATTGTAATAATACTGTCTTGAGGTTTATAAGTAGACACTGCAGATGTGTGTGTGTATGTATGTATTTACATAGTGCTATGCTAATGTTAATCTGAAGTAGATTGTGGTAAGTTAAAATCAATATTGAAATCCTTAGAGCAACCATTACTAATGCATGTCTGTGTGTGTGTTTGTGTTTGTACATATTTAACACATCAGAAATTAAATTTCTAACTTAAAAATTTTTAACACAAGGCATTAGAGCTCAAACAAGGCAATAAAAAAAAACGTGAACTATTTAGAATATGAACAACATGAGAGATATAAATTCAGCCATATCAGTAATCGTGTTAAAAATGAATGGACTTAATGCTCTAATTAAAAGGGAGAGCTATTCAGAGTTCATTACAAAGACAAAATCCAATTATCAGCTGTTTACAAGAGACAAAATATACACTTAAAATCACAAATATAATGAAAGTAAAATGATGGAATACTATTCCATGCTTATAATAACCACAAGAGAGCTGAAGTAATAATATTGTCAGAAAAATATAGACTTTCAGTCATTAAATGCTATCACAGAAAAGGAAGAGCATTTAATAATGCTAATAAGGAAAAAAAATCAGTAAATTAAGTAACTAGAAATTCATGCAGAAATGACAAAAGAACCCTGAAATGTCTAAAATTAAAACTGACAGAAAATAAATGCAAATACATAATTTAACTTGGGATTTTGATATCAGTCTTAATAACTGATAGAGCAAATAAAGAGAAAACCATAAAGCTACAAAAGGCTTGAGCAACACTATCAACCAGCTTGATCTGAATAAATCTATAGAACGGCTCTTGATTTAACACCGGCTCTCTCATTAGCACTACTATCATTTGGGGATGTATAATTTTTTGAGTGAGGGGCCATGTTGTGAATTGTAAAATATTTTGCAGCACACCTGGCCTCAACCGTCTAGATAGCAACAGCATTCCTTCACAGTATCCCGTCATTGTGAAAATCAATAATAAGCCTAGGCATTGCCAAATGTCCCCCTGGAAGAAAAATTACCTCTATGTAGAGCCACTGTTGCAGGTAATTTAATTAAATATTATTAAATTTAATTTTAAATATACTATAAAATACTCAATGTATTGTTAAAGAACTCTTATAACCTTGAACAGGGCATTCAGAGTGCTTTCATTTTTTCTACTCTTGGCAGCACCTAATTGTATAACTATTAGATGAGATAATACATTTTAAAAATACAGTTTTCCTGTGAGAAATGATGTAAATTCTTATGGTACTTTCTACATATAATATATGATTTTAAGTCAAAAAAACTTACAAAAATGCAAAGAATAATTTTTTTTCAGTAAACCGATCTTTATTGCTTACCAATTACAAGCAAGGTATTCCAGTAGTTGTATGAATATGGGGGAAAATCTAGTTATGAAGGAATGCCCATTTTTGTCTATTGAACTCATTTTCTCAGTTTCAGAAACATAAAAGCTTGGTTTCTATTGATGATGACTTTCTTCAGGGCATCTTTTACATCTTTGTTCCTGAGACTGTAAATCAAGGGGTTCAACATGGGAATAATCACCGTGTAGAAGACAGAGGCCATCTTGTCTGCGTCAAGAGAATGGCTTGAGCTTGGTTGTAAGTACATAAAGATCAGGGTGCCATAGAATATGGTGACCGCCAGCATGTGAGAGCTACAGGTGGAGAAGGCTTTACGTCTTCCTTCAGCTGAGCTCATCCTCAGGATGGCAAAAATAATGAACATGTAGGAGACAAAGACAATCAGAACAGAGCAGATGAAAGTGATACCAGCACAGGCCAAAATCCATAGCTGTTTGAAGCGAGTGTCTGAGCGAGTTAGCCTGAGGAGAGGCAAGTCATCACAATAGAAATGGTTGACAACGTTGGAGTGACAATAGGAGAGGCGGAAGGTGAGGATGGTGTGAAACAGTGCCATCAGGAAGCTATAGCTATAAGGAACTGCTACAAATTGAATGCAGATTCCTGGAGACATTACAATCATATACAATAGAGGGTTACAAATGGCCACATATCGGTCATAGGCCATGGAAGCCAGTAGCAAGCACTCAGATATCATGAAGGTGAGAAAGCAGCCCAGCTGAGTAGCACATGCATTGAAGGATAAAACGTTTTGTTTGTACAAGAAATTCCCAAACATTTTGGGTGTAATGACAGAAGAGTAACAGAAATCAACAAAGGCTAGGTTGCTAAGAAAGAAGTACATTGGTGTGTTGAGCCTTGTATCTGTTTTAATGAGTAGGATCAAACCCAAGTTGCCTACCACTGTGAAGAGGTAGATGGATAAGAATAGCACAAAGAGGGGCATCTTCAACTCCTGATGATCTGTGAGGCCCACAAGAATAAACTCTGTCACTTGGGTGCAATTGATGTGAGCCATCTAAATGCGGAAGTAGAGAAAAGAGTTAAGTCTAAGTCATATTTTAATACTGTCAGTCCTATATGTGGTGTTTTTATATTTATTATATTGTAAAGAGTTTAATTAATTGGATTTATTTATTTAACTAATAGAGTGATTATTAGCATACTGGAATCCTGTAAATGTGATGGAGAGCAAAAAGAATATAACACCATATAAACATCTTTATATCTACAGCATGAACTTGCATGAATGTAGGGAATAAATCCCCACATAATCTTATCCTGTAAATTAGAGGAAAATTGATACTTGCTTTCCAAGAGATTTGGAAATTTATGTTTCTTTACAATTCAATTTATGTCTCTTTTTTAACTTTTATTAAAAAAAGATTTAATTACATTTTATCCATTAATTTTTGTTTTCTTACTCTAAAGTGTATCATTATCTTTTCCTTATTCATTTTGACTAATTTTTATAATTGAATTATTGAATACCCAAATAGTATCAAATATCGTATGTCTCTCCAACTCCCTTTTCTTCTCTCTCTCCCACCGTTATATCTAGTAATTGAAAATAGAGCTTTCTTTAAAAACTTATAAATTTCACACTCTGAAAATTACTATGCAAATAAATTTATAAATAAAAGACTGTGTTTCTTCACTGTTCTTCAGATTTTATTAATATCTCTTGTGTATTTACTTCTGCTCAATTTATCAAAGAATCCATTTCAGTTATTTGTGATTTGTATTAATAAACATATTTATTGAGCAACGTTATGTGGTAAGTAGTAACTTTCAAAAAATAATTATTTACCTTAATTTCATTGTAAGTAAATGATATTTATTATATTTATAGGATATATTATATATATAATATGTAAGTATATACTACATATCCTAAAACCCTAATACAGGTGTAACTTTAATGTCTAATTATAGCAACATGGAAATTGATGGATAAGGACCTAGGAACCCATAAATTCCAAATCTCTAATTGCATGTTAAAAACTGAAAGTCAATTTTGAATTAAAATAGGAAAAAGAAAAGAGAAAAGAGAGGTCAATAAAAAGAATTTCTGTTTTTTGCACTGCTCAGACCAAACGCTTCTCAGGAAGACTAACTTGGAGACTCAAACTTTTTTATGACAAACCATAGAAATAAATAGTCATTGTAAGATGGCATGGAACTAATAAATATGATGAAAATACTACTTTTGTTTCCCTGGCATCCACTTGTATTACATACTCTTTCGTTTTCTAGCGTAATCTGTTTCATTCTATTTAATCCAAACAACGCTTCGGGATCCTAAAAAGTGGGTTTATGATCTACTAGTAGTTACAAGCACAGTTTCAAAACCTGCACACTAGTCCCCACGTACTGTACCATTTTCACTAACATGAATAGATAAGCAACTTACCTTTAAGTTCCTAGCTATACCACCCACTTTGATCTGTAACCAAGACTGTGAACATTCTATCCTTAACACTTCCCTTGATTTTGTCTAACTGCTACTCTCGTAGAAGGTTATTTCAAACATTCATTTCTTTATTCAATAATATATAGTGGGAACTATTAATTTTTAGAGTGTGCACAGAGTCTGAAGATAGAGCAGTGAAAGAATAGACAGTAGTCCGGGCTGGAAAGAAAGCAAACTTTATCCAACTTTCCCCTATTTTTCTGTCCGTCGTTTTTCTCCACCTATAAAACACAAAACTCTGAAATGAAATGTGTGCATACAAACTATTTTACTTTGAATCCAAAGGAGAGCATACATTATATGTGAAAGGGCATGTGACTTTTTATAGTATCATCTCTGAATATTTTTATTATCCCAGTTCCACTCAACTCTCCAATCACCAGGAGTATCCATTGTTTCAATTAATGATTGATCTCAATTTGCCAATAACAATATGCCTTTCCATACTTCTCTATTTTTGATCTTGAATCTTGCCATCCCTACTTCCTTTTTTTTTTTTTTTTTTTTT
>NW_012106230.1:1599720-1605066 GCF_000951045.1 Mandrillus leucophaeus
TTACAGAAAAATAGGCAGTGAAAATGGAAATTCCTACTTATCTTTCAAGCTCTGCTGAAATATCACACTTTCATGAAGAGCTACTTAATTTTTCCTTCCCATGTTGAGTTAACAGCTTTCATATTTGTCTTCCAAAAACATTTTAGAAATACCTAATCTATATTTCAACCTCTTATTACAACCATCTGTTTCCATGTATCTTCCCCTGATAGACTTTAGACGCTTTGTGGTTGAAAGTCATGCTGTTTGTATTCATTTCCTAATGTAGTCTCTTCTAGATGTTAGATAATGGGGAATTAAAGATTAATTTTGGAATGACATTTGAATATTTCTTCCCCTTACCCCTAGGATATATCATTTTCTTTGGAAAATATCTCTAGAGACATACTAGTAATCTATGTCTAATGAATGCCCCACTAATCCTGGGTAAAATTTCTAGCTACTGCAAGAGGGGAAAGCAGAGTTTGGGCATAAAATATATAATTTGGTCAATAACAGAACTGTTTATTTCCAAACATTTTTAAAAATTCTAAACAGGAATTTTTATTTACTTCAATCTAGTAAGAAATATTTTAAAATCACAATGCATACACACATATAAAATTAAAATAAGAGAAAACTATTTTATAAAATGTACTTATGTGTAATGTTTTTTCTCTAATTATTGTATTGCACTCTTTTATTTTAAAAATACTTATCCTGAGTTAATATAGCAAATGTATTAGCTCTAAATGAGTCAAAGCCCACCATCTTGAAATATGCTGTCTTCTACCTGGGAAGAGGATGCTTGTATTTCTCCTCATAACAGGTGCAGATAGCAATGACTATTTGGTTTTTGTCAGTGTCTCTCTCCCAAAGGATCTTGTTACAGAGTATGAAGCAAGTAAGATTATCATAAAAATTACAGTCTGTGCTTCATTGGAATTGCAAGGCAGGCTAAAGATTTATTGATCTGATCTGTTTTTAAGTAACTGCAGATGTGAAGCTGTGTTTTTAGTATGACATTATTATTAAGGATCCCCTAACTTTAAAAACATTATTACATTTTTATGTTTTACAAAATATATTTGCTGTTGTAGATTTAGTGTCAATCTTCGATATTGGTTTTGAAAGGCACGTAGCTAACTACTTTTTTTGAATATCTCACAGATAGCTTTCCATGAAATGTGTATCCGGTTCCTCCAAGGACCTACTCTTTAATACTATATGCATGAGACATTTTGCAAAAGCTCTAGGCATGTACTTATGTCCTAGTCACTCCAAACCAGACAATGGATAAGAAATGTCTTGGCAATTCCTGTGTGAGTAAGAAGAGTGGATTTGTGTATTTTCTATATTGGCTATGAATTTAAAATCATACCTGTAGTTTTCTGTCAAGTAAATTTCTAACAATAACACTAGCTTTATGAACACAGTACTTTGACTGAAACAGAAAATGTAACAAAAGCTTAGAAATCACAATTTAGTTAAATGATGTAAATATTAATTAGGATAAGACACTGACATTCTAGCAGTTTCTAAAACATGGCCTTTGTGTTCTAGTATTAAGGTTTGAGTACTTGCTAGTCCCTCTGCTTGGAACACTCCTTCTTCACATAGTCACAAGCCCTACTTGCTCTCTGATATTATTTTATATATTTGTTTATTATCCATCTTCCTTGTCAAATAGAAACTCCAGAGGAGAAGAAACTTTGTTTTGTTCATCGCTGTACCTTTGGGGCCTAAAATACTATCTTGCACAAATTAAGTACCCAATACATATTTTCGAAAGATTGTAATGTATAAATCTTCTGTAGCATGTGGCCATTTTGTTGAAATAGATACTTTCATGGTCTTTGCAATTTTGACAGATTCAGGAACAAAAAATCAACTAAGGCTATGACAAGTGTTCACTCACAGCTTGATAATTAATGGAGTTATTAAAAATATCATTCCTCGAACTTTTAATAATATTCAAAAGTAGATGAATCCTGGTGGCTGAATTTACTTTTACCATCAGAGACTAAACTTTATTATTACTACTATTGTAATTATTCAGTAACATCAATACTCCTTCAGTAGGTATATTATATGTCGGGCATTATGCCACACACGCTTTCAAAAGTTGTCAAATTGCATTATCTATGACATTTCTACTAAAAAACATTTTGGGTTTTTTTTTCTGTTTTTTGGAGACTGAGTCTCACTATGTCATCCAGGCTGGATTTTAGTGGCTTGATCTTGGCTCCCTGCAACCTCTACCTCCCAGGTTCAGGCGATTCTCTTGCCCCAGCCTCCTGAGTAACTGGGATTACAGGCACCCACCACCACACCCAGCTAATTTTTGTATTTTAAGTAGGGATGGGATTTCACTATGTGGGCCAGTATGGTCTCGAACTCCTGACCCCAAGTGATCTGTCCACCTCAGCCTCCCAAAGTGCTGAGATTACCGGTGTGAGCCACAGCGCCCAGCCCTAAACAACATTTTTGTAGTTTCAAATAGTTTCCTCTGTTTTGTCTATTAAGTTTTTAATTTTGAAAAGGTGAATCCCTAGGGTTTTTTTTTCCATTAAAATGATAAAATTATAAGTAACTTTTTTACAGTATGGGATATTTTTTCAGGGACTGTAATAGATTTGACTCTTGCAATGAGCAATCAAACAAAAAATAAGCAATTAAACAGAGATACCTGTGCTTACATCTGTGCCATTGGTTGATAGAAGTGGAAGATGGGTCCGCCTAATGTACGGAAGCGAGTACCCCGCATCACCACAGTGTAGTTCTCATTAATCCTTGGAAGCGAAGTCCAGTGTTCTCTCCACTCCTCTAATGAAAATTTCATGTTTTCTCAACATTGTTTTTTCCACTTTGACTTGTGTAGGTGGAGATTGGGAGGTTTATTTGTTGGTTTTAATCCCCATTTTAAGGCCCTAGAGAGTTTAAAATAAGGTGTACTTTTCATCTGATGTCCTCCCAGAAGGCTCTACTGGGACATTGCTATTAATCTCATCTTTTCTCCTGAGTTGTGGGAGATTATTATGTGAGAACTTTGAGGTAGAGCCAATGTCAACAAATGAAAAACATTAAATAGTTTAGAGACTTTTTCATATTAAAAAAATCAATACCACTAATAAATATGCAATTTCTAGGATCTCAAGTCTGTCATTGAAATGACATTATTATTAAAATAATAATAAATCTAATAATTGTCCTCTAGGAAAATCATTAAAGATAAAATATATCTTTCTAACCTAAGAAGAATAAACATTTATGTAAGAAATTTGAGTTTTCTAGATCTTAAATTTTTCCAGCTGACAGAATTTATTTTTCTAATGGAGAATTTATAATTGACAGACGAACCCTAGTGAACTTGGGTTTTCTTTTTTGAGTGATACTGTAGTCAATAATATGGCCCTACATTTGAAGTATAAATGGTTCCAGTTGTTTTAAGGGGAGATTCATTCATGGTCATAGGGCAGTATTAGTGATAAAGACTTTATTGGGAAAGCATAATTTATGGATGCATCTTGGAGAATTAATGTTAGAAAATCACTAAACTTGGTGGCAGTATGGATTACATTGTCACAGCTTCAGATAGCTTTTGGAAATGTATTCGAATTCTGTGGAGATGAGCATTGTCTGACATTTCTAAAACTATTTATACTAAGCTTGACCAGATAAACCATTAGATTAGAGATAAGAAAGCCATATATTCCACTCTCAGAGAAAGAAGTTGAAAATGATCAATGGAGATGACTAGAATGAACACTGTGATTCTAGATTAAAAGCTGTGTCATCATTATGTGCTTAAGCTTATCTAAATAGATATAATAGTGAAGTAGGTAGGTAGGTAGAGAGATAGATATAAAATATATAATATATATGTGTGTATATGTATGTGTGTGTGTGTATATAGAAGATGGATGGATGGATGGATAGATAGATAGATAGATAGATAGATAGATAGATAGATAGATAGATAGATTTTATTAAAAAACACAGTCTTAATCTGTCACCCAGGCTGGAGTGCACTGGTGTGATTACAACTGACTGCAACCAGCAACGCCTAGGTTCAAGTGACCCACCACCTCAGCCTCTGAGTAGCTGGGTTCAAGTGATTCCCCCACCTCAGCCTCTGAGTACCTGGGACTACAGGTGTCCACCACCACATCTGGCTAATTTTTAAAATTTTCATAAAGATGGGATCTCTCTATGTTGTCCAGACTGATCTTGAACGCTGGGGCTCAAGTGATCCTCCTGCCTCAGCCTCCCAAATTGCTGGGATTACAGAAGTGAGCTACCACACCCACCCTATTTGTGTATTTAAATGGGTTATTATCCATGCTTATAATTTCTGTCTAAATTTGCTGAAAGTGGCTAAAAAGAGTGACACCCTAGTAGCAACCAGCACACCTTGTATCTACACCTTGATTCTAAACCTTGATTCTAAATACTCCGTTGGTGGTTCTATCAGGAGTCAAGCCCATGGTTTCTAATGACAGAATATGTTCATCTATCTTTCTTCCGCAAGAATGAAGAGGCCTGAGGATTTTGTGTGGAAAAACATACTAGACTTAGCAACAAAATTTCGTTGTTCAGATTTTCATTTTCAAAGTAAAATTCCATTTATTCATATGGAAAAGGAGGGAGAGGGGCCACATTAAGTCTTAGCTACCAGAGTGATGTTGATGAATGTCAGATATTCTTGTTGTTTTTGATAAAGTCCATACTTATTCAGTTTTCTTTAGTTTTTGCCCAATGTTCATTTTATGTTCCAGCATCTATTCAGGATAGAACATTAAATTTTGTCATTATGTTTTATTATGCCCTCTTGACTTTTCCTATTTATATGACTGTGATAGTGGTCAAGTATTTTCTGAAATGTCCCTCAATTAGGCTTTTTCGGATATTTTCTCATGATTAAACTGGGTAATTGGTTATTGGAGAGGAAAATAATAACTGTAAATTGACTTTCTAATCCTATCATAATGAAGGTACATACTATCCATATGACTTATCGCTGCCAAAATCTTGATCATCTGGCTGAAATAGTGTTTGTCAGGTTTCTCCAGCAAAAAGTTACTTTTCTCTCCTTTTCATATTGTACTTTTCAGAAGGAAGTCAATAGGTGCAACTTACACTTATAGAGTGGGGAGTTATGCTTCACCTCCTTGAGGGCAGAATAGCTACATAAATTAGTGAGAATTTTGTAGGGGACATTTGTTTAGTTTCTTCCATTTATAATTTGTTCAATCATTTCTTTCTTTTTTTTTTAAATTTATTTATTTATTATTATTATACTTTAAGTTGTAGGGTACATGTGCATAACGTGCAGGTTTGTTACATATGTATACTTGTGCCTTGTTG
>NW_012106230.1:1605746-1628339 GCF_000951045.1 Mandrillus leucophaeus
TATTCTGACTTTATTCATTGAAAGCTCTTTCACTTTGCACCTGTGTTATTTTGACATAGCTCCATCATCGTGTTTATCTATTGTTTGCTTCCTTACTTCTTCCCTACCTTTCTCTCTCTCTCTCACTTTCGTTCAGTGCTTCCTTAACTTCTGGAACTATAATATGCTCTGGATTCATTACATAAATGTCCCACCCTTTCCTAGTCAAGTCTCAAAGGAGCCCTGGCTCCTTTTTTGGAATATTGTTATTAGAAACTATTATTTGGGTTCTAAGTCTGTTTGCTGCACTGAATTGTTGACATACCTTTAGGCCTTCTCAGCTGACAGATGAAGGAGGTAGAACTCTGGATACTCACTCATATATGTTGTAAATACATATCGATAATTATTTCTATCTAGTACTTATATTAAGTTGATTATAAGTTCATTTCATCGTTAACACTAATCCCTTATCACATGGATCACTCTAGAATACTCTGCTTGCTAATCTGTAACCTCCTACTCCAATAATGTGAAATGTGGGGCCAACCATCTGCCATCCATTTATTTAACTGTTCAGTTCTAGTATGCAATCATACTTGTTTCAAAATTGTTAAAACATATCCCTATGAGACACAACATTATAATTACAGTATAATGTATAGTTCATTCATTCATTCTGCCTTTAATTTTTCACACTCTATTAGATGTTACTTAGGTCAGCACATTTACCCCATCCCTTCCAGAGAAATTGTTTCATGATTGTGTGTGTGTGTGTGTGTGTGTGTGTGTGTGAGACAGGGTCTCACTCTGTCTTGCAGGCTGGAGTGCAGTGGCACAGACTTGGCTCACCGCAACCTCTGCCTCCTGGGTTCAAGTGATTCTCCTGCTTCAACCACCTGAGTAGCTGGTATTACAGGCATAGGCCACCACTCCCAGCTAATTTTTGTATTGTTAGGAGAGACGGGGTTTTTCCATGTTGACCAGGCTGGACTCGAACTCCTGGCCTCAAGTGATATGTCTACCTCTGCCTCCCAAAGTGCTGGGATTACAGATATGAGCCACCAGGCCTGGTGTGTTTTGTGCATTTTTAACACAATGTATTGTTTTGTCACATTCTGCACTCCTTTTCAGGTTCCTCAGACCTAATAAATGATTTATTTTTAAATTTTCATTCATTAACATTTACTGTCTGTTCTGTATACCTCTATGAGTATTTGAAAAGGGGATGATGTCATTTATCCACCATTACGGTATTATATCATACTGAATAGTTTGGCTGCAGGAACTAATTCCATGTATTTCACGTATTTAACTACACCTTTTCATCCCTCCTTTCAAGCAAGGCTTCTCATTTCCTTTAATAAATAATTATTTTATACAATCACCTTTTTCTATTTAAAAAAGTAATACTGATGTTTAAATTTTCAGAGATATTATGGTAAATTCACAGTGTATGATTTAATTGCTGTAGGCATTATCTTGTTATTTTTTACATTTTTTTTAAGGTCAGCAATAAAGGAAAGTAATAGATGGAACCCATATACCCTGATTCACAAGAGAGAGGAAGTATGAAACAGACAGGATTGGAAAATATCTACTCAATGCTTTTATGAAGAAACTTCTGAAGACTAAGAAAAGTACTCAGGCTGGGCATGGCAGCTAATGCCGTAATCCCGGCACTTTGGAAGACTGAAGTGGGAGGATTGCTTGAGACCAGGAGTTTGAGACCAGCCTGGGCAACATAGTGAGTCCCCGTCCCTACCAAAAAAAAAACAAACAAAAAAACCATGGTAGGTGGCACATGTCTGCCGTCCTGTTTGGGAGGTGAGGCAGAAGGATCTCTTAAGTGCAGGAGTTTGAAGTTACAGTGAGCTATGATCACACCACTGCACTCCAGCCTGGGAGACAAAGCAAGATCCCTTCTAAAATAAAATAAAACAAAGAAAGATATTCAGGAATTTCTTCCCCAAAAAAGTTGTACTCATTGTATTGTTAGTTTCTTCAACACATTTTGTTTGAAAGGAACATAAATACAACTTGATCATTACACAAAGAGTGGTTTAACATTCACTCTGTACTTCAGGGTCCAAATAAAATCAAGCATTTTCTGAGACATTCTTCATAGCACTAGGTACACAGCTTGTACAGAGGTCCAAACATATTTTGTAAATTTATTTCAAAAGATAATTTTTCTCCTTCCCTAGAAATGTCCAATATGGTTACATGAACACATAAAAATAATATTCCATTAATTTATCATCACATTAGGTTAAATGATAATTTTTTAAATTAATAGTTATTGTATTTAATGAAGGAAGTAATATTTCTCCATAAAAAAATAATGAGGTCCTGTCATTTACAACAACATGAATGGAACTGGAGATCACTATGCTAAGGGAAATAAGCTAGGCACAGAAAGACAAACTGCATGTTCTCACTTAATTATGGGAGCTAAAAATGAAAATAATTGAACTCATGGAGATAGAGAATAGAAGGATGATTACCAAAGACTGGGAAGGGTAGTAGGGGGATAAGGGGGGAAGTGAGGATAGTTAATGGGTATAAAACATAGAAAGAATGAATAAGACCAAGTATTTGATAGGTATTTGATAGTAGCTGTGGACTCATCATGTATGAGTCTTACTGTGTTCAGTTACATTTCTTTTATACTGATATGTTTAGAGTTTTATCATGAAGTGATGTTGAATTTTGTCAGATGTGTTTTCTGTCTTTGTTGAATCGGTCATACGGTTTCATTCTTCTTACTGTAATGTGATGTATCACATTTATTGAGTTGCATATGTTGAACCATCTTTGCATTCCTGGAATGAATTCCACTTGATCATAGTAGATTATTTTTTTAGTATTTTATTGAATTCAGTTTGCTAGTATTTTGTTGAGAATTTTTGCACGTATGTTTCTCAAGGATAGTGACCTGTAGTTTCCTTTTTTTCTTGTGTCTTTTTCTGGTTTCAATATCAGGGTAATAATGCTGGCCTTGTATAATGAGTTTGGAAATGCTCCCTTATCTTTAAACTTTTGGAAGAGTTTGAGAATTGGTGTTAGTTTGCTTTATAATGTGTGGTAAAATTAGGCAGTGAAGACATTGGGTCCTGGGCTTCATTATGATGGGAAGCATTTCATTATTTATTTTGGTCTTCACAGTCTGGGAAATTCTTTTCTGGGAACACTCTTAAACTGTAAGCTTGCTTATAAATTTTGGGCAGGTTGTGGTGGCATTGAACTTAATCCTGTGACCATGGCAGCTGTTACAGTGCTAGGTGATACCCTAAACCCAAGACTGCTGTGGTCAGTGCATCCTGGGGCTAGAATCCTGGTGACTGCTGAGGCTGGTCCAGCACTGGCGTACACTCAAAGTCCACTGCCACTAAGGCCTGATTTGCCCAGAGCCCAAGACCAGTGTAATCAGCCATCAGTGAGGTAAGAAATCAGGTACATTTTGCCACGCCTATAGGTTCATGCCTGGCACCAGGCCAGGCCAGGAGACTCAGTCTTCAGGAGGTTCAGACCTCAGTCAGGAGTTACCAGCCTGCATTCAGGGTCATGAGGGGCTGCCAGGTGCTAGATTTTACTATAGTAGTCCCAATGTTGGGGACCAAAACATATCCTATGCTCACTTTCTTTTATTTTTCCAAAGCAGATGGTGTGTCTGTCTATGATGTGCTTCCTCGGTTTGGAGGAGAGGTGATGTGGGTGATGTAAAATTGTTCTTCTTACTCTCTTCAATGCATCTTTTCTTATTACTATGCTCTAATCAGGTGCTGCAAACTCCTCCTGGTTTCCTTAGCTCTTGTGAAAATATTTTTGCGCATGGATATTTGTTCAAATTGATGGTTCTCTGGGGAGTGATCCCTGGAGAATCCTATTCCAACATCTGGCTCCACTCTCCTATATTTCTTTTGATGAATCATAATTATCATTACTTAAGATTTACTCTCTATACTTGAAGAAACTCCTCTACACTGAAACACCTTTATAAATAAGGTGAACATACACATAGGATGTAATAGTTTTTGTTTGCTTTTTTGTTTTTTTTTGGGGGGGGGTTTGTTTGTTTGTTTGTTTTTACACAGAGTCTTGCTCCATCCCCCAGGATGGAGTGCAGTGGTGAGATCTCGGCTCACTGCAAACTTCACCTCCCATGTTCCAGTGATTCTTCTGACTCAGCCTCCTGAGTAGCTGAGATTACAGACATGCACCAGCATACCATGCTAATTTTGTATTTTTTGTAGAGATGAGGTTTCATCGTGTTGGTCAGGTTGGTCTCAAACACCTAACCTCAAATGATCTGCCTGCCTAGGCTCCCAAAGTGCTGGGATTACACGCATGAGCCACCGTGCCCAGCCCCAAGATCCATTCTTAAGAGTTCCATGTCAAAAATTCCTCATGAAGCTTATTAACATATTAATTTATGACCTTTATCTTATGATTCTGATCTGTTAATTCTGAAATACAGCTGGGTCCCCTCATATTCAAAGCTGTACAAGAAATTTAAATGTACACTCAGTGAACAAGAGCTATCAGAAAGCAGAACAAAATTTTTATAAAATGAATTTATTTTTATTTCCAATTATGTAAGAAACTTTCATTAACATGTTTCACTTAATGTATAATAATATCATAATGCGAGGCATTCATTTTGTACACTAAAGAAGAATAATACTTAGAGTAAGGAGAAAGGAACATTTGTACAGAATCCATGGAGTTTATAAATCAAATTCAGCCTGAAAGCATATTAACTATGATACTCTGTGTCTCTCAATAAAAAATTGTATAAATTATGTTAAGTGTAATAAAATTATTATAATCTTATTCTGGTTAGCATTCAAAATATAAATTCATTGCTAGTATTCATTTCATTCTTAGAACAAAATTAAGAAATCTTTAGAAAATTTTATTTTAAATAAGATTGTTAGTTTAATTTTGATAACTTAGATGAAGAAAAGGATCTTAATCATCTATAATTTCAATTTTTCAAGAACTGATTTACTATACCCAACTATACCTAGAGGGCAGTGAAAGAAGCCAAAGAATAAGGAAGTCAGTTTTACTTCTCTCACCGTATTATTTTGCTTCTTTCAAACTTATTTAACTTTTTTAAATTTATGTTTTTTCTAACTGCTGGAAACCATTTTTATTTCAAACTGTCTACCTGCTTAATCCCAGACAGAACTGGTGAATAACATTTTTTTTCTAACTTAACTTCACAACTAAAGAGTTTCAGCTTATTTTTTAATTCAAAGTTCCCTAAATTGTATCTTCTTGTAATTCCTATGATTGCTTATGTACCTGTAAGTCAGCGCCCTGCCTTTTCTTTTTCCTACATTTTCTGTTACATAATGGCAGCTTATATTAACTCTCTCCTCATTTACCTGTACAGTTTAAAATTACAATGTTTTAAAAAAATTGTGCGGATTTGTCATGAATCTCTGTAGAGCAGCCTTCACATCCTTATTTCTCAGGCTGTAGATCAAGGGATTCAGCATAGGAACCACCAACGTGTAAAACACAGAAGCCATCTTATCAGTATCCAATGAATGGTTGCTTCGAGGCTGCACATACATGAATAGCAATGTCCCATAAAAAACTGTGACTGACATCATATGTGAAGCATAGGTAGAAAAGGCTTTTTTCCTTCCTTCTGATGAACGTATTTTTAGAATAGACAAAACAATGTTGAAATAAGATACTAGAACTATAATCAAGGAACCAACCACATTTGTAGCTGCAGATATAAAGACAACTGTTTCTGGTAAGTAAGTATCAGAGCAAGATAATGCTAACAGAGGAACATTATCACAGTAAAAATGATTGATTATATTAGAAGAGCAATAAGACACAGAAAATACACAAGATGAAACCACAATAGCTGTGGAAAAGCCATAGAGGTATGTGAGGGAGACCAGCAGGAGGCAGAGCCGCCAAGACACCACCACCATGTAGAGCAGAGGGTTACAAATGGCCACATAGCGGTCATAGGCCATCACAGCCAGCATCATTACCTCCGACACAATAAAGAACAAGAACCCTCCCAGTTGGGTGGCACATTCATAGAATGAGGTAGTTTTCTTCTTTACTAAAAAGTTAATCAGCATTTTAGGGGCAATGACAGTAGAGTTACCAAGATTGATGATAGCCAGCTGTCGCAGGAAAAAGTACATGGGGGTTTGAAGTCGAGAGTCAACACTGGTGAGGGTGATGATGCCCAGGTTCCCTGCCACGGTCAGCACATAGAGCACCAGGAAGACCAGGAAGAGGGGAATCTGGAGCTCTGGACAGTCAGAGACACCTGTGAGAATAAACTCAGTGACCCTGGTGAAATTTTCAGGAGCCATGTAAGAGTTTGCAAATTCATCTGTTTGGGGGAAAAGAGAGATTAAAAACTTTAAAGAATTATCTGTATGACTGCCATTATATGGCTAGCACAATTCCTTGGTAACATTTCTTTGAATTATGTATTAATCTAACTCAGTTATTAAACTCAAGCTTCTAGGTCTAATAAGTAAACTTGGTAATCACTTGGGAGAGAGAAAGAGCAAGTATGGAAAAGTATAATAAATTAAGAGATGATCCAACATCATGAAAGATTTTTGAGGACTTACTTCCTCACAATCTTACTGAAATATGAGTATATTCTTAGTTTGCAAACAGCTGAAGCCACAATTAATATTTTATATCATTTGCATTGAGCATGACAGGCTTGAGGCATTTCATGTCTGCAAATAATCCAATTTCTAAATCTGAGACTTCTTGTTTTTTCTTAAGAATGATGATTGCAGATACTATCCTGCTCCATTTTCTTTATTCTATCATTGTATAATCTGTATTAGATACACATTTTATCATCCATGTCTGTTTGCTTTTTCTCTCTTTTTTAAATTAACTCTGACTAAAATACATGCAGGTATGTCCTCAGATCTATTTTTCAGGTGACATATTTTCTTTTTAGCTTTCAAAAATAATGTCAGTGAACATTTTATTATTTTTGTAATTTCTTGACATTATGCCTTACTGTATACTGCTATCTTTTCCTTCTTTCTCATTTCTTATTTTGTTCTATTTCACAAGTTTGTACAGCTCCTCATAGTTTTCACATTGTATTCTATGCTTAATCACAATTTTTATTTATATAATTAGATATCATTTTTACCACTTGTAAAGCATATCTGCTCTTTTAGTTGATTTTCAATTCATCTTTTTTGTATTTTTTATATTTTCATTACTGTAATGAGTAAATATTGTTATTTTAGAGATTTTCTGTGATAACTACAATGCTTATATTTGACATATGAATTAAATTCTATTTTAATATGGCTAAATATTTCCCTTGAGTTCTTTATTTTTAGGATCACCACCTACCCCTAAGCCAATTAGAGTGCCTTCTCTGCTATAATTTATAGTTCCGCTGGCGTGGGGACCTGGCCCAAAGAAATCCTGTCTTAGTCCCATACCTAAAAATGTGGAGTTAAGTTCCAGAGAGTTAACAGTATATCATTAAAAATGTCTGAATTTTAAAATCCCAAAGCTGTTCACTTATTTTCTCCTTCTAAAAAAGAGATCCAATAGAAAGAAAAATAGAAAATTATTCTGCAGTATGAAAAAAGAATGAAGTGAACCAAAATAATTCCTAACATTGTTAATATTGATCTCAGTTTGATTCTGAAACCAAACATCACACTTTTTCTTGATTTTAAAAATAGTCTTCTTATTTATTTATTTATTTATTTATTTACTTATTTACCACCTGTTTATTGAATTCCTTACTCTGGTAACATGCAAACTTCAGATAAATTGCTCATCCCTCGTCTTATGGACCTGCTATTCCAATGATAGGAAACATACAAAAATCTGATAAAGAAACAAATAAACAAGATTATTGCACACTGCAGTAAGTGTAATAAAGAAATTAAACCAGAAGATACATTATGATAACTTGGGAGAATATTTTCACGTGATATGTTAGGGGAAAGTCTTTTTTAATTTTAGCAGTTTCTTTTTTATTTTTCATTTCTTTTTTTCAACTTTTATTTTAAGATGGGAAGGCCTTCTTGAGAAGGTGACATTTGGGTTTGCAGTTTTAGTATTCCATCTGCAGCCTTCAGCCACTTTGTTGTCCCCCTTAGCAAACATGCCAGCTATCAGCCAATATGAATGCTTGCAGATTGTATCAGCTACTCTGTTTCTGATGAAACCTAGTGCTTTACTGGCTTTATGTTTTATTTGAAGATCCAATAATTAATTCTTAAAAGTAATCATTTTAAAATCACAAAATTATATTCATCCTGTAATTTTCTCTTTCAAATATCAAGATTGCACATTTGTCAATTTCTATGAATACTTTCCCATTTTATGCACCTCACTCTTCTACTTCCTTAGAGCAAGCACTTTCATTAATTACTGTATCCTTCCTGGTTCTTTTAGATTGACTGGTAGGAATGCCAGTCATTAAGGCATTTGGTGCAATTAAGTTATGTTATCCAAGCTATTTTTTACAATATTTAAAATATGCTTTTACCTCATTTACCATCAGATTCACGTGACTTTTCTGGTCATCTGCCTTACCAAACATGCATTAATATTTTTATTTCTGACCCTCCATGTCCTCACTGGTATTGATTCTCCTGAGATTGCTTTCTTTTTTTGGAGGGGGGGCCGGGGGAGAAGTAGAATCTTCTCTGAAAGAAGTTTGTCCCCCATTTGTAGCAGTGGGTCCATACATTTAAAAACCGGATATGAGGGTAGCATCAAATGAGGCTAATGAACTTTAATTTTGTAGTATTCAAAAATGTCATTTCTGATTACTCTCTAGGCATGTTCAATCGTTTCAAAAATACTAATGAATTGAGAGAGTAGAAAGATAGATGAATTGTCTTCTTTTTCTTTTTCTTTTTTCTTTTCTTTTTTCTTTTTTTTTTTTTTTTGAGACACAGTTTCACTCTGTCACCCAGGCAGACTGGAGGGCGATGGCGCGATTTCTGCTCACTGCAACTTTCACTTCCCAGGTTTAAACCTCAGCCTCCCAGGTAACTAGGACTACAAGGTGTACATCACCACGCTCGCCTAATTTTTGTAGTTTTAGTAGAGACGGGATGTTGGCCAGGCTGGTCTCGAATTCCTGACCTCAGGTAATCCACCTGCCTCGGCCTCTCAAAATGCTGTGATTACAGGCGTAAGCCACCATTCTCAGACCCCAATGAGTTATCTTTAAATTAGTACAGTGTTTTATGGCTAATGTCTAACAATAATAGCCATTAACTTTAAAAAACTGTTCTTATTTTTTTCCTATTACTAGTTTTAGTCAACAATAATAGCCTTTTAAAAAGTGTGTTTTTTGAATACTTTCCATGTACTTAGGCTTTTATTTTGTTACACAATCTGAGGGAGAATGAAAAGAAGGTAAATTTATTTTTGAATATTCTATTTTAGGTTAGTTAAACTAAGGGCAACCCAGGCAGTGAGTTTTTCTGTATTCATCTCGATAATATTGTAAAGTTTTGTCCCATCACGTCTGGAATCTAGGGTTGGGCAGTTTATCTTAAAGTCTTGCCCCTGCTTTTGGAAATGTCTCCCCGCAAATTGAAGTTCTTCTTTTTGATATCTAATGGAAGTTCTTCTTTGCTATTTCTTCTGAACTACAATGCTGACAGATTTATTTTATGACAAGATAGGTGGTTTAAACATTTTCTATTACTGCACTGGATTACATACTGTGCTTCTACGTATATTTGCTTGTATATTATCACATTGAATGGGTAATTTTTCTGAGAACACTTGCATTCTATGCCTGTATTCTAAAAAAAAAGAGGCATCATTTTAACTTTGGGTAGTTGTATATCCAATTTTCTTTCATCGGTTATCCTGTGCAACATACAATTTTTATTGTAAATAATATTGCAAAAGTAAAAATGATATGATCAGTCTCTGAGCAAAAATTCATACTTTCAGCAGTGACATAATTTACTTAAGTATCTGAGACATAATGATGTCATTTCTAACTTGGAAGCATAAATAGCTTGATCATATTTGATGCCCCGTATTCCTAAAATGAGTTATACATCCTAAAAACAAACTTTAGTTTAAGCATTGTATTATTTGATTATACATAAATCCCAGTGTCTTCCAAAATAAAAGTGAAGTGGATCATTTTAAGATATGGTTTAGGATCTTTTAACGGTCACTATACAAAACAGATAAGTCTTTTCCACCTACCTCTGAAGGAGAATCTGCTTCAGGTTCTTAATGAGAGTCTATACATGGCTGTGGCAATGAGAGGTAATGGGGTTTTAAAAATCTTTGAGACCTTAATTCTGAAGCACAGGCAACTCAAGTATCTACACATTGCCTTTTATGTCTTTGGGGAAGATGCCACATGGGACTGGTTTCTTAACAAAGTCTCCCTCTAGAAAGTCAATCAGACACCCCATGAGTCCTTCTGGTAGTCTGTGTTTATTCTGTATTATTGAAGTGAATTCAAGTGCATTACAGCTAAGGGTCACGGAGATTAAACTGTGTCTTTTAAAGTAATTCATTTCCATTCGGAGATTCATTATTGCAAGATGGGATATGTAAGAACCAGAAGCTGATGGTATCACAATCAGATTTTAAAAACCTGTATCTATAAATAATATATTTATTATGTCACTATCTCTGTTGTCTACCTCCACGTCTTATTTCAAAGTATAAAACATAATTCCTTGATGAACAAAGGCATTTTTTAAAACACTAAACATTTAGTATGTATGCATTTTTATCCATGTAATGACTAATAGAATTGTTTAGAAAGGAATATGCCTTGGGGAAATTATCATATTTAGGAATTAAGTCCCCTTTGTAGATCCAAAGATCTGCTCCTATAGGCCTTAAATTAGAGCAGAAAATGGAGATATATAGCATGATGACATTTGTGTACAGTATAAATCAATGACATAGAAAACTATTGTATGCTTTGTAAGAACACAAGAAAACAAACATTCACCTTGAGTTATTTTGTGTTGGTTTCCCGATGGTGGTGGTTGGGACTGGGTAAAGAAATTAAGATGAAAGGTGTATTGAAGACTATCATAACAAAATACCACAGACTGAGTGGCTTAACAGTAGAAATTTGTTTTCTCACAGTACTGAAGGATAGAAGTCCAATCTCAAGGTCTCGGCAGGTTTGGTTTCTTCTGGGCCTGTCACCTGGGCTTGCAGAGGGCCGCCTTTTCACCTCACAACGTTGTCTCTCGGTCTATTTATGTGCCTGGTATATCTCCCTCTCTCTGTCCTAATCTCTCTTCTTATCAGGGTGCCAGTTTTATTGAATTAGGACCCAGCTAAATGACCCTAATTAAATTAATCGCCTTTTTAAAGGCTCTGTGTCCAAATACAGTCACATTCTGAGGTACTAGTGATTAAGGCTTTAATGCATGAATTTTGAGATAGACCATTTAGTCCATAACAAGAAAGACTAAAACATGAATAAGAAAGAGGTTTTGCTGGCTGAATAATGAAAAATTGTCATGAACAGAGGAAGATAATTATTCTAAACCGCTCATGTTAGACCCTAAACAGCTGAAAAGATGGAATCTTCATTGGGAAGAAAACCTGCTTCTAGAAATCTGTTCTACAGAAGTAATAAAAGTTACTTAAATACATAAATAAGATCTTCATAAGATTATTTTTTCAGTGAGATAACATACTGAAAACTAAATACACAGTTTAGAAATTTGTTAAGTAAATGATGGGATATGTTTAGTATATAATCATATATTCTTTAAAAATTTTAATTATGTAAATTATATAGAAATTTGAGGAAAGCTTCTGAGAGCCCAACTAAAGATAGTATTAAAAGGGTAACGTTTTACTTCATGGTCACACTTTTTTGTGGAATCTAAAAAAAATCAAACTCATAGAAGCAGAGAGTAGAAGTGGTTGCTGGGGCTGAGGAGTAGGAGCCACTGGAGATGTTGATCAAAGAGTATAAAGTGTAAGTTACATAATGTAGTATGTTACATGTAAGTGTTTAATGTAAATTATATAAGTTAAGTATAAAATATAAATTATGGAGGATGAATAAGTTCTGGAGCTCTAATGTCCAGCATGGTGATTATAGTTAATAAGACTGTATTGTACACTTGAAAATTGCTGACACAGTAGATCTTAAATGTTCTTACCACACAAACAGAAATTAACTACCTGAGACAATGGTATGTAAATTAGCTTCATCTTGGTAATGATTTCACAATATATATGTTTATGAAAACATTAGATGCCGAGTGCAGTGGCTCACGCCTGTAACCTCAGCACTTTGGGAGTCTGAGGCAGGAGGATGGCTGGAGCCCGGGAGTTCAAGACCAGCCTGGTCAACATAGCAAGACCTCCATGTCTACAATAAGTAAGTAAATAAATAAATAAATAAATAAATAAAACAAAATAAAAAATTGTCATGTTGTACACCTTACATATATACAATTTTTATTTGCCTATTATAACTCAATAAACCCAGAAAAATAAATAAAAGGGCCATATTATATTGGTTTCTGTAAAAAGAGCAATAATTTACATACAATAAAATGCCAACTATATATAGTTTACATTTAAATAATGTGTTTTAATCATCCCAAAATGTTCCCCAATGTCTCTTTGCAGTAAATTCCTCCATACTATATCTCAGGATACAATTGTTATTTTTTAATATATGTACACAGTTTTATATCTAATGCAGCATCAAATAGGGGCATTTTCTCCTATTTTATGCACTCAGATATGTTTAAAACACTTCTTAAGGCCACAAAACAGAACATGGAAAAACAAATAAGAATATATTCAACACTTACAAAAAGTGATATGATAAAGAATATAAAGTACTAGTTTTCTTTCAACACTTCAAACATATGTATATATACTTTTTTACAAATAACATCACAAATAATCACATATGCACATGCTTTTAAATATTATTTATACTCAATTTAAGGCTATTATAATTTTTGATACATAAAATTTTTATAGCTCTGAAACAAGGCAAAATTTTTAATCCATTTCAGTAAGTTCCACCCCAAAGTTGCCGCTTCCCAGCATTAAGACATGCAACCACCCCTCTTCTAAGATTTTATAAAGTTTGTATATCAGGGGAAAAGATCTCTTTTAAAAAGTAATCCCAATTAGTGGGAGAGTAAATGGCTGACACTGGTAGCAAAACCTTAATTCATTGGAATTCACATGCTCAAAATTGCTGTAGTTTCTGTCACCATATATTAGTTTACCTATTCTAGAACTTGGTGTAAAATGAATAATATAGTAGGTTGTGTCTGGTTAATGCTGTTTAAATTCATTTGTGCTGCTGCATATAGCAATAGCTCATTCCATTTTATTGCTGAGTAGTATTCTATTTTAGGATTATAGCACAATTTATATTTTTATTTGTTTATGAACAATTGAAATATTTCCATTTTATACTATTTTGAATAGAGCTATCAATAACATGAATGTATACATTTTTTGGACATGTTTTCATTCCCCTTTGGTAAACATCCAGAAGGTGAACTCTGGAAACATGTGGTAGTAATGCATTTAACATTATTTATAACCACCACACTGTTCTCCAAAGTGAAGTACCATTGTACATGGTAATCAGCAAGTGTGATAATTTCAGCAGCTAATACTCTGGATCAGGTTGACACTCACTCTTTGGTAATGAAATATTTTAAATTTTACTCAAACTAGTAGATGGAAAATAGTATCCCACTGTTACTGTAATTCCATTTCCCTGATAGCTGAGGATGTTGGTCTTCTTTATCATGTGCATATTGACCATTAATACTTACTATGTGGAACATATTTTATCCTATTTTTGTTTGATTGCCTTTTGGTTACAGCCTTGTAGGTGATATTTATATGTGTCTAAGGTATCATATAAATTGAGTGGGCTTTTTAGGAAAAAAATCAATCGAACATCTGTACATACATGTGTTTTGGACTCCATTGTGTACCACGAATCTATTTATCTATGGTTATAAAGTGCTGCATTATCTCCAGTGCTGGAGGTTTGTAGGAGCTCATGAAGTAGGTATTGTGAGTGCTCTAATTTTGTTGTTTTTCAAGATAATTTTGGCTATTCTGAATTTTTTTCTGTGTCATATAGAAGCAGATCTAAAGCCAGATATGGGGAACCTTACTTTCATGCCATGAGGCTGGGTCTACACCTGTCTACTCTTAAAACAGTCACCTTTGGTTGCAGTTATTAAAATTAATACTACAATTGGTGCCTTAAAATTGAGCTTAGCTAAAAAGTGTACCTTGGTCTCAATCCTATGGTGTTAGATGAAGGATGAACCACTTGGATGCTTAGGATAAGACAGTAAAGGAGATAATTCTCCTCCATCGAGCTAACTCTTTCAACATTTTAAAGCCAGAATGGCTTCACGTTTGATGCAGAAAATTTAAATTCTATGAGAAAATTCCTTGAAGAGGAGTGTGTCTTGCTGTCTGAATAAAAAAGCCATGGAGAGAGAATTGAAGAAATTCCTTACAGAGCCTATGTAGGAAATCAGCCTCATGGGCTTTTAGAAATATTTGGAAGTTGAGTTTATGCAATCCATCATTAGGACCGTTCAACTCTTGTCACATAAACGTTAGAAAGTACAGATATATTAAAATATCCTTGGTAAAAGCTTTTGGTGTACCAAGTCATTAATTAGACATGGAATGAAAATAAATACAATACAGCTCAAAGTTTTAACTCTGGGAAGAAGTTTGAGAATGTATAAATACTAAAGGAATTTTATATAGGTTGGCAGCATTATTTTTCAACTACTCATGATTATAATTGTAATCAGAATGTGTGTTTTGTGACTATTAGGCAAAATAGCAGTGTCCAACTAAGTCTGGAATATTGTAAACGTTTTGTAGAAAAGAATGTAATGCTTGAAAACCATCTATATTTTATCTATGACATCAAATAGCTGATTTTAGACACCTATTGTCATTTTGCATTTTTTATCATGCAATATTAGTAAATGTTAGTGTTCATAAAAATGTTAGTACTTCATTCTTAAAATGTTAGTATTTCATTAAAAAATGGACAAAAGAGGAAACACTTCTTGGAAAAAATAACACTGAATGGCATTTATTCTCATTTAAAAATTTTTAAAATTGTAATTTATGTATGCAAAGTATTTACCCAACAACACATTATTAGAATGTGAAATAACCGTATACATTTATTTTAGAAATAAAAATTACCAGTACATTATTTTATAATTATGAGGTATTTATTACAGCATATGTTTTTGGTGGCAATTTAAATAACTGAAGCTGTCAACAACCAAAGTTCATCAATCAAGGAATGGCTAAGTACAAAGTGATTTGTCTGTTTTCCAGAGTTATACGCTGATATTAAAAAATTTTAAAAAAGAATTTTTATTGGTCAAGAGAAATTCTGCTGATGAATTCTAAAGTAAAAAAAAAAAAAATTGCAGGGAACATAATATAGCATGATTTTTTAAAAGCCTTTCTTGTATGGATGGTATTACAGAATGCTATTCATATTATTTAATTTTAGTTGTGGGTTATAGAAAGGGATAGAAATTGTAGAATTTGGGAAGGGAAAATACACAAAACCAAAGAGTTATATTTGTGCATTATAAGATAAAATGCTACTATGAGGCCGGGCACGGTGGCTCACGCCTGTAATCTCAGCACTTTGGGAGGCCGAGGTGGGTGGATTGCCTGAGCTCAGGAGTTCACAACCAGCCTGGGCAACGCTGTGAAACCTGGTCTCTACTAAAATACAAAAAATTAGCTGGGCATAGCGGTGCGCACCTGTAGTCCCAGCTACTCAGGAGGCTGAGGCAGGAGAATTGCTTGAACCCAGGAGGTGGAGGTTGCAGTGAGCCGAGATTGCACCACTGCACTCCAGCCTGGGCTACAGAATGAGACAGCGTCTCAAAAAAAAAAAAAAAAAAAAATTACTCTGGAAGTGTAAAATTGATTCCTAAAAATTAATATGCTTATGAGCAGGATCAGATGTTATCAAAATCAGAGGTAAACAAATTTGATGATTGGATAATGCAATTTTGTATACTGTTATTATGTTCAGCTTATGTTTAGATGAAGTAAATACAGTAAGTGAAAGAAAAGGAAAAAAAGAAAGAAAATAAATGGATCTGGATAAAGACACCTTGGATCATTTTTCGATTCAATTCCTCACAATTTTTACTTTGAACACTAGATTAAATTGAAACAGGCACAATTTGAAAACTGTATATATTTTTAAAATAAAAAAAAAGGGGCCCATTGAAACAATGGAAGAATACTAAGATGTAAGGAATTCATTTGCTGAGTGAGAGTACACAACGTAAATGAAGCATTATGTTAGAATACATTCCATGCCACTGTGTAGACAGGCTCATGAAGGAGACAAAGAAGACAGGAATGAAGATGCAAGTGACCCTAGAGTGTATCAGTTTTCTTTAATCTGTGTTACCATCTCCATATATTTTTCAAAATTCTGTATTGATACCATTACAGTAGATGACAAGATAACTTCTTTATCTTCAGGTTGCCCAGGTTGCCAATTCTAAATCAGCTTATTGGGAAGTTATCATAAACCGGTGTTTGCAATAGTGCTAGGATCTGTCAAGGAGGATCTAGAACAATCCAGTATTTTTCTCATCAGTCCTAATCAAAACCCTACTTTATCCCTAAGATATACAATATTAACTTAATCTGATTGAAAAACCTCATTCTGAGGTAGCATAATGTATTGTGTTCTTAGCTTTAATGTTTACACAGCCTTTTCTTTTCTTTTCTTTTTTTTTTTTTTTTGAGATGGAGTCTCGCTCTGTCGCCCACGCTGGAGTGCAGTGGCGTGATCTCGGCTCACTGCAACCTCCGCCTCCCAGGTTCAAGAAATTCTCCTCTGTCGGTCTCTCGAGTAACTGGGACTACAGGCATATGCCACCGTGCACGGCTAATTTTTGTATTTTCAGTAGAGATGGGGTTTTACCATGTTGGTCAGGCTAAACAGCTTTTCATGTTGTGTTATAATCACATATTTACTTACTTTCTTGCTTCCTATCTAGCGTACATGTTCTTTATGGTTCAATCTTACTTATATTTAATACCTAGTGCCTGCTATGAAATATCTATTACTAATTTTCCGGTTATTTTTACTCTGTTTGAACTATATAAGCTTTTCACTTTAACTCTGCAACTCTAAGTTTGACCTAATTTGCCTTATTTATAAATAGTAGCAGTTCCAATATGATAAAACTGCTTAGGATATATATTACCTGATTGTAGTATTTATTTATCCCATGAGGTGGCAAAGAGTACGGGTTGCTCTAAGAGTACATGTTTTGTCCAGAAAAACAGGAAAACCTAAGCAGATAGAATATTTCTACTTTTTTATGTTATAATTGGTTTGACAAAGAACTAAACAAAGATTATCATACCCAACTATGCAATTGAATATTAAGATATTAAGTGGGAATTTTGAATCGATTGGTTAAAGTTCTCTTTAGAGCATCTTTTACTTCTTTGTTCCTTAGGCTGTAGATCAATGGATTCAGCATAGGAATCACCAGGGTGTAAAACACCGAGGCCATTTTATCAATAGCCAAAGTATGACTGGACTTGGGTTGCAAGTAAATAAATAACAATGTCCCATAGAACACGATCACCACTGTCAGATGAGAGCTACAGGTGGAGAAGGCTTTGTACCTCCCTTCCCTTGAGTTCATTCTGAGAATGGCCACTAGAATAAACATGTAGGATATGAGAACAATTGAGAGGGAGAAGAGCAAATTACAGCCTGAGAAGATCAAAATGATTAATTCTAATTCATTTGTGTCAGAACAGAGTATGGACATCAGAGGGATACAGTCACAGTAAAAATAGCTGATTATGTTTGAGCCACAGAAGGACAGTTTAAATAACTTAATTGTGAGAAATAGTGACACAAACGTGCTATAGAGATAGGGAACAATTACCAGCACCCAAAGTACTTTCTCTGCCATGATGATCACGTACAGAAGAGGTTTACAGATGGCTACATAGCGATCATAGGCCATTGCTGATAGAATAAAGAGCTCGGAGATGATGAAAATCTCAAAGAATGCTAGCTGAGTGGCACACCAATTGTAAGAAATCGTATTTTTGTGCACTATGAAGTTTACTAACATCTTTGGGGCAATGACAGTGGAGTAACCAAGATCAGTAATTGACAAATGTCTAAGGAAAAAGTACATGGGGGTATGTAGCTTGGAGTCCAAGTAGGTCAAGATAACCATGCCCAGATTGCCTATCACTGTGACCAAATATATGACCAGGAAGAGTCCAAACAGTGGAGCCTGCAGCCCAGGATTGTCTGTAATCCCCATGAGAATAAATTCAGTCACCTTGGTCACTGCTGTGTGATTGTGTTTCACTATGTGGTTCATCTCGGTAACCTGTGCAAACTAGAAAACCAATATTTATTATATTTGAAATATTATCTTCTAAGAAAATTAACAATATGACATATGAGCAATAGAGGTACTTCCTTTATTTCAAATTCTAAATAGAGTTTCCTCTTCCCATCAGGTCAAAACCACACAAAGCTACAGTCACATTCATTAAAACTTTGGTAAAGTGTGAATTAAAAGGGTCAAGATATTTTGAAGTTGTTGTTTTGATGTAGCTACTATGATACACTTTTTTGGACCCAGAGTCATTTTAAGTATGTAAAAATAGCTACCACTTTTGTTTCTGCTTACCACAATTTTCAGGTAATTTGTAAAACAAAAGTCTACACATTAAATTTTACATTTTTGCTGATCATTGAAAAAAGCAAGACAAGATTTTTGAAACTGTTGATGGAGTAATGCATCAGACAGTAGGAAATCTCTGACCATTATATACATGTCCATACTTCTGTCTATAAATTCAACTTGTTTCCCCAAAACAAAATTTTATGCCATAATTTGAGAATTTTGTTAATAATATCTTAATCTGCATATGCCACATCTGAACTTTTTGCCTATTGAACTGCTCCTTCTAGTGAGCAATTGGGAGATGTATAAGCCCCCAATTATACATCCTTCTTCTGCAGAAAAAAAAAAAAACTGGCTGTTCTTACAATTCATGAACATTTAAGAGAGAATCATAAAAAAGGGCTCAGTGGATAGAGAAATACAAATGGATATCGAGAAATACAAATGAATATCAAGAATTTAAGGAAATCCATTGTGTGCTAGGCAATTTTGCAAGTGACTTGCAGATATTAACTCATATGATCTACACAATAACTTTAGGAAGTAGGCAGTAATATCATCCCCATTTAAAAGAAAAAGAAACTGAGGCACAAAGAGTTGGATAATTTAACAAAGATTTTTCACATTATAAGTTGTAGTGTCAGGATTCAAATAAAATCATTCTGCCTTCAGAATATGTTCTCATAAACACTCTAACACACCACTTCTCCATTAGAGATACCCTTCATTGGCAGGAAGTGAGAAGGAGACAGGAAAGACACAGGTAAATAATGATAGACAAAGATCTTTGTTAAAATAGATGACTGAAGCATGAAGTAATTTGAAAGCTAAGGTGGCATAAATAATGACCAGCCCCGAGTACTGGGGACTGTATAACAGGTCTGTCTGCACATCTGTCCTATGGATGACAGAACAGTATATTGCAAGGGAGGCAATAGTTTTGCAGAGAATAGGACCCTTCAAGATTTTTGGTGACAACCTGCTTTAGGGATGTACCCTTAGAAATTTTCTAAGACCAATGTTTCTGCTTACCTCAATGGGGAATCTGCTTTGCTTTCTACTGTTTTAGACCTTATAAGTGGCTACAGAATGGATTTAAATTTTTTCTACTCCCTTAAGACTCATTGTGTTGAAGTATTAATCTGACTCAAGATTAAACAAACTGTACATAATTACCCGAGGGAAAGTACCTTGAATATCTGTTGATTATTCTCTGAATGTTCCATTAAGAAAAAGTCATAAGTACTTATGCCTTTGTCTGAGAAAACAAATTATGCCATATCACTAAAGACTGGAAATCACAAATGCCGTTTTCAGCATTGCATACCAATATTACATATAGAATCCCCAACAAGTCATAAGTAAATGAAGTAATGAATTTCTAGAAAAAATGTTATATAATATTTGATAATACATCCATTGATGGCATATATTTCCCTGCTTGGAATTATTTTAGCTTTTTGTATGTCTAGGATTTTGTTTTTTTTTAATACATTTAGAAAAAAATTCTGGCCAACATTTTTTACTGTGTATTTTCTGCACTATTTAATCTCTTCTTTACACTTAGACTTAAAATTAAACATGACTTAAATAACTTGCTATTGTTCTACAGATCACTAAGACTATTTTCATGGTTTTTGTTCAGTATATTTTTACTCTGGCTTTGTTTTCAGTAGTCTTCATTGTTGACTGTTTAAGTCATCTTTTGTTCAGTTCCTAATCTGCCATTGTTCTCATTCAATGTATATTTTTCATATCCAATACTGTATATTTATGTCTAGAAGGCCCATATCTGTTGTTTCTTAAATCTTCACTTTTTTTTCCTCACAATGCGAATGTTTTTGTTAAATCATTTAGTTTACTGAACATGTTTATAACAGTTGTCTTAAAGCCCTTGCTTGCTAATTCTATCATTATACCATTTCAATATCTACTTGAATTATCTCCAAGATAGGACCACATATTCCTGCTTTCTCAAATGCCTAGTATTTGTGATTGGATGCTGAATATTGTGAATTTTGTGTTAATCAATGCTGTATATTTTTGTATTGTTTTTTGAAAGAATATTAAGTGTTTTAAACAAAGATCAGTCAGCAGTATTTGATACTTGTTTTCAAGCCCTCAGAAGCATTTGGAGTAACATTTGCCTCTGAAATCTCTAGTGGGTGCCCAGTTGTTGATCAAGGATGATACATTCCAGCTTTTTTGGAACTAGAATGTCTTCCTTCTCAGTCTGACACCTATGAATTATTCAGCTTAAAATTCTTAGGTCATTCTTTGAAAAGCCTTGTGGACATTTGACATAGCCATGCATAATTTAGAGTTCAGCCACAAACTTAAAGAGAACTTGAAATGGAGGAAAGGATGAAAAATAATAACAAAAATATTCCATGTAAGAAACAAATAGCAATAAGTGGAAAGTATGCCTTCCAACATCTGTAATTACTTTTTTTTTTTAACTTTCAACTTTTATTTTAGATACAGAGATATACGTGCAAGATTGATACATGGGTATACTGCGTGATGCTGGGGTTTGGGGTATGGATCCTTCACTCATGTAAGCAAGCCTAGTACTCGATAAGGAGTTTTTCAACAGACACCCTTGCCCTCTTCTCGTAGTTCACAGTGTCTATCGTTCCTATGTTTATGTTTAAGCTCCCACTTAAAAGTGAGAATATGCAGTATTTCATTTTCTGTTTCTGCTTTAATGTGGCCTCTAGCTGCATCATGTTGTGGCAAAGAACATGATTTTGTTCTTTTTACGGCTGCATAGTACTCCAGGGTGTATATGTACCTTATTTCTTTATCCAATCCACCACTGATGGGAACATAGGTTGATTTCATGCCTTTGCTATTGTGAATAGTGTGATGATGAACATAACGTGTGCATGTGTCTTTTTGGTGGAATGATTTATTTTCCTTTTGAATGTATAGCTGGTAATGGAATTGCTGGGTCAAATGGTAGCTCTGTTGTAAGTTTTTGGGAAATCTCCAAACTGCTTTCCACAGTGGCTGAAATAATTTACATTCCCATCAGCAGTGTATAAGCATTTTCTTTTCTTGGTAGACTTGCCAGCATCGGTTTTTTGTTTTGTTTTTTTTTTTTATTCTTTAATAATGGACATTATCACTGGTGTCAGATGATCTCTTATTGTGATTTTGATTGGCATTTCTGATGATTAGTAATGATTATCATTTTTTATCTGTGTGTTGGTCACTTGTATGTCTTCTTTTGAAAAGTGCCTGTTCATGAACTTGGCCCATTTTTTAATGGGGTTGTTTTTTGATTGATGGTTGGTTTAAGTTCCTTATAGACTCTGTATATTAAACCTTTGTCAGATACAGTTTATGAATATTTTCTGCAATTCTCAAGATTGTCTGTTTACACCATTGATAGTTTATTTTACTGTGCATAGCAATTTAGTTCAATTAGGTCTCACTTGTCAAATTTTTGTTTTTGTTGCAATTGCTTTTGCAGACTTATCCAAAAATTATTTTCCAAGGCTGAAGGGTTTTTTGTGTCTCTATCTCCTTTAGTTCTGCTCTGATCTTAGTTATTTCTTGCCTTCCGCTAGCTTTTGAATGTGTTTGCTTTTGCTTCTCTAGTTCTTTTAATTGTGATGTTAGGGTGTCAATTTTAGATCTTTCCTGCTTGCTCTTGTGGATATTTAGTGCTATAAATTTCCCTCTACACACTGCTTTAAATGTGTCCCAAAGATTCTGGTATGTTGTATCTTTGTTCTCATTGGTTTCAAACAACATCTTTATTTCTGCCTTCATTTCATTATGTACCCAGTAGTCATTCAGGAGCAGGTTGTTCAGTTTCCATGTAGTTGAGCGGTTTTGATTGAGTTTC
>NW_012106230.1:1629674-1662862 GCF_000951045.1 Mandrillus leucophaeus
GTAGATTTGGTCTTTTCACATAATCCCATATTTCTTGGAGGCTTTGTTCATTTCTTTTTACTCTTTTTTCTCTAAACTTGTCTTCTTGCTCATTTCATTCATTTGATCTTGAATTGCTGATACTCTTTCTTCCAGTTGATCAAGTCGGTTACTGTCAAAAGGGTATTTCCTAGGTAATCTTCCAGGATTTTTATAGTATTAAATTTTACATCCATCTTGAGTTAATTTTTGTGCATGGTGAAAAATAGTGAGTACAGTTTCAGTATTCTGCATATGGTTAGCCAGTTATCCCAGAACTATTTTTTGAATAGTGAGTCCTTTCCTCTTTTTTTTTTTTTTTTTTTTTTTGGTCAGTCTTGTCAAAGATCACACGGTTGTAGTTGTATGGCTCTATTTCTGAGTTTTCTCTTTTATTCCAGTGATCTGTGTGTGTGACAGTATCATGCTTTTTTAGATTACTGTAACCTTACATTATAGTTTGAAGTTCAGTTGAGTGATGTCTCTGGCTTTGTTCTTTTTGCTTAGGATTACTTTGGCTATTTTGGCTTTTTTGACTCCGTATGAATTTTAGATATATTTTTTGAATTTTTTTTTCTAATTCTATGAAGAATGATGTTGGTATTTCAATATGAAGAGCACTGAATCCATAAATTACTTTGACAATATGGTCACTTTAACAATATTGATTCTTCCAGTCTATGAGCATGCAATGTATTTCCATTTGTTTGTGTTGTCTCTGATTTATTTCATGAGTGTTCTGTAGTTCTCTTTGGGGTGCTCTTTTGCCTCATTCACTAGCTGATTGTTTGGTATTTCATTTTCTTTGTGGCTACTGTAAATGGGATTGTGTTCTTGATTTGACCCTTAGCTTGGACATTTAGGAGCCTTTTGGTGAAAGCTTTAGGGTTTTCTACATACAGAATCATATAATCAGTGAAAAGAGATAGTTTGACTTCTTCTATTTCTACTTTTATGCCTTTTTTTTTGTTGTTGGTGGTGTTCTTGCCTGATTACTCTGGCCAGAACTTCTAGTGCTATGTTAAATTGGTGTGGTTAGAGGGGATATCCTTGTTTTATTCCAGTTCTCAAGGGAAATAGTTTCAGCTTTTGCCTTTTCACTATGATGTTGGCTGTGGTTTTATCATAGATGGCTTTTATTATTTTGGGGTACGTTCCTTCAATGCCTAGTCTGTTGAGGGTTTTTATCTTGAAGGGATGTTGGATTTTATAAAAGGCATTTTCTATATATATTCAGATGATTGTATGTTTTTGTTTTTAATTCTGGTTATGTGCTGAATCATATATATTGATTTGCATGTGTTGAGAAAGCCTTGCATCCCAGGAGTAATGCCTACTTGATTATGAGGTTTTAACTTTTAGATATGCTGCTAGATTCAATTTGCTAATATTTTTTGAGGATTTTTGCATCTATACTAATCAAGGATATTGGACTGAAGTTTTCTTTTTTTGCTATGTCTCTGCCAGATTTTGGCATCAGGAAGATGCTGCACTTATAGAATGAGTTAAGGAGGAGTCTCTCCTCAATTTTTTGGATTATTTTCAATTGAATTGGTACCAGATCTTTGTACACCTGGTAGGATTAGGCTGTAAATTCATCTAATCCAGGGCTTTTTTTTTGGTTGGCAGGTGTTTCTTTTCTTTTCTTTCTTTCTTTTTTTTTTTTTTTTTTAACTGATTCAGTTTTAGAACTAAAACTTTGTCTAGTCAGGGTTTTAATATAGTCCTAATTCAACCTTGGGATATTATGTGTTTCCAAGAATTTATCTATTTCATCTAGATTTTCTAATTTGTATGCATGGAGGAGTTCATAGTTTTCTCTGAGAATGTTTTGTATTTTTATGGGAACAATGTAATATCAAATTTTCATCTCTGATCTAGCTAATGGTCTATCAATCTTAATTTTTCAAAGAATCAACACTTGGTTTAATTGATCTTTTGTGTAAATATTTGTGTCTCAACTTTGTTCAGTTCTTCTCTAACTTTTCTCCTGCTAGCTTTGAGGTTGGTTTGTTCTGTTTTTTGTTTGTTTTTCCCTAGTACTTGTAGGTGCAAAGTTAGACTTTTGTTTGAGATCTTTCTAACTTCTTATTGAAGGTATTAAGCACTATAAACTTTCCTCTTAATATTGCTTTAGCTATATCCCAGAGATTTTGGTAAGTTGTCTCCCTATTTTCATTCCTTTAAAAGTATTTTTTTAAATTTATGCTTTAATTTTAATTTTGATGCTAACCTAAGAGTTATTCAGAATAAAGTTGTTTAATCTTCATTTTTTTTTTATTTTGAGGGATCTTCTTGATATTAATTTCTATTTCTATTGCATTGTGGTGTGAAAGTGTGCTTAGTATGATTTTAATTTTTTGAAATTGTAGAGACTTGCTTTATTACTGAACATATGGTCAATGAGAAGAACGTCTATTCAGTGGTTGTTGGGCAGAGGGTTCTGTAGATGTCTATTAGGTTTAATTGGTCAAGTGTCAAGTTTAAGTCCAGAGTTTCTTTGTTAGGTTTCTATCTTGAAGATCTGTCTAATGCCATCAGTGGGGAGTTGAAGTTTCCAGCTATTATCCCATGGCTAAATATTTTCATAGGTCAAGTACAACTTGTTCTATGAATCTCAGTTCCCCAAAGTTGACTGCATATTTGTTTAGGATAGTTAAGTCTTCTTATTGGATTGTATACTTTATCATTTTTTTATATCTGTCTCTGTCCTTAATTGCTATTGTTTTGAAGTCTGTTTTATCTGATACAAGAATAGTGACTCCTCTTTGTTTTTCATTTGCATGGTAGATCTTTCTTCATTCCTTTACTTTGAGTCTGTGGGTGTTAATACATGAGAGATAGGTAGGTATCTTAAAAATAGATGGTTGAGTCTTTCTTTTTATTCAGCTTGCCACTCTATGTCTTTTAAGTGGAGCATTTAGCCCATTTACATTCAGGATTAGTATTGATATGTGAGATTTTAATCCTGTCTTTGTGCTCTTAGCTGGTAGTTATGTACACTTGATTATGTAGTTGTTTTATAGTGTCTGTGGGCTGTATACTTAAGTGCATTTTTGCTTAGGTGCATTAAGTGTCATTCTTTTGATTCCATGTTTAAGACCTCCTTGAAGACTTTTTGGAAGCCTGGTCTAGTTGAAACAAACTCTCTTGTCTGAGAAGGATTTTATCCTTCTGAAGTTAGTTTGGTGAAATATGAAATTCTTGGTTGGAATTTCTTTTTTTTTTTTTTGAGACTGCTGAAAATAGGCCCCAATTTCTTCCAGTCTTTAAGATTTCTGCTGAGAAGTCCGTTGGTAGGCAGATGAGGTTCTCTTTATATTTGATCTGACCCTTTTCTTTGGCTGTCTTTAAGATTTATTTCCTTTTGCATTGACCTTGGGAATCTTATGACTATGAGCCATCGGGATAGTTTTCTTGTGCAGTATCTATCTGGTGCTGTCTGTATTTCTTGAATTTGCATATCAATTTCTCTACCGAGTTTAGGGTAATTTTTAAGGACTATGTCCTCTTATGTATTTTCCAAGTTGCTTATTCCTTCTCCTTCTTTCTCAGGAAAGCTAATAAGTTGTAGATTTGGTTTCTTTATATAATCCTATATTTCTCAGAGGTTTTGTTTATTTTTAAAATTATTTTTCTTTTCTTTTTAGACTGAGTTGATTTAAAGAACTGGTTTTTGAGCTCTAGGATTATTTCCTCAGCCTGATCTATTCTGCTGTTAATACTTCAAATTGGTTCTTTCTTAAAATGTCTGTATCATCTTTAAGCTCTTAAACCATTCTACTGAATTTCTTGGATTCCTTAGACTGGGGCTTATATTTCTTCTGAATCCTGATTATCTTTCTTGCTCCCCAGATTCTGAATTCTATGCATGTCATTTCAGTCATTTCTGACTGGTAAAGAACCATTCCTGGACAGCTAGTGGGCTCACTTTGAGGTGAGGGGACACCCTGGCTTTTTGAATTCCTAGAGTTGTTGTGCTAATTCTTTCTCATCTGGGAGGACTGTTGTTCCTTTAACTGTGATGTAAATTGAGTATAGTCAGTTGATTTTGTTTCTAGATGTTTTCAGAGGGCCAAGACTCTATACAGAATATTTATTTGTGGCTGAATTCTTGCCCTTTGTTTCACAGGAGGGTATAATAGCAAAATATTTTTGGTGTTGTAGTTTGGACTACTATCCAGTAGATGATGCTTATGAGTAATGGCCAGTAGATAAGCTCTGACTCAGCAGAAGGCTATGGATGTCCACATAGTGGTCATAGGCCATGGTGATGAGATGAGAAGTTCACTGATAATGAAGGTAATGAAGAAAGCCATCTGCATGGTACATGCATAACATGGAATGGCATTTTGAGCCACAACAAAGTTTACTAGTATCTTGGGATAAATGACCATAGAATTACCAAGATCAATACAATTCAGGTACCTGATTTAAAAAATATATAGGTGTTGTGTAGACCCAAGTCCACATTGTTCAAAATGATTATGCAGTCTTTGCTCACCACTGTGCGTAGATGATGAGGAAGACCCAAAAAAGGGGGAGCTGCAGCTCAAGCAGCCTTGTGATTTCCATCAGAATGAATTCAGTAAGCACTGTTAGATTCTTTTGGTCCATTTAGTCCAGTTATCTCTTCCAGGACGAAACAGAGTGGTTGTTATAAGCTTTTATGTAATGTCATCCAAACAAATGATAACATTTGTAGACAAAAGGTGTTATTCATAATAAGAAATAAACATTCTTTCCACATCTGATCCTAAAACTAAAAAAAAAGAGAAACTTCTACTTCTACTACCAAAAGAAGCGACCCATATTAAATACACACATAATTATGATGTAGATTAAACTGTAAATATCAGTAATGTTTGGAACACATCAATTGATAAAATTGTATAGGTATTTATATAGAAATGTTAGACTTTATTACACGGTGGCACAGAGTGTTTTTTTCTAATATACTTCCATATTTTCCAAAGAATTCTTATGGAATTAGGATATTATTAAAGAGTGAGATAGAGATAGCATGAAGCTACTGGAATCTAAATTTTAGTTTCCCTCTTTGGCACTTTCTGGATAGGAATTTAACAATAAACTCACAGGTAATATGTCTTTTTAAAAATTCCCAAGGCAAAGATATTTTAACCATGACCAATTACAGCCACTTTCTCTCAATATTCTGACTTCCACTTCGTCACACTTTATCTGACAAAACAGTGTATTAGCATATCTGCAGGCATTTGTAGGACCCAGCTAACAAGGGATTGAGTTAATGATACTTTGATGTTTAATAGGTATATTTATATGGTTCAAAATCAATGACATTTATTATCAAATAATGCTATCTCTTTTGGTGTAGGAATATTCACTAAGAACACCCTTACCACCAAATGTGCAGAGATTTGTCTGGAATTTCATATTATGTAGATTTTATGATTTTTTGCCCATTGGTTTATGACAAAATTTGTATTATTGTTTCTTTTAAATATTTACATATATTTCAACTTAAATCTATACTTTTATTTTTGAAGAAAAAAGAAAAACTCCCAAACTAATATAAGCTTAATGATTACCAACATGTGCATCTATTCCTACTAAAATATTTATTTTATGTCAATATATAGGAATTTTGAATATTTAATTTTATAAGTTTTATTTCCTTTAAGATAATAATGTGAAAATAAGAGTGTAGAGGGCATTTAAAAGTACTGAGCATTTATTGCATCACATATAAATTACTGTTTATTTCTAATATTGCCCAATAGAACACAGATCATTACACAGGTGATTTTCAAACATTTCAGTGATAAGCACTGGTCCTCTATTTAATTAATGTGGGACATGAGCAAAACAAAGAGGAACAGGTCTGATTGAGTTTAGTAAAATCTGCTTTAGCCTAATCTCTTTCTCTCTCCTCTTCTACCATTCCATTTCTCCTCAATGAAAACTTGGAACTCTGCAATCATGAATGTTAGAACAGTAGTTGCATTTTAAAATATTTAGTCAAATAAAATATAGAATTTAGTTATAACTCCATGGAATGCCAGCTTTAACCCACACAACTATCAAGTGGAAACTTCTGGGAGCCCACCCCAAGGTCCAAACCCATAGCTTAGAGGAGTTAGATCACTCTCACCTTGTGGAAGTTGGCAGCAACTGATTAGTTTTATGTGTAGATCTTGCTGCTCTGATTTAGGAAGCAAGGATAGGGGAGGAGAGCAAGACTGGAGATTGGTCAGCTGCCTGCAACCATTCTTCCCAGGTGAAACTGTTTGTTCTTTCTTCATTGAATTCTACTCTGTCTTTCTGGCTTTTTCCTCTCTTACAAGTAAGAACCTTAAGTCCAGCATTTTTGAAAATGTTATCTTGAACTAACAAGATTTCAGGGTATGCCTTCAAAGGGTTTTATTGTAGAATAGGAGATGCAGTGGACTGAACAAAAGAATTCAGTATTGCAGCCACAGTGTCACTGCTTTGAAGTGTTTAAATTTTGCCAATAATTCTTTGTTGGGAGAAAAGCTGAGTATTGGGAGAGAAGCTGAGACAGGGCTTGCATTTCTGCTAGACTTGCTGGCTCCTTGCTTCTACCACTCCAGTTATCTCAAGCAGCCGTATGTTTCTCATTCACTTGATACACTGTTTTCTTTCAACTCACACACATCCTCACCACCTGTTTGTTTGAGCACCAATAAATAGCTAGTGGCCTCCCAGAGCTTGGGGCCTTCACAGCCTCCACACTCAGGATGGTTTCTGGTCCCAGTTTCTCTCTCTCTCTCTCTCTCTCTCAAACTGTCTTTTTCTCATTCCTTTGACTCCGTCGTACTTCGTTGCCCCCCCCCCCCCCAGCGACCTGGTGTTGGGTCTCATCGCCTCCAACATTCCTTGTGCCCAATGTGGGGTGACAAAGACCCCGGTGAAGGAACGCTAGGGCCTGTGAAAACGGAGAACGTCTAAAGAAGCTCTGCTAGAAAACTGAGTGCTTTGAAGAACCAGGGTAACAATGGGACGAAGTGAAAGCAGACATTCGGCTAATTTAAAAATTTTTAAAGCATTTCTTATAAAGTGAGGGAGTAAAAGTACTCAGTTTGTTATCACTTTTTAGTACAGTAAAGCTAGTTTGCCCATGGTTCCCGGAACAGGGAACTATGGAGTTGGATGAAAGGGAGAGAATTGGAAGAGATTTTTTTAAAAAGGTGTATAAAGAAGGAGCAGGGACAGGTACCCCTGGGAGTGCTGCTGAGGGAAGGATACCAGAGGGGCCCGAGGAAGCCCAAGGCCGCCCGCCTGGGCACGATGAGGGTGGAGGGGGTCACGAATCTGTCCTTTCCCTAAGAGGCCCCCCTGCCGCCACGGTCCCATGCCCCCATGACGACCCTCAGGCTAAACCCCAAGTCCCTGGCCGGTCCAAGCCCTGGCCTCCCGGGCTGTGCCGCTGACAAATCGGAGCCTCCCCCATGAACTCAGGAAGTGCGGAGAGGCGGCCTCCTCCGGTGCTGGGCTGCAGGGGCAGGCGGGCTGCGAAGTGCCCAAGGCCACAGCCCCACGGGAGAGACCGGGGAGGCTGAGCGCCCTTGAATGCCCCAGGCAAGTGCACGAGTGGCTATAGCAGTCCTGCTGCGACTACCTTACCTGGGGCAGCCCCCAATAGTCCTGGCAGAGCTTCCCTTCGGGCAGCGCTGCCGTCCCCACAGCTGAGCTATTACAACCCCTTCTACTTCTTGAGTCCTGGGCCGCGGGCCCTGACCCGGGGATAGCTGCTGGCATCAGCACCTGGGCTCCAGTCGCGGGCCTGGGACCCCGGCTTCTCATGTGCAGGCGTCCCTGTAGGCCAGTCTGGTGATGAAGGTAGGATCCGCAGCCACTTCCTGAAGCCTGAGACCGGGCAACAGGCAGGCAGAGAATGTTTTTCCATCCTTGGTCCACCATGGTGAATTTCTATATTCTCTTCTTTGAAAAAGCATTCATTGTCTTAAGCATTATGCACCTCAGTGGGATGAGGGATATCTCTAAGTGTGCTATGCATTATATTATGGAAAACATAGATAAAGACACATCAATGGAAGACTTGCAGAAAATGATGGTTGTGGCTCTTATATACAGATTATTAGTTTGTTTCTATGAGACAATTTGCATCTGGGGAGCAGGTGGAGCTACCCCAGGGAAATTCCTGGTGGGGCTTCGAGTTGTGAGATGTAATACGTTAGTACTTATTGCACTAAGTCGGGTTTTAGTGATTCCTTTCTCAAATGTTAGCATTACAATGTTCACTACATGAGCTTTGATCAAGAATTTTTCGATTGCTGCTTTTTTTCCCTGCTTGCATCACACTGCTGTTTTTTCAGCATAATCGAACAGCCTATGATATTGTGGCAGGAACTACTGTGGTAAAAAGAAATGGGGTCAGATGATTCCCCCAAGCCCTGATTATCACACGTTATAATGATAAGACTAAATTGTGTATCGAGGCCATCAGTATCCCTGGGTTACACTAATTAACGATTTAGAAATTAAAGCAGTCACTCCAGTGTGATGCAGGTCACTACTCTGAAAGTGTATTTATTTTACTTAAATGCCAAAGAACTTTTCCAGAAGAAAAACCTATTGAATTCAAATATTAAAATTTGTAGATAAAAAATACAAATGATTTATAAACAATGGACAATATATGCTTTAAGATCTAAGGCACTTAAGATCTAAGAATTTGCTGAAAGCATTTTCAGCTTTGAAATCTCCAAATGAAACTTCAAAATTTATTTTGGTTTATCCCAAAATAATGGAAAATGTCCAGTTGTGTTTTGTAAACATCTATAATTCATCTTTTAGTTGACACTTCTGGGGAGCCACCAAAGAAGGTCCCCATGGGAGTTAGGGGACCCTTACCCTGAGGAACAGTTGGTCTAACAGAAGGTCTAGTCTAAATGTAAAAGGTGTTACTCTACATTCAGAAATAATTGACTCTGATTATACCGGAGAGATTCAATTGGTTAGTTCCTCGACTCCGTGTTCTGCCTCCCCAGGAGAAAGAATTGCCCAGTAGTTGCTGTTACCTTACATAAAGCTTAGGAAGCAGCAGAGTGAAAAGAACAGGAGGCTTTGGTAATACTGATCCAGCAGGAAAGGCTGTGTATTGGGTTAATCAAGTGTCTGACAAAAGACCTATTTGCACAGTAACTATTCAGGGAAAATATTTTGAAGGACTAGTAGATAATGAGCTGAGGTCTCTACTGTTGCTATAAATCAATGGCCCCAGCACTGGCCTAAGCAAAAGGCATCCATTGATATTGTTGGAGTAGGAGCTGCCTGGGAAGTCTATTAATGTTCCTTGATTTTTATCAAGGGCTGGATGCTCAGGAGGGGACAATCCAACCTATCAATACACCTATTCCTGTCAATTTATGGGGTAGAGACTTATTGCAAAAATGGGGTGCTGAAATAACTTCCTACAGATCAGTATAGTAATCATAGTAGACAAATGATGAAAAACATGGGATATCACCTGGGGAAAGGACCAGGAAAAGATAAAAACGGCCAATCGGAACCTTTAGAATTAAGGGGGCAAACAGACCAGATTGGGGTGTCATTTTTAGGAACAGCCATTGTTGAGCCTCCGGCTCCCATTCCTCTTGTTTGGCTAACTGTCAAACCCATTTAGGTGGAGCAATGGCCACGGAAACAGGAAAAACTGGAGGCTTTAAAAGAACTGGTGCAGGAACAATTGCAAAAGGGACATATAGAGCCTACCTTCTCCCCTTGGAATTCTCCTGTATTTGTCATTAAGAAAAAATCAGGGAATGGAGAATGTTAACAGATTTAAGGGCTGCTAATGCTGTGATTCAGCCCATGGGTGCGTTACAACCAGGGCTGCCCTCCCCAACAATGATCCCAAAATACTGACCTCTCATAGTGATAGATCTAAAGGGTTACTTTTTTTACCATTCCTTTAACTGCCCAAGATTATGAAAAATTTGCTTTTACTATTCCCGCCATAAATAATGAAAACCTAGTGGACAGATACCATTGGGAAAGTATTACCACAAGGCATGCTAAATAGTCTATTTGTCAAACTTATGTCGGGAAAGCTATTAAGTCAGTTACAGAACAGGTTAAAAAATGTTATCCATTACATGGATGATAGTCTGTGTACAGCTGAGACTGGGGAGTAACTGATGTGCTACAGTTAAAAAATACTGTAAATGCGGCAGGGTTAATTATATCCCCCAATAAAATCCAAACTTCTCCCTTTCAGTATCTAGGAATGAAGGTAGAGCAAAGTGCTATTAAGCCCCAAAAGGTTCAAATTCAAAAAGATAATTTAGAAACCTTAAATGATTTCCAAACATTATTAGGAGACATTAATTGGATTTGTCCAACTTTAGGCATTCCTACCTATGCTATGTCTCGCCTCTTTTTTACTTTACGAGGCGATTCTAACCTTAACAGTAAATGCTTCATGTCCAAAAACGCACTGGAGGAACTTCGATTAATTGAGGAAAAAATTCAGCAAGATCAACCCATGACTGCAGCTGAACAACATCTGACAAGACAAAAGGAAAATAAAGGCTGGACAAGATATATGGTAGGAGGGATACACATACAAAGAGCTGGGAAAAAGGAAAGATAATTTTATGGGGAAGAGGATTTGCTTGTCTCTCCACGTGACAATCAGGTGCCTGTGTGGGTGCCCACCAAACATCTGAAGATCTATCATGAACCACAGCATGTGGTGGACCCACCTGTACCGTGCAAATTGAAGGCTTAAGACTTACTTTTTTTGCGATACTGTGGCACAAGAAGGATAAGCCTCGATTTGCTTTCTCTGTGCCTTCTGTTAATCAGGAAAAGCCTGCTTCCCATTATCAATGGTAAGCTTTACTCCGTGGTAATTAACCAAAGGGCAGAAGCTGAGTTACAAATGCTTCAGCAATGGCGTGCCTCCCGGCTACAGCCACAAAAGTTTTTGCTTCTGTTTCAGTAGATTTACTAACATGGGGGTGAGGGTATGCTTGTGTTTTTGCAGGAGATGAACAAACCACGTAGGTGCCCTGAAGATGTTGTACGACCATGGAACAGGCGACTGGAAGGACCCATGGATCCCAACCATGGACTAGGCTCCCCCAGTATGAGCCATGCTGAGAAAGTGCTGGAGCACCAGGGTTTTACCTATAGATGCTTAATGGACAAATGCTTTCTGACTGAACTCCTCTCTACCCTGAATACAAGAGACCCTAATAATAGGTAGGCAGGAGTATCATCGCCCCTATTCAGCATGAAGAAGTTACAGAAGACAGATCTTCATCCTTCTGCAACCCCTAGGATTAAGGGTCCTCTTGTAAAAGGGAAAGAGGAGATATTTAGGAAGCATTCAAGCCAGAGAAACTCCATTCTGAATAAGGGCTAAGAAAAATGAAGCTGGATCACCAATCGGCAATTGCCTTGCTCAACTAATTTAAAAAAAGAGGCCACCTTTTGCTAATAATAATGATAGCTGTGGTGGTTTTTACAAAAAAGAGAAGGGGGCGTTGGGAGAGAAGCTGAGGCAGGGCTCGCATGTCTGCTAGACTTGCTGGCTCCTTTTAGCACTCCCGTTATCTCAAGCAGCCATATGTTTCTCATTCACTTGATGCATTGTTTCTTTTCAACCCCTACATCCTCACCACCTGTCTGGGCACCAATAAATAGCGTGGCCTCCCAGAGCTCGCGGCCTTCGCAGCTTCCACGCTCACGATGGTCTCTGGTCTCACTTTCTCAAACTGTCTTTTTCTCTTTCCTTTAACTCTGCTAGACTTCATCGCCCGCACGACCTGGTGTTGGGTCTGATCACCCCAACAATTCTTCTGTGTTTAAGTGTCTTCATATCCAGTGTCAGCATCTTCTGAAGATGTGTGAACTCTTTCACTTTGTGCATGATTCGTGCATGGAAAAGGGTATCTCTGGTCTCCTTTTAATATTTTAATGTTTATATTTTAAATGTAACAAAGTGTAGGGCTAAACATTAGGACAGAAATAATACAAAAAGTATGCAAATAAATGACTGATTTTTGTATCTTCAGATACAGTAATATCAGAAATGCTTTGAGGTTCAGGGTTTTCTCAGTAACTTTATAAGTCTTAAAAACCATTCTATTTCAGTCTACATTAATGATTCTAATGCCCATTGTTTAAAAAAAAAAAAAAAACCTCAAACAGAAGAAGCCCAGGAGGAAAAAGACTAAAAAATTTAAGTTTTTGCATTTAGTGTCCTTAAAATTATTTTTAGTTTATAAACTATTGCCATAGAAATACTTATATTCTTTTTAAAATATTGAATTATATATTTTTATTTTTCAAACCTGGATATCATCACCTGTATTTTCTCTAAAAATTCTAACCTCAATACATCCTAACAGATGAGCTTACTTATACATTTTTTAGGTGATTTCAACTTTCTCTTTACTTGAAATATCTAAACATCACATTCAACTCTCACAAAACATAAGTATAGGACAGTTGTTCCAATTCATAGGATTTATTGCACTCCAACACCACATTAGTTCAGAGAACTCCAATTAGCAGAGACGATACTGAAGTTTTGTAGTGTATTTGGAGGAATCGACTCTTGTTGACCATATGTGTCTATATAAGAAGTCAGTAGTCATAAGAAATGACCAACCCTGGGTGATAATGAAAATATATGCCATTTCTTCTATTTTTTGAATTTTCTGCTCCCAGTTTACTTGTGCTTTGGATAGGAAAAATTAATGGTTTGACATGTTTTCTTAAAGTACTTTTTGTTGTGAATTTATGTGTATAGTATAAAATAAGAGTTCAATTTTATTCCTCTTTTTGTTACTCTGAAGTTGTGTAATTCCTCCAAATGATTTTGCTCAAATTTATCTGAGAGACTTACAAATATTGTCTTTTTGTGCCTACTAATTACCTAGGACACCATACACATTCACCAGAGAGGATACATAAGGGATATCTCAAAAGCAACAACAATAATGGTCTCTACAGTTCTGTGGAGAACCACATGATGTAAAGGAATTCACTCACACAGAGCCAACTATAAGTAACAGCTGAAAATATTTTGACATCACATTTAACTAAGTAGATCTGAGTTATAAAAGTAATGGTGAAATCATAAATGATACTATCAATTGGAAGTTTTTCTTTGAATTGATTATTAAAAATGTGGTAGGCACTAGGTTAAAATGTTTTAACCCACACATGTAAGGTATTACTATATTCATATTAAGAGCATCAAACTCAGATAAACTAATTTTCCTGGAATCTCATTGATATTGAAAGATTTGAAATTAAAGCCTCATATCTAAAGGAGTGATATATACACATACACGTATATCATAAAAATGACATAACATATATCTTTTTCTATAGGAAACCTGTAACAATTGCTGTAATGCATTGTGTAGTGTTTTCCTTAATCGTGGTGGTTCCTGAACTGATCCCACAACTGTTGGATAATGTTCAGTACAACCTTATTGGGAGAAAATTCTAGTAAAATATTGTATGCCTCCTTTCCCATAACATTTCATCCTTGTTATTCTACCTCTATGGCTTCAATATGTGATAGAATTGAGGAAAATGTACACAGTGAAATTTGAAACTCAACAAAATGATGATTTTGAAGAAAAAATTATTTGTGCTAACTAAATCATTACGTAGAATATTTTCAACACCAGAAATTTCCTTTGTGCTCTATAATCCCCATCCTAGGACACTTCTATCATGGAATAATTTTCCTAATAACTCACAACACTATCCTCCCATCACTGGGCAACTGCTGCTTTGATTCCTATCCCTAGACATATTTTCTTGGTTTTTGAATTTCATGTTTGTTGAAATGTTCGATTCATATTCTCAATCTTCTTTTAGTCAGTATTTTGCTTTTGAACTTCATCCATGTTTGTATTGGTACATAGTATTTCACTATATGAATATGCCATAGTTTTCTCTCCATACCCCATATTCCAGTTTGGGGATGTAAGAAAACTGCAATTGTATTCCCCAAATCTATAAAAAATTTTTTTAATTACTATAAAAACTCCTATACAAAAGTATTTGTGGACACATGCATTAATTTTTCTTATAGATCTAAGAGTAAAATTACTAGATCATAGTATATATATTTAAATTTGGAAGAAACTGACAGTTCTCCAAAATTGTTGAATTTTACATTACCACTAGTAATTTTTGGAGTCCCATTTTCTCAATGTTCTTGCTAAATTTGATATAGAAATATTTTTTAGTATTTAAGTTAGAAATGGAAAATGGAATAAACTGGTATCTTATTGTGATCGTAATTTTCATTTACCTGATGACTAATGATAACACGTTTCCATGTACTTTTTGACCATTCGTATATATTATTTTTAAAGTGTCTATGCCTATTTTTATTTTTTTCTTTGATTTTCTTTTATTTTGTGTTCTGAACAAAAATTTTTCCGATTTTCATCTAAAAGTTTTGTTTTTATATTTATGTTTGTCTTTGTCTCAGAATCCTGCAATGATAAAACCCAGAGCCGTTTTACTACTGGAAGACAAAGTTCTCTCCCTTGAGACCCTCACATATATGACATAGCTTTGGATGCCTGGAATAAGGTGGTTAGAAGATACCAGAGAGTTAATAATGCCATAATCCAAACTTGAGGTTCTGAAAAAAGAGCAGAACTAAGAACCAGCTTCTATTTCTACTTGAAGCCTTGCTCTAATTTTCGTATACATTTGTGTATCAGTTTCAGATTCTGAGACGTGTGTTATACTGGGGAGATGTCTGACTTTTAAAAAAATATACCTCTTAGAAGTGTGTGTTTTAGGAGGATTTATTTTAGGAGGAAAATAACATAGCTTGACTCATAGCAAACTCTGCTTTCATCGACTGGCATTGAGTGCCTGCAGCTTTTCCATGTTATTAGGTCCAACACCAGGTGGAACCCACCAAGGCCTGGGATTTGCCCCCACAGAAACAATGGCCTGAGCTTCACCTTGTCACCTTTTATCCTTGGCTGAAGCTGTAGCAACTGGGATGCAGGGCACCAAGTCCCAAGGCTGCACAGAGCAGCGGTGGGCCCCGGGCCTGGCCCAGGAAATGATTTTTCCCTCTTAGGCCTCTGGGCCTGTCATGGGGAGGGACTGCTATGAAGTTCTATAAAATGCCCTGGAGACACTTTCCTCATTGTCTGGGCTATTAACATTTGGCTCCAAGTCACTTATGCAAATTTCTGCAGCAAGCTTAACTTTCTCCTCAGAAAATTGGTTTTTCTTTTCTACAGCATGGTCAGGCTGCAAATTTTCCAAACTCTTATGTTCAGCTACCCTTTTAAACATAATTTTTAATCATTTCTTTCTTCACACATATAAGCATACACTTTTAGAAAATGTCTTCCATCAAATAGACTAAATTATCTCTCTCATGTTCAAAGTTCTACAGATCTCCAGGCAGGGGTAAAATGCCACCTGTCTCTTTGCTAAAGCATAGCAAGAGTGACCTTTGCTCCAGTTCCCAGTAAGTTTCTCATCTCCATCTGAGACCATCTCAGGCTGGACCTCATTGTCCATATCTTCATCAGCATTTTGGTCAAAACCGTTCAACAAGTATCTAGGAAGTTCCAGATTTTCCCACATCATCTTTTCTTCTGAACCCTCCAAACTCTTCCAACCTCTGCCCATTACTTAGTTCCAAAGTTGCTTCCACATTTCAAGTATCCTTATAGCAATGCTCCACTTCTCTAACTACCAAACTTCTGTATTAGTCTGTTTTCAAACTACTTTAAAGAACTTCCTGAGACTGAGTAATTTATAAAGTAGAGAAGTTAATTGACTCACAGTTTACATGGCTGGGAAAGCCTCAGCAAACTTACAATCATGGCAGAAAGCAAAGGAGAAACAAGCATCTTTTTTTTTTTTTTTTTTTTTTTTTTTTTTTTTTTTACGAGGCAGAGGAGAGAGACATTGTGGGCACAGGAAAGTGCCCACCACTTTTATTAAAACCATTATATCTCCTGAGAACTCACTATCATAAAAACAGCATGGGGAAACCACCCCATAACCCAATCACCTCCCACCAGATTCCTCCCTTGACATGTAGCGATTACAATTCAAGAATAGATTTGGGTGGGGACACAGAGCCAAGCCATATCACTACTTCAATCTCTCCCTATATATTTTTAGACTTTTTATTTATGACTGTATTTCACTAGGAATTTATTCATTTCCTCGGTTATTCAATTTGTTGGCATATAATTGTAATAGTCCTTCATGATCCATTTTACTTTTGAGATATTAATTGTAATGGCTCCATTTTCATTTATAATTTTATTTTACTCTTCCCTTTGTTTTCTTAGCCAAGCTGAAAGTGCCAATTTTGTTTGTTTTTTCAAAATGCCAGCTCTTATTTTCATTAATTTTTCTATATTTGTTCTTTATTGGATTTACTTCTGTTCTGATCTTTTTTGTTTCCTTCTGATAATTTTGGGATTGATTTTTTTCCATTTTTTTAAGTGTTATGTTTTGGGGCATAATGTTAGGCAATTTGAGATCTAAATCTGACCCCCACAAGCCACAAGTACCTGTTACTATATTATTATTTCATATATTATATCATATGTCCTAGTGTCTTAGCTGGGACTTGAAGAATATACGAATAGTTTCATCCTTATCAGGGAACTTACAAAGGTAAGATTAACTAAACACAATGTAAACTTATGCTCAAATATGACATACTGGAAAATGGGTAAAACACCACATACCATTGTGAACGATGTGGTCCTCATTGTTCCACAATGCACCAATCACATATACTGGAAATTATAATATAGTTCCTCCTGTTTCATGACTTCTGAAACTACCTTGTGGCATGCCTGTTCAGCTCTATAATGGTTTACTCTGTGTCCAGGGAGTCTGAGGATTTACCAAATTGTCATTTTCCCTCCTCATCTTTTTCCAGGAGGTGCCTTTCCCCTATTAAGAAAACAGCCTCAATCTTTCTTTCTCAGAGACGATTGAACTTACTAGAATAGAAATAAAATCTGCCTGGTTATTTCTTTGTCTTCAGCGTATTACTGACTACTTAATGCTAATTTCTGCTATCTTCACAATCTGCAATTTATTACAACTCTACTCAAACTCTACTTTTTGATGGCTTTCTATTTGAGCATAGACACTTTCAAAATGTCAAAATGGACTGATAAGTTTACATTTCTGAGTCAATTTTTTTGATTATGTATTTTGGAAATTTGTGTGTCACATTTCACTGCTTTCATTTATTTTCTTTGAAAATATTTCATTGACAAAAATGTGTATTTTCAAGGTGCACAGTGTGTTTATATGTGTATGCATTGTGTAATGATTACTAAAACAACATTAATTAGTACACCTTTTACCACCCATGGCTCACCCTGCGTGTGTGTGTGTGTTTGTGTATGTGTGGTGAAGACTCTTGCAATCTGCTCTTTCATGAAATTTCAAGTAAAAAGTTCAGTATTATAAACTGCAATCACCATGTGGTACACTGGATCCACAAATGACGTTAAGAGACAAAATAGGGCTGGCTGCAGTGGCTCACGCACTTAATTCCAGCACTTTGGGAGGCTGAGGCAGGTGGATCACTTGAGACTAGGGAGTTCAAGCCCAGACTGGCCAACGTGACAAACCCCCACCTCTTCTAAAAATACAGAATTAGGCATGGTGGCACATGCCTATAGTCCTAGCTACTTGGGAGGCTGAGGCACAATAATAATTGCTTGAACTCAGGAGGCAGAAGTTGCAGTGAGCTGAAATCACGCTACTGCACTCCAGCCTGGGCAACAGAGCCAGACCCTGTCTTAAAATAGAGTGAGAGAGTGACAATATAGAGCCAGGCATGGTGACTCACACGTATAAGTCCCAGCACTTTGGGAGGCTGAGGTGAGTGATCACTTTGAGCTCAGGAGTTTGATACCAACCTGGGCAACATGGCAAAACCCTATCTCTGTGAAAAATACAAAAACTAGGCCGGGCATTGGTGGCTCATGGCTATAGTCCCAGTTATTTAGGAGGCTGAGGTGAGAGGATTGCTTGAGCGCAGGAATTTGATTCTGCAGTGAGCTATGGTTATGCCACTGCACTCCAAACTGGCCAACAAAGGGAGATTCTATCTCTTAAAACACTGCACTCCAAGCTGGCCAACAAAGGGAGATTCTATCTCTTAAACACACAAAAATACAACAAAACTTGGTTCTAATACTTACTACTTTGGTGATCTCTGACAACTTACTTGCTGTATCTAGGCTCTACTTTATCATTTGAAAAATGGAACTTTTAACAGAACCTACCTCACAGAGCTGTTGTGATGGCTAAATTAATTGAGACATGTAGAATCTCTAATAGTAAGTGAGAGATCTTATTATTACCTGGTAATTTCTATGACCATCTTAAAGATTCAGTACACCAACAATATGGTAATGTTTATCCTCACATGACAATGTGGTATGCAATGTTTACTTTATTCCAATGAGAAAGTTTCATTCATGTTTCTTTGGCTGCTGCACGTGGGATTTTATCTTATGGTGAACTAAGAAAATATTGTAGAGTCTGATACTTTCAATAAAATTAGGATTATTAAAAAGAATAAAGGAAATCAAAATGCATAAGAAAATGTAGGGAGTTAAGGAAAGCAATCATGTTCAAAAGGCAAGATAACGATATCACTGCATACAGATCAGACCTCATTTACATGGTGAAGGTCTGTAACTGTCAAAGGACATCTGTAACAGCCAGCAGATACAGTATGGTGTAGTGCATTTTATTCCTTTTATTTGCTTTGTACATGTAGAACAGTCAACTGATGCAATCAAACAGTGAAGTCAATAAAAATATAGTATATTCCATATAGTGCTTATTGACAAAAATTATGGATTGTCAACTCAGTGAGAAAGAGACTACAAAATTAATTCATCATAGAATGGTCCTCTTAAAGATGTAAAAACAACTGGAACACAAATTTTAACCACAGTTTATTACTTTTTTTTAGATAAAGGGAAATCCATGAAAAAAGGCAGTTATTAAGCAAGAACAACTAGAGAAAAAGACTAAACCTGAGACTTTCTATGGAAGTCTTCTGAACTTTAGCATAATTGATAATATCTACTTATGTAAAGAGAATGGGCTAACAAACAAAATCAGCTGCTAATCAGAATTTACCAGTTATTGAGCTACAAAGTATGTTCAGTTAACAGACTTACATGTGCAAATAAAGGCATTGATAAGGAAACGGTGGAATCCTAATATTTGGAATAGTAATTATTTGAGCATAGTTGTAAGACTTAAAATCATCACATATCATGTAAACAATCAGTATTAAATGCAATGTCAAAATATACAAGCAAATGTATGAAGGCTAAAACAGAAGGAAAGTGCTTATATACACGAAAACACACAAACAGAAACACACACACTCTGCAAATATTATTCCAAAGTGGATAGAAACACTAGAATCCTTGTCATTCCCTTCTCTAATGACCACTGTTTCCTACTCCCACCCAGCATACTAGCTTTCCTTGTCTCCTTTTTCTTTGTATCCATCATGCATATTCTACTATTGTATAAAATGGAATTATTATAAATTCCATCTATCAATCAAAGGCGGCAAATGTTTCTACTGTTTCATGTATAGCAATTAGAAAAGCCTATCATGTATTAAACATATGTAAATATATGTTGAATCAGTTATGCTAGTTACATCTTCTGGAAGTATACAGAGCAAAAATTGATGCCCATAACCTAATTTATAGGAATCATATTGTACAAACTTTAAAGAAAAACATTAAATTATTCCATGTCCTCCATAGGGCATATTTTACATCTTTGTTTCTTAAACTATAGATCAAAGGATTCAACATGGGAATAACTAAGGTGTAAAATATGGAAGCCACTTTATCAGTGTCAAAGGAATGACTGGACTTGGGCTGCACGTACATGAAAAGCAAAGTCCCGTAGAACACTATGACCACTGTCAGGTGGGCTCCACAGGTAGAAAAAGCCTTTTGTCTGCCAGCAGAATTCATTCTGAGAATGGCTACAAGGATGAGCAGGTAAGATACAAGAACTATCAGAAAAGATGAAATCAAATCGATAGCTGCGAAGATCAGAATTATCAATTCAATTTCATGTGTATTTGAGCAGAGCAAAGGTAATAAGGGGAGACTGTCACAATAGAAATGTCTAATGACATTGCAGCCACAGAAGGATAAAGTAAAAATCTTTATGGTGACTAGAAGAGAAATGAATGTGCAGTAGAGATAAGGGATTGCCACCAGCACCTGACATACCTTTTGTGACATGATTACTGTGTATAGCAGAGGGTTACAGATGGCCACATAGCGGTCGTAGGACATCGCTGAGAGAATAAAAAGTTCACTACCAATGAACACAAGAAAGCAAGCTAGCTGTGTTGCACAAAAATAATAAGAGATTGTATTCTTATCCACAACAAAATTTACTAACATTTTGGGTCCTACAGTTGTTGAATAACCAAGATCCATGAGAGCTAGATGTCTGAGAAAAAAGTACATAGGGGTTTGCAGCCTGGAGTCCAACTTAGTGAGGACGATCATGCCCAAATTGCCCATCACTGAGATCACATAGATCATGAGGAACAATGCAAATAATGGTGCCTGCAGCTCAGTGATATTTGTGATTCCCATAAGAATGAATTCATTCACCGTTGTTAGATTGGGTTGTTCCATCCAGGTTCATCAAAAAACCTATTCTGACAGAGACATCAGCATAGTCAATAGATTTCCTCTATCATCACCTGAGAAAATTTTTAGTATGCAAAGCTAACATAAGATACATCTAAATTTCACAATTTGTGACATTTGAAAACAAATGTACCTCTCACAAATAAAAACATGTTTAAATATAATTCAAGAAACAGATAAGACAGATCAGCAGTTTTCAGTTGGTTTTGATTTTACTCACCCGAAAACATTTTCCCATGTCTAGAGACATTTTATTTATCACAATTTGGAGGTGGGCCACTGTTGCATCTAAAGGTTAGAAGCCAGTAAGCTGCTAAACATTCTACTATAATCAATACTCAGCCCATCGCAATACCCAACCCCAAATATCAATAGTGCTAAGGTTGAGGAACTCCGATGAGATACATGGATAGATGATAGATCATAGATCGTAGGTAGGTAGGTAGATAGATAGATAGATAATGGATAGATAGATTATGGGTGAACAGAACCATATGAGAGAGAAAGATAGACAGATATTCATGTATGTATAGATATATAAAGAAAATTTTTAAAGTTAAAAATACTGTGGATACCTGATATATTTACAATTATTGTACTATGTTTTTAGAGTTTGGTCATATTTATAGATTACTATTATGACATAATACAATTTTAGTTATGCAAAAAATTTGTCATAGATTCCAAAAATGCATAAAACCACCTGCTTCAAACCATCATCCTGTGAATACCCGTATCTCTTCAGGTGGTACAGCCAAGACTTTAATAGAGTTGACAGATATTAGGCATATGAGTAAGAGCAGCATAACAGATGACAGTGGCAATTATTTGTATTTACAAAGCAAAAAATATCAGGAAGTATATGGATATAGATATATTCTACACTGTATCTTAATTCATGTCATATTTGAAAGGCTATGTTAGGCAAATACTGTAAGTTACCTAAAACTGTTCTTATACCCAGAACTAACATGTCATTGTGGAATTGTTGGGAAGGATGACTGAAGATTAAGTGATTCAATATGTCTTTGCTGCCTAGAAGCAGTTCTAAAATATCAAGTACATTGTGAGTTTTCTTCTTCTTCTTATTGTGACAGTGCCTTACTTGAAAGAGGTTTTTTTACACATGTACACGTACATTATTCTGACTGTGAATTAACATCTTTGTTAGGACCATAATGATGCCTAGGGGAGTTACAGGTCAAGTAGGATGTAATGCTTGCAACTTAGGGCAGTTCTTCTCCCCTCCCCCAATTCATATTCATGACTAAACTTGGTTAATCGGTATGCTATTGTTTTGGATTACTTATCTGTTTTTCACAACGAATTTAATAACATTTTAGATAAATTATGTTTATATAAACTTTATTAAAATATTAATCTTCCCACAGTTTAACCTCAATATAATTGAGAAATGCTAACTTGAATGTGAAGGTTAAGTTTAGTTTTATCATACAAAATCTTAGGGGAGTTTGAGGAAATCTGAACAAATTGGGAGAAAATGTGGTCCTTCATATTGGTTTGTATAACGAAGATTAGTAAAAGCTCCTTTTTGGATAAAAGGATACTATAGATTAAAGAAATGATTAAAAGTCACTTTGTTACACAGTGACATAGAGACAAAATAAATACACCAAACATGAGATATATGTGGATTTCTGGCTGTTTCAAAATTTTCTGGACATGCAAGCCACAGAAACTAGGAAATAAGGTATAGCACATAATGCAAATAAACATGTATAATTGAATAAATATATATCTAAATATCCCCCAATAACCCACAGATGGATACGGAGGGCATGATAACCTAAGATGATTATTATTGGTTAAAAAAATTCTAAGCCCCAATGCTTTTTGAAAAAAAGAAAAGAAAGAAAATAGTGTTTACAATGAAAATTATAGTGACAGCAATCTCAGAGTGAGCTATGAAAAAATAGACATGCAATTGTTACATTGAATATGAAGATTACATATTATTTGAACTTAATTTTCTTAATAAAATTATGACCTCCGATCCTATCCTGACTTAATGAACACACCTTTCTCATATTATATGGTAATGTGTGGCAGTAGATAGAAAAATTAGGTAAATATCTTTAGTAAATACGACGATAAGCAACATCAATCCTGTATTTTGTTTGCTTGTTTTGTACAGTTTGGTAATTTAGAAAGGCAAAAAAAATCATCATTGATAAGTACCTGTTTTCTTGTTAGGTAAGGAAATCTAAATGAGCTCCCTCTCACCATCTTTGGAGTTCTGTGGAAAACCCAGATTTGCTTTTTCATATTTTGCTGTCTTTGTTGAATATCAATGGCATTTTTAAAGCTACAATATTTGAGAAAATAATATCTGCTTTGGTCAACTCCTGGTGGAAATTGAAGTACTTTCTGAAAATTGTATTTTTCCCTAAAACTCGGTACGTAACAGTCTCCTAATTTTATTTTCTTATATTTTTAAATGTTTTTTTCTGTGCCTATGATTACCCAAAAAGTCTCATAATTTTTAATAATGCTTTTCACATTCGAATGTAAGGTAGAAACCCCCTTTTTGTCTGATGAAGAAGTGAGAAAAGAATCATCTCTACACATTTATTTAATTATCCACTGTTAAATTATTGTTAAGGAGTCTAAGAACCTAGAGCATCTAAATAACAAGTATTTGGAAGGACATGAATATGACTGACTAAATAGTTGCAGTTTCTCCATTCTTTCATTAAAAATATATTTATCTCCTTGTCATTGTGCTTTATTTTCTCCACGTTTTGGCCTCAATTAGAGAGAAATATTTTATGTAAAATATATACTTTAGAAAAAATATCATGATAATCTTTCAAAGATGCTTATGAGCATTCAGCCTGTGAAACCATGTAAAAAACAGTTAAAAATTATATGAAAAATGGAGCACTGTTATTTCTGCTTAGGCATTATTGGATAACAGAAATGCTGGAGAAATGAATCAGAAATTGTCACACTTTACTATGGTTATGTCATCAAATTAAAGTGGCAGTTTTCCAATGTCACTGAAGCATTGTCGGTATCTGTAACATATGGCACCAAAAGAAACATTCTTACCTTTTTTTTGTTTGTTTTGTTACCTGTAATGAAGCCTCTGTCTTGACTCCTCCATGTGTCTCTCACATGGCACAGTGAGAACAATTTATGCATTTTTTAATCTTTTGAGACTCTCCCTGAGGAGATGGCAGGCAATTTGTTGATAATTCCTAAAGCATTTGAGAGCGTAACAAAATGTTTCGAGGCTGTCCATTAGTTGTAGAAGACAATTTTTATTCATTAGTGTATCAGAGTTCTCCAGAAAAACAGAGCCAAGAGGATATAGTTAGATGAGCAATGGATGGATGGATGGATAGATAGATAGATAAGAGATTTATTATGAATTGTTTTATGCAATTATGTAGGCTGAGGATTCCTGTGATTTTTTTCTCTGCAAGCTCCAAGAAAGCTGGTGGTATAGATTCAGTTCAAACTTGAAATATTGGGAGCCAGTGGAGCCAACGGTGTAGGTCATAGTCTGAATTAGAAGGCCCTAGAATCTGGGATGTCAATGTCTGATGCAGGAAGTGAAGGATGTCCTAGCTTAAGCAGGGAGTGAACTCACCCTTCCTCTGTCTTTTTGTTCTATTCAAGGCCTCGATTGATTGCACTGATACCCACCTATATTGGTGAGGATGATCGTTACTCTACCAATTCTAGTCTTTTCCAAGAGCATCCGCACAGGCACACCCAGAAATAATGCTTGCCAGCTATCTGGGCATCATATAGCCTAGTTAAATCAACACCTTAACCATCATTACTCCACCCCTTGTCAACTTGGCAAACATAAACATGTACTTAAACCATACTTAGTCTCTCTAAACATAGAAAATAACAAGGTCATAGTTGTGCTTTAGATAACACAACTATCTTGCATATAAGTAAAAACTCAATCCCTTATTCCAAACAGGAAATATATTCTTTGAGTGATATTGACTAGTCTCCTGATTTTCTCAGAGTAAAATTCTACAATGTAAAACTAACAATATTTAAATACTGATGTGAAGTCCATATATCTTATTTATATAAGGTAATAAAGATGGAATAAAGCATCTTTACTTAATAAATACACACTTATTTACAATAAAATCAGGATGGAATTCTCATTACAATTATAGCCCTCATTTCTGAACTGACCACATGATTATAGCTGGTATTTGTAACTGTCTTCTTCTTTCCATACTGTATTCCCTTTGTCTTTAGCAAGCACCTTAGCTGGCCATAGCTTTTTTTCTTTTCCTTGTAAAGTGGCCCAAACCTTTATTCCTGAAGAGTTTGAGCCATTAGTAGTTCTGGCTAGTTCAGGCTATTACAGTGTTCCTTTTATTATTATTAGTTTTTCTTATTAATAAGAGATGTCCTAAGGAATGTCCCATATTCCTGGCTTATTCTTCCTTGTACTGTGAAGTAATAGCCCAATTTACCCTGGAAAGTCAGGATCAAGTATGATAACTTCCTGTTTTGTCTATTGATTCAGTTGCATCAGGAGCTCAAAATGGCTGGGTAAGAGTCTTAACTTCCAATTCAGTAGAATTATTGCTATGTCTTTAGGTGGAAGCATTCATTCCTCTGTGACTAAAACCTGTAGGTCAGTAAAGCTTAAAGTCAATGGAGCAGGAAACAAATTTTGACAGTGGGTCACTCACATTTCCGTCTCTTCATTCCTAGGCTCCTAGATCCAGTCTATGGCAAAAAACAGTGCAATATACTGGAGACTAATTCGAAGTATATATAGCTTTCTTGGGAACCTTTCCCCAGCTATTCAAGTTATTGCCACGTAGCTGGATTGCAATTAAAATTTCAAAGCCAGTTTCTGTGGGATGATGGGTAGCATGGTAAGACTAGTGATTTCCATGATCATGGGCTCTTTGCTGCACTTCTTTATCTGTGAAGTGGGTTTCTTGATAATATGTAATGCCATGTGGAATATCATGATGGTGCATAAGGCATTCTATAACTTGGAAGGTAGTTTTGGCAGAATTGCTTGCAGAGAGGGATAATCTGTATCCAGAATAAGTATATATTGCAGTAAGAACAAAATTCTGCTCTTAAATGTTGGAAACAGTCCGATGTAACCAAACTCCTGCCAGGGAGCTGGCTGCTCCCACTGGGTAATGGTGTCATATTAGTGGCTCTGTGTTATTCTCCGCTGTTGGCAGATTGGACACTCAGCAGTGACTATGGCCAGGTTGGCCCTCATGAACCGAAGTCCATGTTTCTGTGAGATCACACGTAACCTACATCCCTGCCACCATACCCACTTTGTTTGTGAGCCCATTGGGTGATGACAGGGTGCCTGAGGAAAGAGGCTGACTAGCATCCACAGAATGTGTCATACTATTGACCGGAACATTATAGTCCTCCTCTGCTGAGGTCACCTTTTGGTGAGCATTCCCCTGGGACACCAATATCTTCGCATTTTTTGCTCATTCAGAGAGTTCTAGTCATACTTCTTCTCTAAATTTCTTTGTCATTATTTTTCAATCATGTCCTCTCCACGTTTTTTTACTGTCTAGCCACACCACTTGCCACAGCCCCTGAATCCATATATAATCATGATTATCACGTCTGGTCTCTCATGATGACCTTCTAAGCAAAGTGCATGAGCAGGTGCACCGCCCAAGGTTGTGCCCAGAGGGAATATTTCCCTTTACTTCTGTCCATCAGGAATGTCCCAGAAAAGGCCAGTAGTGCTACAGTTGCCCACTTTCAGGATGGTGCCTGCATATGATGCAGAACTATCTTTAAACGGGACTGCAGTCTTCTCTTTCTCTGTCAACTGACTGTAACATGGGTGGAGACTGGGAGACAGAAGATAGTGTAAGAGGAGTGGGGACCATGTGCATCGGGCTGCTACTTCATGTAACTTACTTGTGCCTCAGGGCCTGTTCAGTACTGAACATCATATACAGTAGTCCCTTTTATACCTATTTTTTTTGCTTTTTATGGTTTCAGTTACCTGCATTCAACTGTGTTCCACAAATGTTAGAGAATTTCCAGAAACAAACAACTCATACCTTGTAAATTACATGTCATTCAATATAGCATAATAAATTCTCACACTTTTTCACTTTCTTACCTAGGGCATGAGTCATTTTTTGTCCAATTATCCACAGTGTATACCTTCCCCGTCTGTTCCACTTAGTAGCCATCTTGGTTATCAGAGGACTGTCACAGTATAGCAGTAACTGTGTTAGATAACCCTTATTTTACTTAATGATGTCTGACACTGCAATAGTCATGATGCTGGCAATTCAGACATGTCAAAGAGAAGGCATAAAGTGCTTCCTTTCTTTCAGTGTAAAGATGAAAGAAAAAAAAATCTTATGCTGAGGTTACTAAGAGCTGCAGTGAGAACAAATCTATTTGTAAAATTATGCAGATGGGGAAATGGACTGTGTATGTCCGACTTTATGGCTGAGTCAGAAACCATGCAGTTTGTGATGTGTCACTAGTGAAGACTTCAGTTTCTAAGGCCTTAATAGTAGGCCAAGAGATTTTTTTAAAATTTATTTGTTACCTACTTTTTACACTTGCTTAAATTTGCATTTGTACCACAGAGAACTCTTGATTAAAATATTGGATCTATAGTGCAGGCTCACAGAAAAAAATATTGTATATACAAGGCAGGCCCATCCACAGTGGCTTCCTCAAAAAGGTGGCAGAGTGGAGATGGTTTTCAATATTGTCCTATTTATTTAAGAATTTTACGTGGAATAAAATAACGCATAAAGGAGGTGTGTTGTTTTTTTATTCATTTATGTTATTCCTTTTTATTTCATCAGGGAAAAAATTGTTTAATTTTATTTTTTTATTCTTCAAATACCAAATGGATATAATTACCCCTACTATGTACCTATAAAAATAGAAATAGTATTTAGAACACAGTAAATGTGTTAGTATTAATAAATTATTTTAACTTTTATTTAATGTGACTTACCATCATATCTGTTTATAAATTTAGATTTTTTTCTTAATTACATATTGCAGCATTTCATTTGTTTATTCTGTTTAACCCTCAATCAAATTTTTCTTTTCTGTCTTGACATAAACTCTGCTTTATTAATATATATGTCCTATATTATTGTGTTCCTGTGAACATGTAAAATTTGTGTGTGTGTGTGTATTTACTATGCATATTTGTTGTGTTATAATTTCATTGCTGTATTTAAGTCACTTTTTATTTGTGATGTATCAATATTGCAACATTTGCGTTTCTTTTTGCATTATGTACCTGCATTATATTATGTATAATTATATAACTATGATACATGTCTGATAATTTTACCTTGTTTATTTTTTGTTCAAGGCAAGCCTATCCATAAAAACCAGCAACTTCCATGTTAAAGGCGGGGGTAGGGGGTAATTAGATTTGGAGTAAATGGTAGAAAATCCATGCATGGTAGTGAATGCAACTTTTTTAACCTCAGGTTATGGTCATAGCTGAGGTAAGTAGCAGAAGGGAAAACTAGCCAGAAATTTAAAGTTCCTGGAAAGGAGATGCCAACTGAGGGATTTGATAAAAATTCCAATATCCTATACATCACTAGCTGTCTGACAATCTATATGCACATAATGGAGACTTTAGAGTACTCAGAAGAAAGTAAATGCTGGGGTATACTTGAACACTAATACAGATTAATATGCTCCCCAAACCAGGCACAGGTCAGCAGCAGAGGGTGCAGGCCTTATGAAATCAACATTTTTAGAACAACTTTGACCACTAACCTGGAAGACAAAGAGGTAACTCTTAGAAAGTCGAGCTAAAAGTTAATAATGCAAAGGAAATACTAAGCAGAGAAATTAGTGGCCAAATTCTGCATATTAATTCTAAACAAGGTATTTTATAACAAAGAAACAAAAACACACAGCAACAGAGAATCATAGAGGGGAAAAAATAAAATCAAATTTTAGAGGTGCTAAAATATATTACAAAATTTCCAGTTCTCAATGCAAATCTATGAGTCATGAAAAGCAGAAAGAGGAAATAATCTATACTTGCATATGATTGATAGGTAGTCTATAAGCACTGCCTATGACTGGACACAGATGTTGGATTTAGCAGACTCATATTTCAAAGAAACCGTTAGCTAGTATTTCAAAGAATCAGAAACATGTTTATAGTACTTGAGAAAATAAATCCACAAAAAGTGAATATCAATAAAGAAATCCATTGAAAATAGATTTTAGAGTTGAGTATGGAAGTAATATATTAAGAAAAATTTTCCTCATGGTTCAGTGTATAATATGCAATTGGCTTCTTAAAATACAGATATTCAGCTGTCAAACCCAGAGGCTCAAACCATGCCTGACTTTGAGGCTCTGCAAAAGGAGAAAGTGAAGTCTTCGGCAGAACTGTAAGCTGCCTGAGCATTTGTTTTAGTCCATTTGTGCTTCTATAACAGAATACCTAAGAGTGGATAATTTATAAAGAACAAAAATTTGTTTCCTCACAGTTCTACAAGTCAGAATTTTCAGAAAAGAGTACTGTAGAAAATGAATCACTTAAAAAAAGAGAATGACGAGTTGATGGGTGCTGACGAGTTGATGGGTGCAGCACACCAACATGGCACAAGTATACATATGTAACAAACCTGCACGTTATGCACATGTACCCTAGAACTTAAAGTATAATAATAGAAAATTTAAAAAAGAAAAATCAAAAACATTTTTTTCTGAAATCATCAAATAGAAAATCTGGAGTTAAAAAACAGAATAACTGAAATGAAAAATTTGTTAGATGCAACAGAAGATTGAGATGGCAGAATTAAGAATCAACCAACTTAATAAGAGGTAAATAGACATTATCCATTATAAATAAAATAGAAGAAAAGATCACTAAATCAAGAAATCCTTGGACACTTGTAGTACTACTATTATGTTTATTAATAGAGTCAGTTAGAGTAGCAGCAAACGTTAAGGAAAAAAAGGATAAAAATATTTCAAAAACTTCTGTAATTACAGAAATATCAGTGATATGCAGATGTAGGAGACTAAACCAAACTTAAATTTGATAAACACAAAAAGATTCTCAGAGACACAATAGTCAACTTTTTGGTAGCAAAAAGGTAAACAATGTATTTTAAAATATCCATATAGATGGGGAGCCAAGATGGTCGAGTGATCACAGCCAGAAAGAATGTTTCCCAGTTCCTGAGACATTGGGAAGACTGGCACACTCTGAACATATCTTCAGAGAGAAGGGATTGAAAGTGGACAATGGGAAAGTGCAGACACTGGGCTAAGGTAGAAAGCTGAGAACCCTACACAGGACTACTTGAGGACTAGGACCCGCTCCTGGACCCCACTGACTCCTGGTGAATGGGTGAGTTGAATAGACAGAACAACCAGCTTTATCCATGGGCCTCCAGAATCCTAGTGGCAGTAGAACCAATGATCCCCCATGGACACTTGAACAGGCAGGAATTGCTGCCTAGAAAACTAATGGGGGCAGGACTCCAGATTTTACAGAGCACAGAGGGTTTCATGCAGCAAGAGCTTCAGTGGAGCATGGCCAGGGATACCCATTCCCCAAGGATCACCAAGCTCCTCTAGGAGGCTTTAGCCTTTAGGAGACTTATGGACCTGGACAGAACAGGGAGATCTTATCTGTGTAATGGGGACAGCCTTATCTGAGTGCCACCCTGTCTCCCAGCCTTTCCTGGGGCTCCCGCCTGGCTGTCCCCACTTGCAGCACAGTCTCCAATACCCAATCAGGGTGCTTTCTGGGGGCCCTCATCATAGCTGCTCTGCTGGCAGAGACCACACATAACTAATGAAGAGGTCTAGCAGACTGGACCCCGCCAACATGAGCAGCCCATACAAAACCATCGCCTGCTGCTTTGCTAACACACACAGCCCCCATGGAAGTCCCACTACAACTTCACTAGCATGTGCATATGGGCTGATCTTTCTCCCCTCCTCTGATGGTGCATATGTGCACATGTACCCCACCATCCTACTGCCAGCATGAGTATACCCCACTGTCCTATCCACCCCTGCTGGCATGCTGCCCCCACTGAGGCACTGGCAGCCAGCCATGTTATCACTACTGTAGCCAGTGCAAGTGTGTGTACAGACACTGGAACCATCTCCTCAACCTGCACTAAACCACTGCCACCACCAATGCCACCAACACAAATGTGTGTGTAGATGTTGGTGAATCCATCACTACCCTTCCAATGCATGGGCACCACACCATGACCCTGCAGCTGCTGGTACATACATGTGAGCATGGATCACAAACCCCCACCTTTACAAAGTGCTTTGGCTTACACCCCTCCTCACAGTATTGGGGCCAGTGGACTGGAAACACCTTGACCCCTTCAGCACAACAGGTTTCTAACCTAAAGGAGTCAGAGAACAAAGTCAGTGGCACAATACAAACCCTCACAATTAGAGCACACAGCCTAGGAGTGATGAGCTGAGCTCATCTTCCAGAGTCAGAGCCAGCTGACTGAACTCATAAGAAAATCAAACATACCAGGGTATCAAAGATTATTAAAAAGAAAACAAAAGTCCAAAGGGCAGTAACTTCAAAGATTAAAGGAACATCAGGCCACAAAGATGAAAAAGAACGAGAAAAGAATTCTGGCAACTACAAAAGCCAGAATGGGCCGGGCACAGTGGCTTACATCTGGAATTCTAGCACTTTGGGAGTCTGAGGCAGGTGGAACACCCGAGTTCAGGAGTTTGAGACCAGCATGGCAAACAGGGCGAAACCTCATCTCTACTAAAACTACAAAAATTAGCTGGGCGTGGTGGCACGAGCCTGTAATCCCAGCTACTTGGGAGGCTGAGGCAGGAGAATCACTTGAAACTGAGAGGCAGAGGTTGCAGTGAGCCAAGACCGTGCCATTGTTTTCCAGTCTGGGCAACAAGAGCAAAACTTCATCTCAAAAAACAAACAAACACACACACAAAAAACTGTAAGCATAAAAAATAAATTTATGTACTAATGACAAATGCTCCAGAATACCTGACATCAAAACTGACAGATAAGAAAGATAAAAACATAATTTAACTTGGAATTTTAATATCAGTCTTAATAATTAAGAGCAAATAAAGAAAAAAAGAGCAATATTACAGAAGACTTGAACAGCACTCTCCTCCAGCTTGAGCTGATTAAAATCAATAAAACAATTATTAATCACACAATATTAAATAGCAATTGTTCACATAGGCTTTCTCAAAATTGGCACTATTAACATTCTGACAGGGTAAATTTTTTTGTGAGGGTTGTCTTGTGAAGATTAGATTATTTTGCAGCTTAAGTAACATCTACCTTCTAGACAATGTTTGTTCACATCACCTCATCATCATAAAATCAACAATATTTGCAAATATTGCCAAATGTCTTCTAGTGGGAAATCTCACTCCCAGTCAAAACCACTCAAGTTTATTGTAATTTAATTGGAAATTGTCATTTAACTTCATTGGAATATATTATTTAAATTTAAATAGCTTGTTAAACTACCTTTATCAATATGTCTGTCATTTTGTTTAGAATATCTTCCCTACAATATAGTAATTATTCTCAGAGTTCAGGAGAATTTTACCTCTCAAAAGATTTTCATAATGTCTTTGAGAAAATTGAGCTCCTTCCTCCATTCTTCTATCCTTACACATTGCAGTATAAAAAGGAATTGCAATTTTTTGTTTTCACTTTCAACCCCTCTTTTGATCTGTTTGTTTCTGTAAGGAAATAACTATCTTATTTAACCATGCTCCCAAGGTTACTAGTGAGAAGTGACAACTTGCTAGCAGCCCTCGCTCCCTCTCGGCGCCTCCTCGGTCTTGGCGTCCACTCTGGCCGCTGGAGGAGCCCTTCCGCCCGCCGCTGCGCTATGAGGACCCCTCTCTGGGGCTGGCCCAGGCCAGAGCCGGCTCCCTCTGCTTGCCGCCAGGTGTGAAGGGAGAGGCGCGGGCGGGAGCTGGGGCTGCAGGCGGCGCGGATTCTGGGTGGGTGTGGGCTTGGTGGGCCCCGCACTTGGCGCGGCCTGGGCTTGCTGGGTGCCTGCTGGGCTTGATGGGGGACGAGCTTCCTCTGGGCTGCTGGAGTGCCCAAGCTAGATGCAGCAAAGTCCCTCCGCCAGTCCCATTGCGAAGTGAAGCCGGCTGGGCTTCTGGATCCGGTGGGGACTTGGAGAACTTTTCTGTCTAGCTAAAGGTTTGTAAACGCACCAATCAGCACTCTGTGTCTAGCTCAAGGTTTGTAAATGCACGAATCAGCGCTCTGTGTCTAGTTAATCAGTAGGCGACTTGGAGAACTTTTGTGTCTAGCTAAAGGATTGTAAAGGCACTAATCAGCTCTCTGTAAAATGGACCAATCAGTAGGATGTGGGTGGGACCAGATAAGGGAATAGATGCAGGGCCCCCCCACCC
>NW_012106230.1:1662960-1696553 GCF_000951045.1 Mandrillus leucophaeus
TTTTTTTGCTCATCACAATGAATTTTACTACTGCTCACTCTTTGGGTCTGCTCTGCCTTTAAGAGCTGTAACACTCACTGCAGCGGTCTGCAGCTTCACTCCTGAGGCCAGCGAGACCACTAACGCACTGGAAGGAATGAACAACTCCAGACACACCACCTTTATGAGCTGTAACACTCATAGCGAAAGTCTGCGGCTTCACTCCTGAAGTCAGCGAGACCACGAACCGCCCAGAAGGAAGAAACTCCGGACACCTCTGAACATCTGAAGGAACAAACTCCAGGCACACCATCTTTAAGAACTGTAACACTGACTGCCAGGGTCTGTGACTTCCTTCTTGAAGTCTGCGAGACCAAGAACCCACCAATTCCGAACACACTAGGAAAGTGACTGTCACATAAGTAACTACTCAATTTTTATTAGTTTAACAAATCGAGAAGTTAACTATTTCATAGAATTGTTTTTTTACTTATCACACACTTGCATATTTGACATTGAAAAGTAAATACATTAAAAAATACTTTTCAAACTATATTGCAGTTATAAAAAAGCTACACTTTTAAAATAAGGCTTTCAATAACACTTGAAGAGATTGTGATATAAATAGTAAGTAAAAAATATCTTTGATTTATCAAGTTCCATTAAATATGGAGCTTGATAAGATATAAATGGTGAATGTAAACAAGGCTATGAAACTGATGGTCGGGGACTGTGTTCACAGAAGTAAACATTTGTCCAGCCATTCTAAAATGTCTCACAGTGGTCATGAGAAGTCATAGTTTTAGTCCCAGAATTTGTGCTGCTTTATTTGAAGAAAATAAATTTATGCATATTTCGCAATAAAAAACATTTTAAAGTCCGGACGCCATGGCTCATGCCTGTAATCCCAGCCCTTTGGGAGGCGAAGGCGGGCAGATTACCTGAGGTCAGGAGTGCGAGACCAGCCTGGCCAACATGGTGAAAACCCCGTCTCTATTAGCAATACAAATTTAGCTGGTCATGGTGCTGGGTGCCTGTAATCCCAGGAGGCTGAGGCAGGAGAATCGCTGGAACCTGGGAGGCAGAGGCTGCAGTGAGCGGAGATCACGCCACTGTACTCCAGCCTTGGGCGACAGAGCAAGATTCCATCTAAAAAAACAAAAAAAAGTTAAAACTATGATTAATAGACATACCCAACAGTAGAGAAAATGGTTGAATAAATGGGGATGTGTAAATACAATAGATTATTATAAAGTCACTTGTATTACCAACATAGGATAGATATTTATTGAATAGCTATCATATCCTCAATATCATTCTAAATGCTTCATATATAACATGTAATTGAATATTCACAGCCACATGAAGCAGGTATAGTATTGTTACTTTGCAAACATGGACACTGACGATATGACAGCTTAAGAAACTTTCATGTGGTCACAAAGTAAGCATATGTTTTCGGACACAAATTCAGAATTATGGCTTCCAAATATAAACATTTTTTACTATAGCATAAAGTCATTATCTGAAAAGTTGTAATAGCAAAATGTTGAGAATGTAAAAGTATTCAAAACGTGTGAATCCTTATTAAAGGGAAAATACAAGTACACATATAATAGTATTATATTGTTCAGATCCTGTTTTCTACATGCAGTAGTCTCATAAAAGCAAGACTCCTTGGAGAAGTGGTTAATTTTAGAGCTGAATCCAGGAAAATACAAGATGACCTGGAACACTTTGTGCTGCTAGAGTGTAAGGAATAAAAACAAAACACCAATGACAAAAATAATTTTAAAAGACAGGGACATGTTCAAAGAGCAAAGAGCCCAGGAGCCAATTTGATGGTGATTCTGTTAGCAAAGCTAGAACGATTTGAGCAAGAGAATAAATGATGTCAGTTTGAGATAACACAAAGAGTAAAATAATTGGCTGGGCGCGCTGGCTCACGCCTGTAATTCCAGCACTTTGGGAGGCCGAGGCGGGCGGATCACGAGGTCAGGAGATGGAGACCATCCTGGCTAACAGGGTGAAACCCCGTCTCTACTAAAAATACAAAAAATTAGCCGGGCGTGGTGGTGGGTGCCTGTAGTCCCAGCTACTCGGGAAGCTGAGGCAGGAGAAGGGCATGAACCTGGGAGGTGGAACTTGCAGTGAGGCCCAGACCGTGCCGCTGCACTCCAGCCTGGGCAACAGAGCGAGACTCGGTCCCCCAAAGGAAAAAAAAAAAAAAGTAAAATAATTATGAGTGTGTATTGATTTAAATAGAAGACTGAATAAATACATAGGGAAGAAATAATTCTTCCTTACAGAATTCCAATATATAGAAAGAGTAAGGGAAATAGTAAATTTCTACCAAAATTGCACAGTAATAATTGCTATAAGCAACAAACATTGTGAATGGTAAAAAAAAAAAAAAAAAGTAGTCATGGAATATTTACATAGTCTAAATTAGCTTTCCCCCGATAAATACTTAACAAATACAAAAAGAATTATACTTCTACAGTAAAAATGTCCAGCACACACTACTTTAAGTGATCAAATTTAATATCACTAATATTACCTATCAACACATATACCCTGTGAGAAAATGGAAAATGGTATACAGATTGGCTCTCAGGAACTATTCCCAATCATGAAAAACCTCAATTTAATCAGTAGGAAACATCAGGCAAAGTTTAATTGAAGGATAGCCTATAAAATACGTGACAGGTACTAAAATATCAGTTATGAAAGAGAAGAATATGGAACAGGAACAGACTCCGATAGCCTAAGGAGACATGACACTAACCACAAGGTGGCACCCTGGATTGGATCCTGGAAGAGAAAATAGGACTTCAGTGGAAAATTTGGTGAAATTTAGTAAGTCTGTAGTTTAGCTAATATTTTATCACTATACATTTCTTAAGTGTTAATGTTCACACTATGATTAAGTGAACATTAGTAAAAATACAGTAGTTAATGAAAGGTAAAAACAGAGTTGATTGACAGAAACCAAAATAGATGTGTAGGAAAACGTAAATTCAGTTAAGCCGTTATTAAATATCTATTTTTCCTGTAATATTTTCAACAATAGCCCCTATAGCAATTATTTGTGATCACTGTACATATTAGTTCACCAAATGTAAGAATATTAAAAAGCTGAAACAAAATTTGAATCTTGAAACAGGCAATTAACTCTAAGTAGTGTGAAAGGAGAAATGATATCATTTTCATATTTGTAGTCCCACACAAAGCATAGTGCCTGCCATCTAATAGATGTTTAATCAATTTGTGTTGAGCAAATAAGTAAAAGAGTAGATGAAAAGTTGAGGTTGAACGTGTATAGCCCAATTCTCTCAAAATTTTGTTTTATCAAGTTGAACACGTAGTAGGGGAAAGAATTACTGTAGTCTGTCCTTATCTTTAAATAATCTACAACTCCCAGAGGATACCTGCAATTTCAGATACTACCAAACTCAATATACACTTTTTTTCCCTATACATACATACTTGTGATAAACATTAATTTGTAAATTAGACACAGTAAAAGATTAACAGTAACTACTAATAAAATGGAGCCATTACAACAATACTCAGAATGCACAATTTAAAACCTCTGAATTGTCTATTGCTAGAATTTTCCACGTAATATTTTTAGACTGATTGACCAAGGGTAACTGAAACAACAAAGTAGAACGATAAAAATGGGGGACTACTGTATGCCATTTATTTTGTCCTAATACCTGATAATGTTGATTATCAGTGAGTGAGATGGCACATCTATAATAGATTTTATTACTTTTTAAAAATCTCTAACGTGACAGGTGATATGAGAGATGGTTTCTGTTGCTAGGAAAAATGTATTATTTTTCTTTTCCCCATGCAAATATCTGTCTTGTTTCATTATGTAACAGTTAGAAGATACTTGTTAAAGGATATAAAATCACAGCTTGAGAAAAGGAATGTCTTCTATTGTTCTGTACTACTGTACAATGACTATAGTTAACAATAACATATTATGTAGGTTCAAACAGCTGGATAGAGGATATTGAATATTCCCAACACAAATGGTGAATGTTTGAGATGACAGGTATGTATGACCTGGTCACTATATATTATGTTTTGAAACATCACTACGTACTCCATGAATATAAACAGTTATTACTTGCCAATTAAAAATAAGCCGCCTTTAAAAACAAGAAATAAGGAGAATGAAACAATCACAGCAGAAAAGGAATTTAATTAGGTAAGTCTGAGAGATCCTTCCAAGCTAGTGTTTGTCAAAGTATAATCCATGTAATGTGGGGCATCTTGAAAAATTTAATTTTATGGGTCAATACCAAACTTAATAAACCAGAATCTGTATAGCAGTGTAGGCTAGGAAGCTGCTCTGAAACAAATAAACAAAAATGATGATAATGTGAATACAACTGTGAGAAATATTGTATTTACTCATAAATTGAGCATTAAACGGAGAGCATGAGTTTGATTTGTACCATAGGTTTCTTGTTCATTTTCTTAGATGGCATACGTATTATCAGACAATGATGTTATGTATATACCATCAAGCACAATTAAAAATAACTGAATGCCTGAGTTTAAAGTAAACACATCTATGATTGTTGACACAGATGGTAATATAATTTCAACACATATTAACAGCACAGAGTTAGTGAGTAGGAAAGCTTACTTCAGTTTCATAAGAGGGTTATCTGGGAAACAGTGGTTATCTGAGATACCCTAACATCATATGTCACCTTTATTTTCATAATGATTTAATGTTTCATAAATGTTTCATGTATACATCTACCAATAACATGTAAATAACATGATTTTTAAAGCTACATCAATTGAATTTTTTAATAATGTCTTCTGCCATTTACCTGAATACACAAAAATGAAGATTATACATTTCCAAACACTTACATTGGAGATATACCCCAGACAAATTAAGAAGAGACCTTAGAGTACAATTAAGATAGGAATCTCAAGAGATCAAAGATGATAATTGTCTAACCTCTTTATTAGGTGAGTTTAAGTGTTGGAGGAAGAGTTCCAGGTATAAGAATACTGCTTAACGTACAGGATTTCAGAAGAAAATCTTTTGTTATGGGATTGCTTTAGAAATACACTGAGACCAAAACTAATTCTAAATAAGAATCTAGGCTTGAGCAAAAAATATAAACTTTCCATTCTCAAGAATGCACAAGGAAACAACAAGTTAACAAGTTAATTTGGCTCTTATTTTTATCCTATCAATGGAAGGTAATATATATAATACCCAATATTATCATCAAAACCACCAATGTTTTTTCATCAACATCATAATATTTAGGATCCATTATATAGGAAATAGAGATGTATGCTAAGTAACTACAGTAACAACAACAACAGATCCAAGTCATTATGTTGATAATTCATGGGTTTCAGAATTATAGATGAAGCAAATATAACAAACCTGAAAATAAGTGGAAGATAGCTTAAAAAAAAAATGATGTTTCATTTGGATGATTGAATACCAGGCATATTTAATTTTATTACCTTTCTTCCCCCCTAAAATTTGCATATCTGCCTGACTGTGAGTATTATTTGCTTGTTTCTCACATCGAGACACTTTCTATTTTTTAATGTCTGCGTCTTTCCATCAGGTTCTAAAAAAATGCCCTTCATGATGAGCAAGACATTTGGTCTTATCTCACCCAAAGAGAGAAAGAATACATGATAGGAGATAAAAGTATAAGAAGTTTTAGCATTAACATGTCAAGTGAGCGGGATGTTTCTAGTTTTCTCTTTTCTGTTTTTTTCTTAACAAAATATAAAAAGCTTTACAGAGCCCAAGGAAATAGCTATATCCATCTAAGATTTTATCAAGTTCCTAAAATAATTCTGTGAAGTAATTGTTAGATGTTAAGAAAATAAGACTGAAACACAAAGGAATTATTAAATTCACAAATTATAGAATTTCCTTTTCTAAATGGGTTTTATTTTTTTCTAAGAGTCATACAATTAATTTCATTAGATAAATTGCTATATTCGTTAGATAAAATTAATTTCATTAGATAAATTGGTATATTCATTAGATACAATTATTTTCGTTAAGTTGCAAGACCCGATGATAGACTGGGGCAGAGAATGGTACATCTCAGGAGCAATCTTTCCTCCTAGACATCCTTCCAGATACGTTTTTTAGTCCACAAAATTGTGAACTTTTTTTTTATTAATGTTTGTCAGTTTGTAAAAAATAAATTATGCATAAATCCCTAACTAACTTGAAATCACTAAATTTTACTTTCCATTTGTAACTCTTTCATTGTTGGAGTCTGAGTCAATTCTTATTATAGGGCCTTTAGATTTGAATCCTTCTCTAGCTTTCCTTATTGTTATTCAGCAGGTAGGCCTTTGACTTAAGTTGATGTAAGTGGCTGGCAACAATTTCACTGAGGTGACTGTCTTCATCCTCTCTGGATTTGCAAATCACCCTGAATTACAAGTCAGTCTTTTCTTGATGTTTCTCTTCATTTATCTATTCACTATTTTGGGAAACATGGGACTGATCGTGTTAATTAGAATTGATGCTCAGCTTCATACCCCTATGTACTTTTTCCCGAGCAATTTAGCATTCATTGACATATTTTACTGCTCTACTGTAATGCCTAATTGGTGAATTTCCAATCCAATCAGAGATCTATCTTCTTTGTTGGCTGCTTTGTTCAAATGTACTTTTTTTGTTGGATTGGTGTGTAGTGAGTGTTTCCTTCTGGGATCAATGGCCTATGATCGCTATGTAGCAATCTGCAATCCCTTATTCAGTAGTCGTGTCTCAGAAAGTGTGCCACTGGCTGGGAGTAATGCCATATGTGATAGGCTTCACAAATTCTCTGATATCTGTCTGTGTGATAAGTAGTTTGGCGTTCTGTTATTCCAGCATCAATCATTTTTTCTGTGACACCACAGCTCTTTTAGCACTGTCCTGTGGATGCATTTGGCACAGAAATGGTGATCTTTGTCTTAGCTGGATTCACTCTTCTTAGCTCTCTCCTTATCACGGTCACTTACATCACCATCATCTCAGCCATCCTGAAGAACCAGTCAGCACCAGGAAGGCAGAAGGCCTTCTCCACCTGCACATCCCACCTCACGGGTGTAACTATCTTCTGTGGGTCCCTGATTTTCACCTATTTGCAACTTGATAACACATCATCCCTGATCCACGCACAGTTAGCGTCTGTATTCTACACGACTGTCATTCCCATGCTGAATCTACTCATCTATAGTGTGAGAAACAAAGATGTAAAAAATGTTCTTCTGAGAGTTATACATAGAAAACTTTTCCCATGACAAATTTATGTACGTTACAATTAAAACAAACGTGGATGGCTTCAGGAATTCAGTTATGCCAACAACTAGAAAAATAGAGTAACCTCAAAAAGCATAACACAAACTAAATGAGGACTATAGTCTTGCGGTTTGTAAGTTAAATTATTGTTTAATTATATGGACCACTAACTCACTGTATTTGGAGGTCAATTCAGCATATACATTATTCAGGCATAGAAATGTACAAGGAAATAAGAGGCATCCGAACATTCATATGTGAGCATACCATCATGCTGAAACAGGTTCAAAATTATTACATTGAGAACATGTAATTTTTGTCATTCTGTGCCCAGTTTATATCATGTAACTGGATTGTATTAGCCTGATGCAAAAGTAATGGCAGTTTTTGTCATAATGGAACAAAACAAACAAAAAACAAATGGTAAAAACTGCCATTACTTCTGCACCAACATAATAACTCTATGGATAAAGTCTTAGAAGAAGGATAAAGCATTCTCCAAGATGTGCTTATTTCACATTGCATGCCTGTATCAGAACAGCTCATGTGTACCCCATAAATACACACATTTGCTATGGACCCATAAAAAAATAAAAATTTCTTTTAAAACTAAAAAGAAACTAAATTGACAATATAATGTGACATTCTGTTTTCTCAGCTATTGGCAACTTGAGAGTAGAAAATGAAAAATGAAGGAATAAGAACAGCTAAATTTTACTAAAAATATTTAGTGACAGCTGATCACCTGAAAGCAAAGAGTACAGAACTGAACAAACAAAAAATAACAAAGCAAATATTAGCCACAATGAAAAATGAAAGATTGAAATAATTTCAGTGCAATCACTAATGGAACAACAGATACCAGGCAGTATAGAGAAATCTCTTGATAATATGGAGTCTTTTGCCCCTAACAGTTAAGTTCTTGATCGTGTATGTATGAACACAATTTTAGATTACATAGGAAAGTGTTCTGTTTATGGCATATATTTCTATAAAAAACAGGACAGTTTAATTTCTCATTAACTATAGATGTCTCATTAGGAGTAACATAATTCCTAGAGTATTTTGGATATAAACAGAGATTCTTGCATCTCCAGATCAAAAGGAAAACTTCGTTAATTCTACAGCACTAAAGGAAGAAAAGGTGTATGTATGTGTTCCTGTGTGTGAGGTAAGAAAGATGGTGCTTTCCTTGGACATATCTCCTGTGAGTTTCATCAGCATTCAAGTAATTGGATATAAACAATCTATATGAACTATATTTATTAAGAAATCAAACCTGCATTTGCTGTTCCACAGGTGAGAGAAATTTTCAGATCATTAGGAGATGATTTTAGTAGCTAGAATCTAAGAAAACAAGATCAAATATGTTATTTTGTACTAAACATTTTAGCTACTAAACAGACTGTAGAAAACATTAATTCTTGATCATTGTATAGGTGAATAATTTGTATTCCTACACATCTGATTTGTGCAAAGTTCTTGCCAAGAATTGAAAACAGATCAGTTTGAAGTATGAACAATCAGGAATTAACCAAGAAAGGGCAAGAACATATTTAACTTATTCAACTAATGAGCACTTATATTTTGATATAACAAGAAAAACAATAAAAAATGACCTTAAGTTTATTTTTGCTAGCCATGGTATCTAGAAGTCACTTAGGATTGCTACTTATTTCTATCGTTTCTCTAGCTTCAATGGTTAAAAATTCCAGATACCTCGAGAATCATGTTTTGTTTTATTTCACTGGGGGGATGGTGGGTGGGGGTGGAATGTAACTTCCAGAATGTATGCAAGGTCTAATAGAAGGCAATAAATCAGTGAAAAGTGCATACATGATTTGGGTGACAGGAGGTTTAATCTTGCCTCTGGCACTTGATAGCTGTGAGATTTACTACAAAGTTGCAATAAAACAATGTGTACATAAGTCTATTTCTATAGCAAGAGCTCAATAAATGCCTATTATTTATCTCCTTGTTTGCAAATTTAGTGTTTCAATGTCAAACTCAAGATATCTGGAGATTTATGTCTTCTACTAAATTTGTATTTATAGATGTGGCTTTACATTAATTTTCAAAGCTGATCCTATATTATTAATTTCTTACATAGTCATTTACTCTTTATAACTCTCAATCTTTTCAATATAGGCTAATATTGACATAGGCTAAACCAGGAAAACTTATCTTTTGGCATCTAGTAAAAATGCTGGTTTAAAGACAAATTTAGCTGAAGTGCTTAACATCATAGCTTTTCTCTATTTCATTTATTTAAAGCAATATTAAGCCCACTATGATGTAGCAAATAGTATTGTGATAGTATAATTGGTAATTTTGGGTATTAACAGATCACATAATTTCTGAAACGTCTTTACTTAAAAAAATAGTTCAAAGTCATAAAGAGTAGACAGAAGAAAATCACAATCAAGATACTAAATTTAGAATATTTAAATTTAATCCTGATAGAATACTGGAGTACATATTAATAATTTGAAAAACATTGAATATAACAAAAAATAAAGGATCTGGTTCAAGACCCTTGTCACATATTTTTCAATGATTTATAATATTAATTTGTGACCTAATTTTTACTGGTATTTAAAATGTATATATGATGACAAAAATTCAATTATGTTGTAATATTAAATATAGCAAATTGATATATTAAAGGAAGTTGCTTCATATATTTATTTTTTGAACAATTATTTAGCCTGCCTGTCTGCACATCATTGTGCTGTGTGGTCATTCAAATATATTGATATTTTGAAGAGGAAAAACCTTCGTAGAGAAGGCCTAACATCATACATGGCTCCAATCTGTGGCACTGGAATAAAGCAGATTGCGCTCCATCATTTGGGTGAGCTTCATCCAATCGATTGATTGGCACAAAATGACCACCCTCTCACAAAGAAAAGGGTATTCTTCAAAAGACTGTCTCAGACATTATCAACCACATTGACTCTTTCTGGTTCTATGGAAGGCTGCTTATGGACTCAGACTGAAACAGTAGCCTTTCTGGGTCTCCTGCCTGCCAACTCAACCTACAAATGTTGGACTTGCTAACCTTTAAAACTAGTAGCTCTGTGAATTTCTGCAATTGGCTGTCTAATATATTTAATTTTAAAGACACGAATGAGGCTGGATGTGGTGACTCATGCCCATAATCCCATCACTTTGGGAGGCCAGGGTGGGAGGATCACTTGAGTCCAGGAGTTCAAGACTAACCTATGCAATATATTGAGAACCCATCTCTACAGAAAGAAAAAAAAATAGCGTGGCGGCAACTGCCTATGTTCCCACCTACTTAAGAGGGCTGAGATGGGAGGATCACTTGAGCCTGGAAGGTTTAGGCTGCAGTGAGCAATGACCTTGCCGTCAGCATCCTATAGGTGAGGGACAAAATGTAAACTATGTAGAGGTGTGTTATACTCTCAAAGAAGTATTTGGGTTTCATAATACATACAGGCTGAAATTCAGAGAATATGTTTGGAAATGGATATTAAGGATGTAAGATAATGATGAAAGGAATATAATACTGGATCAGACCAAATTTTTTGGTACAAGTCCAGTAAGCAGAGATACTGCATTTAATGTTGCAGCTCAAAGACTGAGAAAAGACTCTAACACATTTGTTGTTTGGCTAAAATATGGACCAAAAGGTGGCCCACAGCGAGTTAAACGTGCAGTCCCTGCTTTGTTTCTGTAGAAACATGGATGTAAACGTTAAAGATATTGAAAAGTTGACGTGAATTTGCCTGTTAAGATCTACTAACCCAAACTGGGAAAGTCCAAAAGATACATTCCTCACCAAAATAACCTTTGGTTCATTGAATAATTTCCATACTGATTTCCGTATACGTTGAACTAATTTACATTCTCACCAGTGGTGTATAAGCAATCCCTTTCACCACATCCACGCCAACACCTATTGTTTTTTGACTTTTTAATAATGGCCGTTCTGGCTGGGGTAAGGTGATCTCTCATGGGGGTTTCAATTTGCATTTATCAGATAATTAGCGATGTTAAGCAGTTTTTCATATGTTTGTTGGCCATTTGTATATCTTCTTTTGAGAAATGTCTCTTCATGTCATTTGCCTACTTTTTGAAAGGATTATTATTATTTTTGCTGATTTGAATTCCTTGTAGATTTTGGATATTAGTCCTTTGTTGGATGCATAGTTTGCAAATATTTTCTCCCAATCTGTGGGTTGTCTGTTTACTCTGTTGATTGTTTCTTTTGCTGTGCAGAATCGTTTTAGTTTAATTAGGTCCCATTTATTTATTTTTGTTTTTGTTGCATTTAATTTGGGGATCCCAATTATAAATTCTTTGCCTAGGTCAATGCCAGAAAGAGATTTTTCTAGGTGTTCTTCTAAAAGTTTTATGGTTTCAGGTCTTAGATTTAAATCTTTCATCCATCTTAAATTAATTTTTGTGTATGGTGAGAGAGAGAAATCCAGTTTCATTCTTTTACAGGTGGAATGAAAAGAATTTTCCCAGCACCATTTATTAAATAGGGTGTCTTGTGCCCAGTTTATGTTTTTGTATGCTTTCTCAAAGATCAGTTGGTTTTAAGTACTTGTCTTTATTTCTGGGATTTCTGTGTTCCATCTGTCTATGTATCTACTTTTGTACCAGTACATACTTTTTTTGTTAACTGTAGCTTTGGTTGTAAGTGTTTGTCTTTATTTCTAGGTTCTCTGTGTTCCATCTGTCTATGTATCTATTCTTATACTAGTACATGCTTTTTTTGTTACTATAGCCTTGGTTGTAAGTATTTGCCTTTATTGCTGGGTTCTCTGTGTTCCAACTGCCTATGTATCTATTCTTATACTAGTACGTGCTTTTTCTGTTATTATAGCGTTGGTTGTAAGTATTTGCCTTTATTTCTGGGTTCTCTGTGTTCCATCTGTCTATGTGTCCATTCTTATACCAGTACACGCTTTTTTTGTTATTTTAGCCTTGTAGTATAATATTAAGTTCAGTGATGTGATGCCTTCAGATTAGTTCTTTCTGCTTAGCATTGCTTTGGCTAACTGGGTTGTTTTTAGGTTCCATATGAATTTTGGGATTGTTTTTCCTAATTCTGTGAAAAATAAAGTTGGCATTTTGACAGAAATTGCATTGAATCTGTATATTGCTTTGGGCAGTATTGATGGCAAGGGCAGTCCATTTGGAGTAGCCACTGCAAAGACACCAGCTGCAGCCAGGGAGGCAGCCAGGACTTTGTGCTCCACAGAGCCAGAGTGGGCCAGGAACAGGCAGGAGCCCTACCCACTACCAAGTTGGCAGGATGGGAGCCATGTATTCCCAGGCACAGCTGCAGCCACTAAGCTGTGGCTCCAGACCTGGGCATCCCTGTGCTTGAATGCCTAGGAGACCCCCTGCCCCCACAGGCTTTAAAGTGCCTGCTTTTGCTCCCTGCCTCGCCCCACTCCTTGCTCCCACTCCAGGGCATAGCAAAGTTGTGGTCGAGCCTGGGCACTATTGCAACCCATCTAGGTTTGTGCACACTCAGGGCAGCACTAGCACACCAGCCCCCTGCTGCCTTGGCATCCTCTGGACTTTGGGCACCAATGAGCATGGGAGGGAGGCTGTGGGTTGTGCTGAGGGTGGCTTGCCATGGGCTTGCAGGCACCCCTTGGCACAAACAGCCTGGGTGCCTTAGATGGCGAGAGACAGACAAATTCCTGGGCGGAAAGAGGCAGGTCTCCATCCACCTTCAAGCCAGGGATGGCCTGAAGCCTAGGGGCCTGGGCTGCCAGTTCTGGGTGGAGCCTATGACCTGGAGTGAGAACTTACGTTGCTTTTTCTGGGCCCTTCCATGGCCGCCCATGGGCCAATCAGCATGCACTTTCTTCTTTCTGAGCCCATGAAAACCCCAGACTCAGCCAGACTTGGACAGAAATCCAACTACCAGCTTCAGGAAGAAGCTACCAACTTCAGGTCTCCTTGATTCATTAGGATGACTTGCCTATGTAAAGGAGCTACCCACTATGGCTCTTCTCTCCACTGAGAGCTGGACACTTGTCAGGATTATCTGCCTGCGGAAAGAAGCTACCCACTGCAGGTCTCCTTAGAGGTGTTCTGTTGCTCAATTAAGCTCTTCTCTGCCTCCTTGTTCACTCCCCAGTTGTCAATGTGCCTCATTCTTCCTGGATGTGGGACAAGAACTTGGGACCACCAAATGATGAGACTGAAAGAGCTGTAACACAAACAGGGCTGAAACATGCTCCCCTGCTACATTGTAGGCAATGATTTGGAGAGAGGAGCTGCAGCCCTTTGGGCAGTCCAGACCTAGTGACACCCCAAGCCAGGGCTATAACGTCCTCTTTGGGGTTCCATGGTTTCTGACGTCTCCAAGCTTTCAGACACTACCACACTCCCCCTGTTCAGATGCAGGTACCCACAGTGTGGAAGCTGCTCGTGGTACATCTGATCCAACCACAGCCTCGCACAGAGCCGGGACCTGTGCTTGCACCTGGAGCTGCCTGCCCAGCTGCAGCAGCCAGTGTGCCTGGCTGTGTGTAGTGACTGGATCTCATTCTCGCTTGCTCATATGCCCCTTGCCACTCTGTGTCTGGCTCTCCCTTGGCAGGCGTGGGTCCTCGGACAGGAGCTCAGGCTGAGGGCAGACTGCCAGGCAGAGTTGATAAAATGAGTCCAGTGGGTGTGAGCAATACTCAGGCATAAGGCCACAGAGATTTCAGGCTGACAAAGCAACACCCCAAGTATCCTGCGACAGTATGGTCAGTTTCACAATATTGACCCTTCCCATACATGAGCAGATTTAAATAAAACTCTAGGTTTTTTAGGATTGAATTGCTTTTGGAATGAGTTAAGATTTCAGGGTGCTATTCAGATGGAACAAATGTATTTTTTATGTGAGAAGGACATGCATTTTAGAGTCCTGGGGCAAAAGCAAAATGTTATATTTTAAATGTGTGTCTTCCAAAATTCAGGTGTTGCCAATATGGTAGTATTAAGAAGTGAGACCTTTAAGAGGTGATTAGGCTGTAAGGGCTCCTTCTTTGTTAATGAAATTAAGGCTTATTAAAAGTCTTCGTTCAGTATTTGGCAAGCTTGCTCCCTTTCCTGTCCACCTTCTACCATGTGAGGATGCAGCAAGAAGGGTCTCACCAAACAGTAAATGCTGCCACCTTAATTTTGGACTTCTCGGTCTCCAGAAATGTGGGAAATTTTTTTTTTTTCCTTTAAAAATCACCCAGTCTCAGGTATTCTGTTTGAGAAGCAAAAAATGGACTAAGTGAGTAGAATGCATTGGATTTCCATCACATTATTTAAATATTGTCCACTTTTTACAGCATGGTGCTCGAAGTATGGAATATCAAGGGAAAAAAGTAAACATCATCTAAGGACTTTTCATTCTCTTCTAGGGGAGAGGGTGAGAGCAGTTTTAATTTTGTTAAGAATGGAAATATCATGTTAGGTAGAAGTTTGATCTTATTTTTGTTTTCATTTGGAGATCAGGTATGCTTTAAGGGAATGCATATAACTGCCAGGTTGACAAGGGGTACACGTGTATTGATTAATTTTAATGTGTCAACTTAAATGGGCTATGATGTGCTTACATTTGGTCAGACATTAATGTGTTTGTTACTCTAAGGATGTTTTGGGAGAGATTAACAGAAATTGGTGGCATTTGAGGAATGCCTATTGACCTCCATAATGTGGGTTGGCCTTATTCAATTAGATAAAGGTTTGCATAGAGCAAAAAGATTCGCCTCTCCAGAGCAAGAGCTAATCCTCCAGCAGACTGCCTTCAGATCTTGCCTACATCACCAGCTCTTCCTGGTTCTACAGCACTTTGCTCATGGGTTCCAACTAGATTATCAGTAATCCTGGATCTGCAGCCTGATGACCCAACCTGCAGATTTTGGAACTGCCAGCTTCCCAGAATCACATGAGCCAGTTCCTTGTAATGAATCCTTCACCCTCTTTCTCCCCCATACATCCTGTTGGTTCTGTTTCTCTGGAGAACCCTGACTAACACATGTCCTTCCTTGGGTCTTCTGAGTATTTTGTACCTGTGATTTTATGCTTTCTTATTTTTAGGAAATTCTTGACCATTTTGTCTTCAAATGTTTATTCTGATCCATTCTCCCTTGATTCTTGTTCTGAAACACTAACTGTATGTATATTAGATTGTTTGATGTTGTCCTGCAGTTTTTTTGATAACTTTTAGTTCCGTATTTTTTCTTTAACTTTTCTCTCTGGTTAATTTATGTTGCTTTATCTTCAAGTTCACTAATACTTTTCTCAAGTTACTGAATCTACTGATAAGCTTGTGAAAGAAATTCTTTGTCTTAGATATTGTGACTGTGAGCATGAGTTTTTATTTATATTTCCCATCTCTGATATTTCTCACATATTGATGCATGGTGTTTACCCTCTCCACTAAAGCATTTATTCCAGTAATTTTCACTGCTCTTTAGTCAAAGACAACCAGGAACATTGATATTGGAAGAAGTTAATTTAATTTAATTTTATTATTATTTTTTTGTACATGCTTGGTGGGGGCCTGCAGAGAAGACCTGGGGAGTGAATGCAAACTCTTTTATTCTAGGACTTCATGCTTTTCCCAATAACTCTCACTTGGCCTTTAAAATTCCTTAATTTTAAGCTGATTTCCTCTTTTATTTTTAAAATTATACTTTAAGTTCTGGGATACATGCACAGAACATGCAGGTTGATTATGTAGGTATACATGTGCCATGGTGGTTTGCTGCACCCATCAACCCATCATCTACATTAGGTATTTCTCCTAATGCTATCCATCTTCTGGCACCCCATCCCCTGACAGGCCCTGGCATGTGATATTCCCCTCCCTGTATCCATGTGTTCTCATTGTTCAACTCCCAGTTATGAGTGAGAACATGCAGTGTTTGTTTTCTGTTCCTGTGTTAGTTTGCTGAGAATGATGTTTTCCAGCTTCATCCATGTTCCTGAAAAGGACATAAACTCATCCTCTTTTATGGCTGCATAGTATTCCGTGGTATATGTGTGCTACATTTTCTTTATCCAGTCTATCATTGATGGGCATTTGGGTTGGTTCCAAGTCTTTGCTATTGTGAATAGTGCTGCAATAAACATTAGTGTGCATGTGTCTTTATACTAGAAAGGTTTATAATCATTTGGGTATATAGTCAGTAATTTCTTCCTGTCTGTATGGTGAACAAACATCTCACACTCTCTGCCCGCGGTGAAAGAAAGATGCTCAGGCATCTCATCTACGTTTGAAGTAACTTGGTCTTCCTTGGTATTCAGATTTCTTGGATGTTTTGAACCTTGGTTCTCTGACAGACTCATGAAAGGGTATAATTTTGTAGATTACTTGGCTTTTTAAGTTGTTAGAGTGAGAAGAATTTAGTTGCTGCTTTCCAAATTCTGTGTGGAAGCAGAGGTCCCGTATATCATTTAAAATCCCACCCAATACTGTGGTTTCAAATGTTTCTTTTCTGGATAACTCTCCACTCACCACTGCAATATTCTTCTGGAGTTTTAGTTTTATGCATTAAAAACGTAATGGAACCTCCGAATCAGTGTACATATAACCGATCTTATCCACTGAACTTCTACAATATTCATCTTTCCGGTGTGTCCCCTTCCTTTCTATCTCCTTTCTTCTCCTTTTTCTGTCTTTTTTTTTCTCTCACTTTTACTTTTTATCTTTGTCTTGTTTTATCATATAGGCTCAAAACTTGCAAATTCAAAAGGTCTCAGCAAATAAAATGAATTGTCAAATCCAGATGAAATTTCACTTCCAATAACTTTTATTTTTAATGAACTTTAAAATTTATAATTGACAAAAATAATTGTACATATTTATGTACGGAGTACACTGTGATGTTCCAATGCATGTATACATTGTAAAATGATCATATCAAGGTAGTTAGAATGTCACTTTAAAAATTTATCATTTATTTGTAGAATAACATTTAAAATATTATTTGCCAGCTATCTTAAAATACATACTATACTGTTACTGCCACAGTCACCCCACTGTGTAATAAAACATCAGACCTTACTTTTCCTGTTTGTTATTTTATATAAATCAACTAACCTCATTTAATTAGTCTCCACTACCCTGTTCAGCCTCTGATAACCACTTTTCATTTACTTTTTACTTCTATAAAATAAAGGTTGTTTTTTTTATTCTACATATGAGTGAGATTGTGCAGTATTTGTATTTCTGTGCTTGGCTTATTTCACTCATTTATTCATCCATGTTGTCATTAATGGCAGGATTTCATTGTTTTATTTCTCAATAATATTCCATTTGTGTGTGTGTATGTGTGTGTGTGTGTGTGTGTGACATTTTCTTTATGCGTTCATTTGTAGATGGGCATTTAGGTTCATTCCATATCTTGGCTACTGCAAATAATGCTGCCATAAACATTAGAGTACAGATACCGCTTTGACATACTGATTTCTTGAAACTTCTACATCTCAATGAATGGAATGAATGGCCAAATCCAGTGGAAACCACATTTTCAGTACTTTTAAAATACATTCCTTTTTCTTCTTATTTCTGCCACAGACTTAATGAAGAGCTTCAATGCTCTCAATCATGCTCTCTGGAAGATGACTAATAAAGTTGGTAAAGTGAAAAGATAAATCTGTTCTTTCATTCCATGTATAACAAGCTTAAAAACAGAAACTCTGTAACCAGACAGCTTAGATGTGATTCCTGACATCACCTTTTAGAGTTATGTGGTATTGAGCTGCTGTTTCCTCAACTTTGTTAAAGGGTATTACTACAATCACTTCCTGAAGTTATGAGAATTACATAAGTTAATATCGTAAAAACATTTACACGATTGTCCAATACCTAATAAGCATATGTTAATTATTGGTATTAAGTATAATTCATTCATGTATTCACTATTTAACAAATATTTTGTCAGCAAACCATAAATTCTAGGTACTCTTTTAGGACTCAGGGATACAATTTTGAGGACAAATAGGCCCAATTCCTGTTTTTATGCAATTTACAATGTCAGCATCATGGTAGATCTGGATAATGTATTATAAACTCACAACACCACATGCTAAATAGCAACTGTGATAAGTGAGAGAGGCTCCATGGGGTCAGAGTGAGTCAAAAAATTCTTTTGGGGGAAAAGGTAGTTGAGCTGAGATATGTAACATAATGTTTTATTGACATGAGAGTTAAATACACCATTTTTTCACCTTGACCTGAACAAATAGCAGGTCATTGGAAACTGCTTATTCACACCATTTGTTTTCTAATCGATTAGGATAAAAAGAGAGATAGTAAAACTTTTCATACTAGTTAACTTGACAAATTCTGAATGAGTTTTTTGAATGCATTATTAACCAGATATTTTTAGGCGTATGTCAGTGCATCATTTTACCTAATGCTCACCTATTCCTTTCTCAAAGAATGACTATTTTTGCTAATTTGAAAGAGAAACAAAACAACAAAAAAGGAGATAGCAACCTTGACTAAAACATTGCCCAACAATTTTGACACCATAATTTGAAAACCCCTCCAAAAAAGTAAATGATTCTGGAATTCTGCAGAAATTTTAAATTTTGTGAGACAGCTATTTATTTAGACACATTTTTGAAGCAGATTTAATTTTCTTCCAGAACACTGTCCCCAAAAGATCATAAACAGAAAACTATATTTTAAGATTCTGTATATTCAAATAGCTTATTATTTTAAAAGAAAATTTTGTCTACAGTGTAATCAGGGTTTTGTATCTAAAAGGTTTTATTTTTTTAAGAGGAAATTTAGTACAGATTTTGGCTGCAAGCATTTGCTCGTTCACATAGACAGGGTTAGGTTCTCTTTGCATAATTGATTAATAAAGATTAGAAACTGATGTCTGAAATTTTCAGTGTGGTTACTATGTTATGATTGGATCATTCTGGTTAATTCACATAAAAATATCCTTGGAGGGACAAGTGTGTGTTTTATTGAAAAACAACTTCCATTTTTAATGAATCTTCCAATGTTGTAACAAAACTTACTAAAGTGGAATTCATAAAGTAGAGCCAGATGTGTAGAGGTAAAGCAAAATAATTTCCATTCTGCAGGCTTGTTCACTAGGTGTAAATTTTGTGGAAGGATGACATTGCAGTCATTTCTTACACATAAAGTAGATACAAGATAATGGCAGGACTACAAAGTGAGCAAGGACATGCTAGTTTGTCAGACCTTAGAGCAGTCATTTATACATATATTGTGGTTTCATTCCTGGGGTATAGTGTTTCCTGAGCCTTCAGAACACTCTCAAGAAATATTAGCATTTACAACCAATATAGTTTCACAATGAATACAGTCAACTTCTGTGGCTGAAAAGGGGCAAGGAAAACATTTAATCATGGAAAAACTTTAGGATGTAGAAATAAACACAGCTAAAGGCATGTTTAGAAGCTTGACTAGATCTCAGTTTATGAAGGCACATTTAGGGAAAGTAAAGTAAAATTTGGATATTTCTTCTTAGGGATTATAGATTAAGGAAGTAACTCTACAATGAATACAAAAACTTTTAATAAGCCATGTAAGCATTTATCAATTCCCAGGATTCTGTAGGATTCACTTACTAGTTATAAGTGTATAACTGATTTTTACTTACTGTGAAAGCTGTTGTTAGTAGTGTGTGATTGGTAACAACAATATATATCAAATAATATTTAATATAGATCTCTGAACAAATTAATTGGCATGTATGTGATGCAATTTGTTTAAATTTGAAAATGCTGCATTGGCAGGCTGCTTAATGCTTTTTTGAAACTATTCTTTGATATGCAAATACTTTACCTAAAATATAGAGATGTGAACTCTGACACTCAACATTTTTTTCAGGTTTACTCAATTTTAAAAATATTCTTCATGTGTAAACCAATTTCAACATTTTGTTCATCGCCTTTTTTACATCTTTGTTCCTCAAACTATAGATGATGGGATTTAGCATGGGAATCACAATTGTGTAAAATATTGACACTGTGATGTCATGGTCTGAAGCATAGCTGGAACTTGGTCTCATATAACTGAAGAGAATTGTTCCATGATAAATTGTCACTCCAGTTAGGTGAGAGCCACATGTAGAGAACGCCTTTTGCTTTCCCTCAGCAGAATGCATCTTCAGAATGGCCAACAGAATGAAACCATAGGAGATCAAGACAATCAGGATAGTAACTATCTCAATAGAGCCCACAAAGTAGAAGAGTAAAAGCTGGTTTGTGTCAGTGTCAGAACAAGAAATAGCAAGGAGAGGAGGAATATCACAAAAGACATGCCTAATTTCATTGGCTCTACAGAAGGACAGGCTAAATGTAGCCACTGTATGGATAGTAGCATGTAAAATGCCAGCAATGTAGGAAGCAATGATGAGTGGCACGTAGACTCTGGGTGACATGCGCACTGAATACAGGAGAGGGTTGTAGATGGCTACATAGCGATCATAAGCCATTGCAGCCAAGAGAAAGCATTCTGTGGTTCCAAAAGTAACAAAAAGAAGCATCTGTGTTGCACATCCAAGAAATGAAATGGATTTATTTTTTGCCAGGAAATTGACCAACATTTTTGGAGTGACAACTGTAGAATAACAGGCATCCAAGAATGATAAAACACTAATAAAATAATACATGGGGTTGTGGAGCCAGGAATCCTCAATGACCAATACAACCAGCCCAAAATTGCCTATCAAGGTAAAGAGATAGATTGCAAGAAATAGTAAAAATAGGAAGACTTGCAGCTCAAAATCATCTGTGAAGCCTGTCAATATAAACATGGTGACTTCAGTCTTGTTCTTCAGTGGAATCTTGTATATATCCAAACCTGATGACAACTTGTTCATTTCAGTTTTTACTTAGATTATAAATATTATAGCCTGTGAAAATGGAGTCCATTCAGTCGTATCCTTGTTTTATTTCTTAGGGCATAATAATTTCCCTGGTAGTAATGGAATAGACTATGATGAAGTAATTGGAACCAAAGAGATGAATTTCACTGTATAAGTAAAAGGAAAAAATATGTAAATTTATTGGCTAAATTTATCATGTTTTTAAAAAACCGTGCTAATTAAAGTGATTTTATTTTCCAGTTAATTTTCTGCTGAAATTTTTACCGCTTGCTCTCATATTATGTCCTAAAGCTCACAAAGATTACTGAATGTAGAAATATTTAAAACTAAATATGTCATAGTGGAAAGCACACACTTGAGTACAGTCTTAGATTTGTGATGAAGTACATGAGATGTCGTTTGTAAATGTTCACAATTTTTAAAATAGGAAAAACCACACTCACAGCACCGTTCAATTTAAGTTTTTAAAAATATCAAAATTACACAATTTAAAAGGCTTCCAGATGACTAGAAAATGGGGATAAGTCAGACATACATTTCAACTTGTTGCATGCAGCAGCCTTTTCAAATAAAACAATTTCACGTACTCTGTTCTGGCAATTATCTTGTTCCATTAAATAGAAGAGCAGACCATATTCTAGAGATAGATGTAACTTCTTTACAAACAGTGCAATATGTTTTATTTTCAGGACTTTTTCTTCCTGAAATATATACCACCTAGTTGTCAGTTTTGGCCTCTGTATCTTATTTATCATAACTGTTTTTAAATTTCAACCTAATAACAATGTGAGATGCATCTTACTAATAATTCATACGTTTGTCATTTTTGCAAAGTCCTTGGATGTTATTTTAAAACATATTTCTGTTAAAAATAAATCATTGCCATTCTTTTGCTATATTATAGTTGCTTTTAGAGTTTTTAAAATTACTATGAAATTAAAAATCACCAATAATAACCAATAAAAATTATAGAATATCTGGCTAAAAAAATAACATTATTTGCAAGAAAGTAGTGTTTGATATCTGGATTTCTTTCCTAATATTATCATTCTGTTTCACATTGAGGAGTATGAAGAAAGACAATTACGTGACCAAAAATAAATAAATAAAAGAAAATAAGGTAGCAAGGTTAAAGGGACTCCTGTATCTACACTGAAAACCTGTTATTGAAACAGTTTAGTAGTACACACACTAAATTTAGGGGTAAAATTAGAGGGGAGATTTAAGCAAGGTAATTTAGTTTTTCTTTTAGCATGTCATAGATTGTAGAGTTATCACTCCTTTTAAAATTTTCACATATGTAGGTCCAGACTGAATTCATTGACTTACAAATGATTTGTATTCATGATGTGAAACATACCAAAATTTTGTCATATTAAGATGACCATGCATTAAGAAGAGAATGAACAAATAAGACTCAAACCACTTTTAGAAAGAAGAGAAAGGCCAGGTATTTTTATATATTGTTATAGAAATTTTCTGACAGATCCATGTGCAAGATTTTTTCTAATATACAAAATAAATACCCTCATAAATGAAGGACTACAGAACAAAACAAATTCTCATGTGATTCTTAGAAAATTCTACAGTAAAAGGTATAATTCTGTTAAATTCCACTTTCTGTGTAAATCCAGACTACTTACATATTACTCGTGAGAACACACACATACACAAATATATTAAGTAATTTTGTGTTATGTTAATAGCTTACAAAGTTATCAATAGTTTAAATATGTATTAATGTATTTTTGAGTCATAAAAAATACAGTTCTGTTATACAAATTCCTATCCTCTCTTTCTCCTATATTTTCTCCTCTATCTCTTTCTTTCATTATTAGAAGAATCAATGGGATATTTACAAACATTCACTGACAAGACTCAGGAACGAACAGGAATTAGGCAGACAAGAAACATGATTCAAAAAAAAAATATGCCAGTGAATTTTGAAAAATGTACTAATAATCTACCAAAGGAGTCCATTACAAAATACATATTTACCACCACATACAGGAGAAAGGTCAGCTACATTACAGTTCCAGACTTTATTTTCCTAAGATATCTGAAATAAGGCAATTGTAGAATACTAGGAACTATACTTCGACTCTAAAACCCTGTATTAAAATGTCATGTTTAGCAGCATAAACTTGGAAAAATTACTTCTCCTTCCAAACTAAAGGATAACTAAGACTGGACAAAACTTGCACGTATACCTCATTCAACTACATAAACATGAGGTGATTGCACAGTTCTTTTTTATGAGATGCATTAAGATCAATTTTAATAAATTTTTATATTACATGTGAATAATACATATAGACTATGACTTAAATTTTTATTTGTATAATAATATAAACAGGAATTTACAAAATCAATATTTTAATAGAACCGTGGTGCAACCCTGGTGTAACCCGCCATAGTTTTAGAAATGTTATGTCCTAGAAACTATGTAAAATAGCATTTTTGTGTTATTAAATTATTTAAAGATATTAAGCTTAAATAGAGTATGAAAATTTAAAATAACTAAATCTGCTTCTTAGTCAATTACCTAACTTTTATAATAAACTTAAGTTTTTCTGGTATTCCTGTATCAGAAAATAAAATAAATTGAACCCAAAGTGAAATATACCCAAAAGCTAGTTGAAAGTTAGTTTTCTCTCTAGCTAATAATTTTTCTAAATGTGAAACATTGTCCCTTAATCCTGCTGCCATTTTGACTATTCATCAGAAAAAATTAAATTTCTAATTTATGACTCTATTCACCAAAATATGTAGGAAGTCCTTTATATTTTCTGTGATATATATCCTAGGAGGCATATGATTTAATTTGTGGTGTAAATTTTGAGATTAATAGAATCCTCTTTTATATTTAAATATTAAAGCATATATTTTCAAACATAATAAAGCTTCTATAATATGTTGTATGTAATAAAGGGGTTTTCCTCCTACCTGTGGAAATAAACTGTTCACTCAGTTAGGTACGTGATTAATGTTATGCATGTGGATTCTTATACCAGCTTCTCAAGCTCTTCAAGTCCTCAGGGAGGTCCATTGAAGAAACACACTAATTCTTTTCTGGGACAGAAAGGTATCAGGAATACTTTTAAAATAGTAAACAGGTGAATGTTTGTGGAGTAATAACTACATGATGAAAATGATTACCTGAAGGAACTTTGGCTTCTGGCTGGAAAAAAAAAAAGTGATCCATCAGTGGAAAAGAAACCTAATGATACAAGATATAGTCCCAACTCTGATGCTAAATAGCTATATGCCAGTAAGATAATAAATTCTCTGATTTCCAGTTTGCTTGTTCTGGTAAGATAACATGCACATTCTCTGGAAATCCAGGAGACATGTGATAAAATAATATGGAAGCGTAACTTATGACAGGATTTACAATCTTTAATAAAGTTTGCTTTCTTAACTTTAAAGTGCTATACTTCTAAGTTGTATGAGAAGCAGATTTAGACTCCTTGAGTGTTCTATTCCTTGAGAAGAGATAAATACGAATACATGAATAGGAAATATTGACAGGAGAGAGGGAATAGTGTACAGATAATAATGTTCTATATAATAGAACCTTAGAATATTAGAGCTCTGGCAGAGATAAAGGTCAAACTTTTTGAGTTGAATTTAGTCTTGTCTTGGGGAATTCTACATACTAATGTATAAGCTACTACCTAGCTATGTACATAAGCAAGTCTTGGGGAAATTATGGAAAAATACATAGATGTCTAGCTGGGCTCCATAGCCAGGGATTGTAAATTGGTAGGTAGGAAATATTGGTTTATGGAATCTGAATGTGAAATATAAAGAAAAGAAAGTTGATACTGGAAGGCAGACTGTGAACTATCCATTAATTAAGATCATGAGCTCATTATAGATTCAGTGCAATTCCAGTTAAAATTAAGTAAGAACTTTTTGTAGACATTGAGAAGTTGATTCTACAATTTATATGTAAAAGTGAAAAGAAAAACTTAAGGGAGTCAAAACAGTTTTGAAAAAGAATAAATTTGGAATGTTTACATAATCTGTGAATACGACTGATTTTAGGACTTTACCACAAAGCTAAAATAGCAAAGATAGTGAGATATTGGGTAAAAAAATACACTTGAATTAATAAAATGGAATAAAATGTTCAGAACCAGATTCACATATATATGGTCAATTGATTTCTGACATAATAAAAGGTAATCTTCGTTGTCTGCTCATCTTTAAAAGTGGGTCACTGAAAAGAATTCTCAGTGTCATTTTACATCACTTCATTCAGATATTGTTTCTGATATCCCCACATCATAAAGTTAGTCTAGACCCTCTCTAAAATATGTCCAAAGCTTGCCACAACATAATATTTCATCCCTTTCTTTGCCTTTGTTTCTCTTCATGGTGTTTATAGTCCCTGATACAAGTTTTCTGTTTCTCCCTAAAATAGGCCCAAAATTAATTATAAATACGTGAACAATTATGCAAATTATTTCCCTATTCTAGTCTCAATATGCTTACCTACAAAGTAAAAAAACCGTTCATTAGATCTACAGTTTCTAATCCGGTTGCCCTTCAAGAATATCTGGAGAATTAAATAAATGTAATAACTTTGTTATGCCTTCTTGGTCTACCAATGTAAATTTATTTAGAGTCTAGGCATGTGTATGTGTTTTGTGTATATTTATGTGTGTGTATCTACGTGTGTATATATGTATGTAAAGATACATATATACACATGCATATGTATATATGCATACCATATGTACATACAAATGTATATACATACATATACATATATATCCACATATATACACATGTATATGCACACATATTTATATATATACACACCTCATATGTATAGGACTGTGTATAAACATAAATACATATATAAACATATGATATAGTAGTACCCCTTGATCCATGGGGGATATATTCCAAGACCTCCAGTGGATACCTGAAACTTCAGATAGTACTAAGGCTTATACAAGCATAGCTCATTTCATTGAAATTTGCTTTATTGATCTTTGCAGATTTTGTGGGATTTTATTCTTTTTTGGAAATTGAAGGTTTATTGGCACCATTTTTCCAGCAATGTGTACCCACCTTGTATCTCCATGTCACATTTGATAATTCTTGTGATATTTAAAACTTTATTATAATTATATATTTTGGTAATCTGTGATTAGTAACCTTTGATTACTATTTTAGTAGTTTTGAGGCACCATGAACTGTGCCCATATAGGAAGGCAAGCTTCATCAATCAATCTCCCAGACTTTGGGTCTCCCGATTTCCTGAGACACACAATATTGAAATTAACCCAATTAATAATGCTACAATAACTACCAAGTGTTCAAGTGAAAGTAAGAGTCACATGTGTTTAACTTTAAATCAAGCTAGAAATAATATGAAAAAAGGCTTATCATCACTGGTCATTAGAGAACTGCAAATCAAAACCACAATAAGATAGCCATCTCACGCCGATTAGAGTGGCGATCATTAAATAGTCAGGAAACAACACGTTGGCGAGGATATGGAGAAATAGGAATGCTTTTACACTGTTGGTGGAAGTGTAAATTAGCTCAACCATTGTGGAAAACAGTGTGGTTGATTGCTCAAGGATCTAGAACTAGAAATATCATTTGGCCCAGCAATCCCATTACTGGGTACACACCCTAAGGATTAAAAATCATTCTACTATAAAGACACATGCCCACATGTGTTTATTACAGCACTATTTACAATAGCAAAAACTTGGAACTAACTGAAATGGCCATCCATGATAGACTGGATAAAGAAAATATGGTACATATATACCATGGATTACTATGCAGCTATAAAAAGCATGAATTCATGTCCTTTGCAGGGACATGGATGAAACTGGAAACCATGATTCTCAGCAAACTAACATAAGAAAACCAAACACCACATGTTCTCACTCATAAATGGGAGTTGAACAATAAGGACACATGGACACTTGGTGGTGGGGTGTGGCATCACACACCAGGACCTATCAGGGGCTGGGGGTCTGGGGAGGGATAGCATTAGGAGAAATACCTAATGTAGATGATGGGTTGATGGGTGCAGCAAACCACCATGGCACATGTATACCTCTGTAACAAACCTACACGTTCTGCACACATACCCCAGAAGTTAAAGTATAATAATAAAAAAAAGGTTGTGATAGTCAAAAGTGGTTAATTCTGAATAGAATGGAGGAAATGGAAATGAGAGAATAGGTTAACTGCAAATTTAGATTGTATTTAATGATCAATTATTTTTAAATAAAGCATTTAATATAAAAGTATTGTTTAATTTGAGTGATGGAAATAGTGTCTAGAATGTAATTGCAGATGTACCTTTTGCATCTACAATGCTTAGACTAGAAAACTCCACACAGTTAAAAAAAGAAATGCTATCAGTATATACTTACGATGTTTCTGTATGCTTTGAGGGAAGATCACAGGATCATATAAAAAACATATTTTCCAACCAAATAATTTTAATTAATCACTAGAAATAAGACCAAATATATGATAAGTATAATAAGAATTTTAATACCCCTTCTGGTCACATTAAGAAGTTAATTAAAAATTGATATTCACTTTTTATAACCACTAACATGTTGAATTTATATTTTATATCACTTGGTTTTTATGACTTATATGTCAGAAGTTGCTCTTGATGCAGAATATGGGGGTTACATTTAGTTCTGTTCCCAATATTCACATTAAAATTGACCACTGAAGCCAGAATCCAGTGCTTTCTATCTATTAATTTTTTCAACGCAGGGCCAGTAGTGTCAATTCTCATTTTATATAGGAGTAATTGGATTCTTTTTTATTTAATAGTATTATCTGAGTCCCTAGGCAATCTCCACATTTTCACTCTTTGGGTAAAATTTTGAGTGGAATCTTGGCTAATGAATCTGTTTGTCTGTCTTTCCCCAGGGAATCAGATATTTATTTGGAAAATCTTGTTGTCATGCTTGGGGACTGGGATCTAGAAACAAACATATTCAGCGTGAAGGTCTTCAGAGAGTTCAGACACTTGAAAAACTCCAGCATGCTTCGAGCAGAAACCTTGGGTCTGGGCCTGGCCAGATCTCTCTACCTGGGTAGGTTACACCAAATATTTTACTTCTTAGTAAGCTTCATGTAAAAATCAAGTATCTTTGAGGATTTACCAATTTAAATCAGGCTCAGGATTGAAATGATATCTAATTTGTCGTCTTTTCCAAGTAAATCAAGTATCTGCCCACTGATTTCTTATTGGAAGTGACAGTGATACAACATAAACAATAGCATCTCCATTGATAGACTAGACAGCTTGAACATTTATACTAAATAATGAGCAGTCATTGCAGTTAGTATATTCCACTTTAATATGAATAATAATTTTTTTCTGCCTTAGAACTGAGATGTTTAGAGAGAATGCTACATGAAAAGGGAAGTATCTTATGTGTCTCCAATGCATATGATTTGATGTTTTAAAAAAAGGGCTTTCAAAAATACTTGATACTGATGAAAATGAGCTTTTCTTCTTGCATTCCCTGGGCTGAAAACTCCTAGGATGAAAAGATTCCCTGGTACTAATAGTCAATCTCCCTGATGGATGCCAAAAACTCATGCTGAGATTCAGTGCTTGTCTCAAAACAGACCTGTGTCTCAACAAGCTTAACACAAATTCCACAATTAGACGCCAATGAAATATAGTCTTGAAATCTTCTCAGAAGCTATTTAAGAATTAATTTGCAACATAACACCTCATCCAAAGGGTGACACTTTTTACAGTGAAATTGATGCTGAAATTATTAACATTAGATATATTTTTATTTATTTTATATTGAGATTCATGACATTGGTAGACCTATAAATGTTTCTTTTCAAAAACTAATTAAAAAAACTTTTGTGAAAAATTATAATAGCTCTTAACAGGAAAATTCTAACTCGAAAAATATTCTAAAAGAAAGAAGACCCAACAGGAGAAAACTGGGCCTGTTCTGAGGAAGCTTTACGTCAATGGCATATACTTGCTGAAATAATAATAAACTCCACCTCTGCCCTCAGTCATGCTTCAGAAGAGGAAAAATTAATAATGGGTAAAGATATTAAATATTTGCAAGGTCTCTTCCTTTCCTGAGCTAATTGCACAAATTCAGAGTAGGCAGTAAATAATTGCTGTTGTTCATGGTGTTCTTTTTTGTTGTTAAATTAAGGGTGTCTATGGAATATAAATGTCAGAATGAACAATGCACTGAGTTGCTTTGTTTGTGGCAAGCAAACAGGAAATATTTTGATCAAAGTAATTGTTAGCACAATGTTTTAAATCATAAGCTTGCCTGCTTATAAGACATGCAGTTCTTTCTAAGTACAGTGGCAAGAAACAAAAGATAGAGGACAGATGCTGCACACAATCAGGTCAGTTTCTCAGACTCGTATTTGATGTATTTTAGTAATGTATCATAACAAAGAAACACTGAAGATTTAAGAGATAATCTGATTGCAAGACAGCATGTTTTGTTTGTTAAAAATGTAGCTAGATATTGTAGGTCCCAGTTTTTAAAAAAAATATGTAGTATACTTCATTTGCTATTTCTGTATTAACTGTAAAAGCACTCAGTAAGGTAGAATGAATTACTGGATTAATAACCCACATTGAAAATCATTCAAAGCATGCTAGTAACAAAAACTGAAGGTAACATCCATTTTGCATTCACTTGGTACCAGGCTCTATAAAAACAAATCTATTTGTGTGCATTATCTCATTTAATTTGAATAATACAGGAATACAATGCTTGGTAAAAATCACCTAGGTGTTAATTGGTAGACTAAAACAAACCAATCACATAAACAAAATCACAAAAACAAAATCATAAAAACATGAAGTCTAGACCAATGTCTACATAGTATTTTTGAGCAATTTTGAGTATTAATTGGTAGACTAGCACAATCAAGCAATCACAGAAACAAAATCATAAAACCATGCAGTTTAAAACAATGTCTTACATAGTCTTTCTGAGAAATTTTACTTCATTGAGACTCAATTTTCTTATTAGACATTAAAATAATTACCATCTACCTATATTCTAGGGTGTTCCTGCAGAATAACTATTTCAAAATTCCGAGCATAATTCTCAATGCATGTTACTTTCTAAATAAATATTAACAGCCTTCCCCACTCGTTTTTCTTTACAAGTGTAATAAATCAAAGTAATCTAACTTTGACAAATAAAAGTTGTAAGTAATAGGAATTAAATAAAACAACTTTAACAATTTAACATGAAAAAGCACAAGCTAGAAAGGGAAAGGAGAGTAGGACTTCTGAAACAAAATACTAGAGAAGAGTCTGAGTAAGAGAAGTCACAATGATAGGACAGGACTGGCTTATTTAACAGAAGTAATGAAATGTGATTAAGTAAAGAGGATTCTGACTTTCAGAATTATACTCAGAAGGAAAAATATTGAAGTGTAGGCCTACTTCTGCACAGCTGAAGCAACAATATGTGGTAGAAACTGATAAAACAAAATCCAGAATACTGAAAGTGTTTCCCGTTGAAATGTTGAAATTCCCAGGGATTATTAATGACAAGGTATGGGCTGGAGAAGTCACCAGTGGAAGCTAAGGAAAAGATAACTAACTGGTGGTCACTCTGTCTCATCAACTTCTTAAAGGCTGCTCTCTCTTATCACTGGAAACACAGACAGAAACACACAAATAAAAATTGTAAGTAATAAATTACATGTGTATGTATGTGTGTATATACCATATGCTAATCTATGCATATAGTACATGTGAATATACATTAATATCAAATGCACATATATTCATTCAATATCATATGCTAATATAGTTGATAAATGCATAATAATAAAACATATAATAAAACAAATAAATATGTATTCACTCAATATAAACTATATCCAATAGTGAATACATAAATTGCTCATCCAAACAGTTTTCAGACTTGACTTTTTTTTTTTTTTTTGAGACGGGAGTCTCGCTCTGTCGCCCAGGCTGGAGTGTAGTGGGGCGATCCCGGCTCACTGCAAGCTCCACCTCCTGGGTTCACGCCATTTTCCTGCCTCAGCCTCCCGAGTAGCTGGGACTTCAGGCGCCCGCCACTGCGCCTGGCTAATTTTTTGTATTTTTTAGTAGAGACGGGGTTTCACCATGTTAGCCAGGATGTGCTCGATCTGCTGATCCACCCTCCTTGGTCTCCCAAAGTGCTGAGATTACAGGCGTGAGCCACTGTGCCCGGCCAGTTTTAAGACTCTTAATTGTCTGGTGAGTTTTTATTTCTGAAGTTTATGAAAACATGGGGAGAAAAACAATTAGGTTCTGAAACTTTTAAGGGTTTGTAAAACAAAATAAACTCAAATGAAATATTTAACAACCTAGCATCTAATAGAAACATCAATTTTATCATCCATTAATTTCCTTCAACTTTCTCAGGTAAAAGATGAAGGCAACAATACAAATGGCTTCAGGAAATCTCACATGGGTGACGGAGTTCATTCTTGTGGGAGTCTCAGATGATCCTGAGCTGCAGATTCCTCTCTTCCTGGTCTTCCTGGTGCTCTATGTGCTGACGGTGGCAGGGAACCTGGGCATCATCACCCTCACCAGTGTCGACTCTCGACTTCAAACCCCCATGTACTTTTTCCTCCGACACTTGGCTGTCATTAATCTTTGCAATTCTACTGTCATTGCCCCTAAAATGCTGGTTAACTTCCTGGTTACCAAGAAAACCATATCTTACTATGGATGTGCAGCCCAGCTGGGTGGATTCTTGGTTTTCATTGTGGCTGAGATTTTCATGCTGGCTGCAATGGGTTATGACCGCTACGTGGCTATTTGCAACCCTCTGCTCTACGCAGTAGTGGTGTCTCCAAAGGTATGTCGTCTGCTGGTGTCCCTCACATACCTTCAGAGTCTTATCACAGCCCTGACTGTCTCTTCCTGTGTGTTCTCTGTGTCATACTGTTCTTCCAACATCATCAACCATTTTTACTGTGACGATGTCCCTTTGCTAGCATTGTCCTGTTCTGATACCTACATTCCAGAAACAGCAGTGTTTATCTTTTCAGGGACCAATTTGTTTTTCTCCATGATCGTTGTTCTGATATCCTACTTCAACATTGTTATTACCATTTTGAGGATACGTTCCTCAGAAGGACGACAAAAAGCCTTTTCCACGTGTGCTTCTCACATGATAGCTGTGGTTGTGTTCTATGGGACTCTCCTTTTCATGTATTTGCAACCAAGGAGTAATCACTCATTAGATACTGACAAAATGGCCTCGGTCTTCTACACCCTGGTCATACCAATGCTGAACCCCCTAATTTACAGCCTAAGGAACAAAAACGTGAAAGATGCACTAAAGAGATTCCTAGATAACCCATGCCGATCACTCAAACTAATGTAAATTTAAAACTAAAACTATCCTCCTTTAGTGCTTTTCATTTTTTTCCTGAAAACTGCTATTTTTTTAAAAAAAAAAAGGCAAAAAAAAGTGAGAAAAACCACACACATCAGAGGAAAAAATGTTTAATTGTTCTTATGTCAACCTCACATACCCAAACAAGAAAACAATGTCTATAAATAATAAAAAATAATTTGCAAATAATCAGTTTGTAGACATAGATAAAACGTAAGCCACTAAAGGGTTTTTAAAATAATTTCCAAACAAGGAAGAGAAAGCGTGGTAGTGCGTGTGGAGGTATGTGGCATCATTTCTTGGAAGGTGGTCAAAACACAGATCATCCTCCTTGCAAGAGACGTATTTTGTTCGGCTACTAAAAATTATATTTTTAGTTTTGTAGCATTTATCCATCAAGTTCAACTTTTGTGGAACTATTTTTATCTTGTATTTAAAAATAAATTTTTATCACAGAAAAACTACACGTGGAAATAAGACTTAAGGGAAAACAGGCTAACAAATTTTTTAAAGGGGATTTTCTTTTTTCATTATTCTCAGTTGGTGTGTGCACCCAAAGCAAAATGTTGATGTTCACTCAAGTAAGACACACAATTTTTTTCCATCTCATCATAAAACATTTGTGTAAAGTTAATTGCCTTTGTTATGAAACTACAATACCAAGCAGCACTACTTTCAGCATTTTCATTCAGTGTAATTTGAAAAAAAATTTTATTAGACAAAAATTTTTTAAAAGAATATTATCTTTAAAATGTCGCCAGTTCTTCAGAGTCCTCCTGTTTTTTTAAAGAAAGTTAATAGTTACTATGAACTATATCTCTTTGCATGTAGAAGGCTACTAATGCATGATGGAGCGAGGGAGAGTGGCACTTATATGTGAAATAAAGGTAGTGTCTGGAAATAAAGTACAGTCATCATATTTTCAGGAAGGTTAGAAGCATACCCTATCCAGGGACTGTGTGACTGAGATCAGTATTTCAACTTCTAACTTTAGCCTTAAAGGAGCATAATCACTGAAGCCTT
>NW_012106230.1:1696603-1701783 GCF_000951045.1 Mandrillus leucophaeus
GTGGAAAATGTTTAATTGTTCTTATGTCAACCTCACATACCCAAACAAGAAAACAATGTCTATAAATAATAAAAAATAATTTGCAAATAATCAGTTTGTAGACATAGATAAAACGTAAGCCACTAAAGGGTTTTTAAAATAATTTCCAAACAAGGAAGAGAAAGCGTGGTAGTGCATGTGGAGGTATGTGGCATCATTTCTTGGAAGGTGGTCAAAACACAGATCATCCTCCTTGCAAGAGACGTATTTTGTTCAGCTACTAAAAATTATATTTTTAGTTTTGTAGCATTTATCCATCAAGTTCAACTTTTGTGGAACTATTTTTATCTTGTATTTAAAAATAAATTTTTATCACAGAAAAACTACACGTGGAAATAAGACTTAAGGGAAAACAGGCTAACAAATTTTTTAAAGGGGATTTTCTTTTTTCATTATTCTCAGTTGGTGTGTGCACCCAAAGCAAAATGTTGATGTTCACTCAAGTAAGACACACAATTTTTTTCCATCTCATCATAAAACATTTGTGTAAAGTTAATTGCCTTTGTTATGAAACTACAATACCAAGCAGCACTACTTTCAGCATTTTCATTCAGTGTAATTTGAAAAAAAATTTTATTAGACAAAAATTTTTTAAAAGAATATTATCTTTAAAATGTCGCCAGTTCTTCAGAGTCCTCCTGTTTTTTTAAAGAAAGTTAATAGTTACTATGAACTATATCTCTTTGCATGTAGAAGGCTACTAATGCATGATGGAGCGAGGGAGAGTGGCACTTATATGTGAAATAAAGGTAGTGTCTGGAAATAAAGTACAGTCATCATATTTTCAGGAAGGTTAGAAGCATACCCTATCCAGGGACTGTGTGACTGAGATCAGTATTTCAACTTCTAACTTTAGCCTTAAAGGAGCATAATCACTGAAGCCTTGAAGTAGCAGAATCACTGAAGGAATACACACTATATAAGGAGTATTTCTGGTCTCAAGGGCAACGTTGATAATAGTTCGATGGCATTTGCCTTTATGTTACTTAATTGTTTATTTGTGTATCTTTTTCTACTTTATGATGTATGTACTTGGCTTCATCAACTGATACCATTGTAACCAGAGAACTAAAATTCCCATTAGAAACAATTCTTTTGGGTCTGGCTAGATGAACAGCATTGGAGTAACAGCGCTAAACTCACTCTTACATTTATACCAATGTTATGCATATTACTAAATTAGTTAAGGTAAATAAGTACTCCAGTGTTTTCTACCTTTTAATTTGGCTTACATGTGTATTTTGTAAAAATAATTTTTTTTTGTATTCATTTTCTATTGCTACTGTAAGAAATCACTACAAACATAGTAGCTTGTAACAACCCAAATTTGTTATCCCACATTTCTGGGGGTCAGAAGGTCAAAGTGGGTCTCACGAGGTTAAAACCAAGATGTTGGCAGTCTGTGTTCCTACTGGAACCTCTAGGGACAATCTGTTTTGCTTTTTCCAGGTTCTAGAGGTTGCATACAGCACTTAGCTTATGTTCCCTTTCCAGCTAGCAATCTCATCACTGACCTCTGCTTCCACTGCTGTATCTCCTCTGCCTTTCACCTTCTTCTTCCCTCCCTCTCCTGTGATTGTCGTGGACTCACACAGATAATCTGTGAAAACCTCCTCATCTCATGATTCTTAATCACATCAGCAAATTCCCTTTTCAATGGAATGCGACATGTTTAGATAGGTTCCTGTACCTGTCTTATTCATTAGTGCTCAGTGGTATAGTCTTACAAAAGTTGACATGCTATATATCCTTTCTATATTATTTACTATAAAATTTATGTAAACTATACACATGGCCGCCTTTGAATAAAAGATAAAAATCAGTTGGTTTTAAGTTTGCAAAAGTGTATACACATATACACACTCACATAACACTTGTGGCACTTTTACTCATATGTGATGAATTAACTCAATCAACCAAGCAGACAAGTTTTCAAGGAAACAAGGTAGAAAAAGTGAATTGTCAGCTCTGGTCTATGTGTTAATCATCCCATGGGGCATGTCAGCCTAAATAAGAGAGGCTCCCTAAAAGAGAATAATATTCAGGATTACAGCATTGCAATGAGAAAGCAAGTGTCATATTAATTATGTGGGTTAAGAGAAAAAAGGAAGAGAAAAAGGAAGACAAACGGTTTTATAGAGAAACAAATTGAGGAGAATTACATGATTTTTGAGATAATTATCTTTGGCTTCAAAAATCAGTAATAAGAGTGTGATACTAGTCTGAGGTTGCACAGGCAGTTGCTGGACAGATGTCCTTGCAGAAGTATACATATTTTTAAGGTTGTGATGGCCTTTGAACAATGTTGTGATTTTTGCCACCATTTATGATATTTTTGTTATCAGGCATACAAGCATGAGAACCCTCTCTTGATAGCCTTTTATGGCTTTATTTGTCAGTTCATGTGTATGTGTGTGTTTTTGTTTTTTTTTTAAACATAACTCCATTTTGATTCTGACAACTTTCACATTTCCCCCTTTTGATCAAAATATGTTTCCAAAAGCACCACGAATAATTCATACTGTCATTAAGTTTTAATGTTTCTTGGTGCCAAAATAGACTTGTTCTGAATTCCTAATCCCATCTCACGTTGGAGAGAGTGCTTACTGACTATGAGTAAACGACAAAACCCCATTAACCATATTGAGCAACATGAGAGGTTTGAAGGAAGAGAATCACAGGCTAAGTCTACCTGGAATTCATTATTAAGTTCAATTCTGTCTGTTGCATCATCTTTTTGCCATCTCAAAGTGCTGAGTCAGCATTGTTTTGTTAGAAATTGTATTTCTGGAAAAATTTAACCAGTGACACACACAAAGTTTAGAAGTGGAAAATACAGAGTAAAATTAACAGCAGTATGAAAGTCCCAATTTGTGTAATCGTTTTGACCCGAGGCTTAAAGACAACCCATTGAGTAAATCAAATGTCTTTTATGCTGGCAAGTGAAAAAGCTAGGCCTTGAGAATAGGGAGCCTCATTATAGAGTTTTATTCTGACATCATGGGAAAAGCTGCCTATGGCATTAAAACATCAACTTTTTGTCCTGGTTTGTAGTTTGACTGTCTCTGATTATGATATCAGGTGGTTTGGTAAACATTTTCTGTGGCCCATGTATGAGGCAGGAGGTTTGTTCCTTAAAATTTATCTAGTTTCAGCTTATAGGGCTTTTGGAACAAAAAAAGTTTTTGTTTTTAGTAATTCCATAGAAGAAAGTTGTATTGGGAGAATCTAGAAGAATTGAAAATTTAGTGTAGTCTACAGGTAAATAACAAGAACTTAAAAGCAATGCAAACTGCTATAACCGAATAATGGATATATTATACCTTTGCTTTAGAAACATGACTTTTGCTCTGCCTTGATCACATAAAAATCTCAGATACTCTTAAGCTAGAGAGCCAAACCAAGGCAGACTTTGGATTTTGTTTACATGCTTACAATCTTAAGGTTCCTAGGCCTGTCAGGAAGTGATAATTTTTACTTAATTCCTTGTACGGCTGGAAACTGTTGAAATCTGGCATTTTATGCAAATTTTCAAATATGACATATTTTCAGTCAAATCCATGGTAATACGACCAATATTTCTAATTGTGTCCTCCTGTAAAGATAAATCAGATTTTTTATTGAAATTATGTTGTTATATACATTGTCATAAAAATTAAGAATACTTATGAATAGTTTTTGAATTGTCAAGGAATTAAATTGGGAGAGAAATCAAATGGTTTTAATTTTTTTCACAAAATTATCCTTTACCAAATTTGTGTAAATTATCTATAGCTTAAGAGATAATTTTTTCTTAAATCTTGAAAACAAACTACGTAAAGAATCATCAATGTTTTAAACAATGTTTTAAATAAAATAATAAAAACACTATTTTCATCAGTTATTTTTATTGCTTGATCTTGATTAGCAGTTTTATGAACCTATAAGTTTTATGAACCATGAGTTTTATTAATCCATAAGTTTTATGAACCTATAAGTTTTTTAAATCAGAGTTCTAGACATTTTTATTTATTTCATTGCCTTTAAAGTTGTCATAAATCTGCTCAAGAATACTTGTTAGAGTCCTTTCCATGAAAGGCAATTTTGGATTATAGCTAATTGTAAATACTTTTAGAGAAGAATTTAGAGCAATAATTATGAATGACAAAAAGCTAGAATAGTCATGGATAAAAATCTGATGAAAGTTTTTAATTGACAAGGAAATTTATTTATTATTATTACCTATTACATTTTAAAATATCAATCAGAATTATGACTGGCTGAATCACATCAAGGCTATCAGACTTTTGTAAATGTGATACAACTGAAAATCATAAAATGCGCACATCAATAATACATCCATACAAATATAACTTTAAAGAAGATTAAGCTTATCAACCAAAATTATGACTGACAATATATTAGATTTTTGTAAGTTTATGTAGATTTTGAAACAACTATATAGATAACATACCCCTGAATGTAACTGAAAGAAGATTTAGCATCACTTAGTATTTGACAATGTTTTCCCCTTATACTTTACTAAATAAGACTAATCATTTAACAAGACATATGTTCTTGACATATGGGCCGAACTGAGAAATTTCAAACTTAATTATAGATCAGAAAATCTTCATTTTAGAGCCCAGAGCCCCATTTGCATGTGTGGAGAAGCAGTGGCACCAGCTCAGTGGTGCGAGACATCCTCACCCCCTCGGGAGACTTAGGGACGCACTGCCTCTGACACCTGCTCAGTTCCCTGCCCAGGCGAGGACGCCATCTTGTGGGGTTGAGTGTCTTGAACTGAGAGCAGCAACTATGACTGAGTTGCTGTTGGTGATAACAAAAGCCTCAGCAGGTGGGGAAGATGAAAAGTAGCAGGATCAAGCTGGGAGATGGGACACCAAACAGTTGAAGAGACTGAATCAGGTGATCTTTTCAGTCAGCTACAATGGCAAGTTCTACAAGGATGTGATGGAGGTGGTGAATGATCAAAACTTGCTTATTTCAGTGATGTTCCTGTAGGTGCAGTATACTCTCGGGTGGCTCATTCACAGAATCAGAAAAGACTTTACATCATGATACTAGGATATCTGGCTCCTTACCAAAGGCTAGGAATAGGAACTACAATGTTAAATCATGTCTTAAACATGTGAAAAATA
>NW_012106230.1:1701833-1703085 GCF_000951045.1 Mandrillus leucophaeus
AGGCAACCTACAGAATGGGAGAAAATTTTTGCAATCTACCCATCTGACGAAGGGATAATATCCATAATCTACAAAGAACTTAAACAAATTTACAACAAAAAATCAACCCCATCAAAAAGTGGGCAAAGGATATGAACAGGCACTTCTCAAAAGAAGAAATTTATGCAGCCAACAGACACTTGAAAAAATGCTCATCATCATTCGCCATCAGAGAAATGCAAATCAAAACCACAATGAGATACCATCTCACACCAGTTAGAATGGTGTTCATTAAAAAATCAGGAAACAACAGGTGCTGGAGAGGATGTGGAGAAATAGAAACACTTTTATACTGTTGATGGGACTGTAAACTAGTTCAACCATTATGGAAGACAGTGTGGCAATTGCCTCAAGGATCTAGAACTGGAAATACCATTTGACCCAGCCATCCCATTACTGTGGATATACCCAAAGGATTATAAATCATGCTGCTATAAAGACTCATGCACCCGCATGTTTATTGCGGCACTCTTCACAATAACAAAGACTTGGAACCAACCGAAATATCCATTGAGGATAGACTGGGTTAAGAAAGTGTGGCACATATACACCATGGAATACTATGCAGCCATAGGAAAGGATAAGTTCGTGTCCTTTGCGGGGACATGGATGCAGCTGGAAACCATCATTCTCAGCAAACTATCACAAGGACAGAACACTAAACACCCCATGTTCTCATGCATAGGTTGGAATTGAACGATGAGATCACTTGGACACAGGGTAGGGAACATCACACACTGGGGCCTGTCGTGGGTTCAGGGGAGGGGGGAGGAGGGACAGCCTTAGGAGATATACCTAATGTAAATGATGAGTTAATGGGTGCAGCACACCAACATGGCAGATGTCTACCTATGTAACAAACCTGCACGTTGTACACATGTACCCTAGAACTTAAAAGTATAATAACAATAATTAAAAAAAAGAAAATGTCAGGAGTTTAGATCAGTGTTTTACTTGGTGGTGACGCTTTAGTGACTTTCAATGAACCATCTCATGTCCAGCATTTAGAGAGTATATTTTTACTCCCAGAAAACTCAGAAGCAAAACAAATGAGTCAAATCATTTGCATATGTAAAATAATAAAATCAAAAGAAATCAAGATAAGGGTGTTGTCAAAATTTTTAGCTCATATGTGCAGATTAAACAAAATGTTAAATTAGACATGTAGGAAAAAACCAAAGTAAATTCACCTGAAAAGACATGCCTCAGAGAC
>NW_012106230.1:1704940-1705885 GCF_000951045.1 Mandrillus leucophaeus
CTAGAATATTTTCAAATTATTTTCCTATCAATTATTATTATAGCCTGTGACTCTCAGGTGTTCACTTAAGAACTTAAATTTAATTACATGAGTATCTTATCAATAATTCAAAAAATACAGTGGTTTTCATTAAACTGACAATATAAAATTACCCTTAATGTATCAAAGAATTACAGAAAGATTATTCTGTTTTAGGCTGGGTTTATAGTTTTACAACCTGTGTGTCAAATCTTGACACTTTAAACCATCTAGCCCAGACAAATATGAAAGTGACCAGTAAATTCAGGCAGAAATATATATTGACAATCCTGCAGCTTTTTCTTTCTTACTTTACCAATAATTTTAAAACCAGTGAATTTATTAAAGCTATACCTACGTCACATGAACTAAAAGTCATTTGGGTTAATTACTATATTGTATAATTTTATATGAGTGCTCACTTATTTAAGCCAATTTAAATAAAATTTCATAATGAATGTCTGGCCAACTGCACTAGGTTTTACCATGTAGATACAACGTACAACAATATATTTACATATCAAGAAGTTTACCTAAACACACGTATATACACACAGTGATTTTATAGTCTTTATTTTAGTCATGAGACAGTAAACTACAGAAACTCACTGGTTTATTAAAAAACAGTTGTATTCAAATTATATTTTTTATAAAATTGGTACATCCTCACATGACTAAATTTTATTTGCCTGATAGGCAATCTAATGAAGGCTGTGGACCAAAATTTTGTATAAAGCAGCACTTTCCATAGCAATTGGACTTTTTTAACACTATTTTTTCCTTTTTTCCCTTTCTTTTTAGCTTTAAGTAAATTTAGGATTAAATATTTGACACTTACATTTTTGCTAGGACTGGCTGAGTTGTACAAGAAAAACAAATTTAAGAGTAGCCTTGAATCTTTCTTTTGTTTCTTGACTAGACAAATAT
>NW_012106230.1:1705935-1707379 GCF_000951045.1 Mandrillus leucophaeus
AAAACTAGAATATTTTCAAATTATTTTCCTATCAATTATTATTATAGCCTGTGACTCTCAGGTGTTCACTTAAGAACTTAAATTTAATTACATGAGTATTTTATCAATAATTCAAAAAATACAGTGGTTTTCATTAAACTGACAATATAAAATTACCCTTATGTATCAAAGAATTACAGAAAGATAATTCTGTTTTAGGCTGGGTTTATAGTTTTACAACCTGTGTGTCAAATCCTGACACTTTAAACCATCCAGCCTAGACAAATATAAAAGTGTCTGGCCAGTAAATTCAGGCAGAAATATATGTTGACAATCCTGCAGATTTTTCTTTCTTACTTTACCAATAATTTTAAAACTAGTGAATTTATTAAAGATATACCTACGTCACATGAACTAAAAGTCATTTGGGTTAATTACTATATTGTATAATTTTATATGAGTGCTCACTTATTTAAGCCAATGTAAATAAAATTTCATAATGAATGTCTGGTCAACTGCACTAGGTTTTACCATGTAGATACAACATACAACAATATATTTATATATCAATAAGTTTACCTAAACACACATATATACACACAGTGATTTTATAGTCTTTATTTTAGTATTTTAGTCATGAGACAGTAAACTATAGAAACTCACTGGTTTATTAAAAAACAGTTGTATTCAAATCATATTTTTTATAAAATTGGTACCTCCTCACCTGACTAAATTTTATTTACCTGGTAGGCAATCTAATGAAGGCTGTGGACCAAAATTTTGTATAAAGCAGCACTTTCCATAGCAAGTGGACTTTTTTACACTATTTTTTCCTTTTTTCTCTTTCTTTTTAGCTTTAAGTAAATTTAGGATTAAATATTTGAAACTTACATTTTTGCTAGGACTGGCTGAGTTGTACAAGAAAAACAAATTTAAGAGTAGCCTTGAATCTTTCTTTTGTTTCTTGACTAGACAAATATGAGCGGGAAACCATTTTAGTAAGTCTGGATTTTTTTCCTTTTTTTTTCTTTTTCCTTTTGGCCCTTGCATAGCAGACAATGTGAACTTTTATCTTATTTAACAAAGACATCTTATATTATTTCCCTGATCTTAAGAGTTTGACTTGTTTGATCTGTTAGCCAAACTTTTATGAACTTGAATTTAATTTTTTTAGACTATTAATCTTTCAACTAACTATTCTACTATCCTAATTGTTAGTCAAACACAATTACATTTATATTTCCAAGTTACCATGAAGCTGTTGTAGCTTGTAAAGCCATTGATTTGAAAATTCTTTAAAATCTATTTTTAAAAAAATGTCTTGGCTGGAATGCCATAAGAAGTGAGTTTTGGCTTCACACCAGTACAAAAGTCAGCAGATTTAAAATAGGCAGAAAAGAAAAACAGAGAAATAGAAAACCTTGACAAATTTATATGTCAATTCTATAGTTTCAGGGCTCTTTTT
>NW_012106230.1:1707429-1708572 GCF_000951045.1 Mandrillus leucophaeus
CAAAAAAAAAAAAACTTACCAGAAAAGATAAAAAGTATTTTATTATTCCAAGAGGCATCCTTGATTTAAGGCTGCCTTATATAAACATATACTATCAACTTATTCGCACATATGCTATCAACTGACATGATAGAGGCATCCGTGTTTTCTAAAAAAGAAAGAACGATGTTTTTGATAAATGGCATTAATTTATATATCTATTTTGAATAAAAAAACTAAGCATCTACCTCATTCCCTATTTAAAATCAATTTCAAATAGTTTAAAGATCTAAATATAAAATACAAATCATAAAGCTTTTAGAAGAAAGCATCAGGGACATCTTTGTGATATTGGAGTATATACAAAATTTTGAACAGAATAAACAAAGCAATAAAAATATAAAATTAAAGATTAATCAACTTTGAGAAGCCCTTTTCATCAAAATTAACAGTGTCAAAAGGGCCACCCCTGTAATAAGAGAGCACATTTTATTACACATGCTTCATCAAATATACATGTGTATCTGACAGAGGCCTCATCTGCAAAATGTGAAAGTAGTTCTTATAAATCCATAATTGATATGAAAATCAATGTAAAAGTGGAGAAAAGACAGGAATGAACACTTTTCAGAAGAAAATATGTAAATGACCATTGCACATATGAAAAGGTTCTCAGTGTATTCATCATTAGGATAATGAAATTTGAAACAATGATACCCACACCATACAGAATGGCTAAGTCTCGACAAGGATAGTGAGCAATCATAACGATTATGTCTTTCTCATTGGAGTGCACGTTGCTATAATTACTCCATAAACTCATTTGGAAATATTTACTAATGCTGAACATGTGTTTATTATGACATAGCAATCCCAGTCTAAGAAGTATACGCAAATGGAAATACAGATCTATGTTAATTGAAACATACAATAGAATGTTCATATCATCACTATTCATAAAACCTCTAGAATAATGAATAACTAATGTGTGATATACATATAATGTTTAATTGTGCACAGAAATGAGAATGAACCATGTAGAACTACTGTGACAATACATTGAATGAAAGAACCCAGGAATGGAAACATAACATACATAGGATTTTACTCATATAATGTAACAAAAATATCTGTACGTTATGTTGTTAGAAGTCAGAATAGTAG
>NW_012106230.1:1708622-1709147 GCF_000951045.1 Mandrillus leucophaeus
TTAAGAGTAGCCTTGAATCTTTCTTTTGTTTCTTGACTAGACAAATATGAGCGGGAAACCATTTTAGTAAGTCTGGATTTTTTTCCTTTTTTTTTTTTCTTTTTCCTTTTGGCCCTTGCATAGCAATGTGAACTTTTATCTTATTTAACAAAGACATCTTATATTATTTCCCTGATCTTAAGAGTTTGACTTGTTTGATCTGTTAGCCAAACTTTTATAAACTTTAATTTTGTTTTTTTTAGACTATTAATCTTTTAACTAACTATTCTACTATCCTAATTGTTAGTCAAACATAATTACATTTATATTTCCAAATTACCATGAAGCTGTTGTAGCTTGTAAAGCCATTGATTTGAAAATTCTTTAAAATCTATTTTTTTAAAAAAATGCCTTGGCTGGAATGCCATAAGAAGTGAGTTTTGGCTTCACACCAGTACAAAAGTCAGTAGATTTAAAATAGGCAGAAAAGAAAAACAGAGAAATAGAAAACCTTGACAAATTTACATGTCAATTCTATAGTTTCAG
>NW_012106230.1:1709197-1717430 GCF_000951045.1 Mandrillus leucophaeus
AAAAAAAAAAAAAAAAAAAAACTTACCAGAAAAGACAAAGTATTTTATTATCCCAAGAGGCATCCTTGATTTAAGGCTGCCTTATACAAACATATACTATCAACTTATTCGCACATATGCTATCAACTGACACAATACAGGCATCAGTGTTTTCTAAAAATGAAAGAACGATGTTTTCGATAAATGGCATTTATTTATATATCCATTTTGAATAAAAAAACTAAGCATCTACCTCATTCCCTATTTAAAATCAATTTCAAATAGTTTAAAGATCTAAATGTAAAATACAAATCATAAAGCTTTTGGAAGAAAGCATCAGGGACATCTTTGTGATATTGGAGTATATACAAAATTTTGAACAGAATAAACAAAGCAATGAAAATATAAAATTAAAGATTAATCAACTTTGAGAAGCCCTTTTCATCAAAATTAACAGTGTCAAAAGGGCAACCCTTGTAATAAGAGAGCACATTTTATTACTCATGCTTCATCAAATATACATGTGTATCTGACAGAGGCCTCATCTGCAAAAGGTGAAAGTAGTTCTTACAAATCCATAATTGATATGAAAATCAATGTAAAAGTGGGGAAAAGACATGAATGAACACTTTTCAAAAGAAAATATATAAATGACCATTGCACATATGAAAAGGTTCTCATCATTAGGATAATGAAATTCAAAACGACAATGATACCCACACCATACAGAATGGCTAAGTCTCGACAAGGATAGTGAGCAATCATGACGATTATGTCTTTCTCATTGGAGTGCACGTTGCTATAATTACTCTGTAAACTCATTTGGAAATATTTACTAATGCTGAACATGTGTTTATTATGACATAGCAATCCCAGTCTAAGAAGTATACGCAAATGGAAATACAGATTTATGTTAATTGAAACATACAATAGAATGTTCATATCATCACTATTCATAAAACCTCTAGAATAATGAATAATGTGTGGTATACATATAATGTTTAATTGTGCACAGAAATGAGAATGAACCATGTAGAACTACTGTGACAATACATTGAATGAAAGAACCCAGGAATGGAAACATAACATACATAGGATTTTACTCATATAATGTAACAAAAATATCTGTACGTTATGTTGTTAGAAGTCAGAATAGTAGCTGTACATTTTTTGCATGTATTGGGAGAAGTTCATGGAGGAAAAGAGAATGAAGGATTCTTATGGGGTCCTGACAATGCTTTATTTTGTTGTTATTGTTTCTGTTTAATCTGGATTCTGGTTACGTAGGTTGAGTTTATAACAGTTGAGTTAAAAATTAGGTTTGTAAAAATTTATTTATGTTTTGGACATTTACTTATTTGCTTATATGCATATTCTACTTCAATAATAAACCTAAAATACCACAAAATACAGAAAAAAAAAACTACACATTTATTACTTTCTCATGTAAATTTTTGAAATAATGCAATAGGCAGTGTTTAAGCACTTTATTGTATCCTTAGCTACAAAGCCATAAAAATTCACTGTATTGGAAAAGAGATATTAAGAGTTACAAGAAAAAAAAGTTATGTTTTGATTCCAGATCTCTGTGTTGCGGTAGAGAAAATATAACCAAGAAAAGTGGTGGAAAGGTAACTAACATAACTCTACTTGTTTGGAAATATAAATGTATTCTATAATTAGCAGACGTCCCATTGGCTTTGTTTGAAGCTTCCAAATGCTTTAGGCATAATGAACACATTGTGTTCCATCTCCTCAGGGAAGGTCTCAAAGAAGGAAAGAAACGCATAAATTTTTCTTACTGAGTTACTTTAGGGACACATGGAAAGCACAGAAAGATCCCTTTTTAGAGGTTAGTAGACTACACCTGTTTCTGTGACTACACCTCAGAGTTCCAGTTACACTTCATGGTCTTATATTCCTTTATCTGTAATTTCTAAAAACTGATGTAGGTGATTTAGCCACAGCCTTAACAGTCTGCTTTTAAGTGAAGTTTCTGAGCTAGTGCAATGTTGCAGCCATCTTCAGTATAATCTTTGGTGAAAGCTAGATAATGACTTTTCTGTAGTTAGCTGATTATTTCTTTGAATAGTAAAAACAAAAAGCAAGAACTCAAGTTCTGAAAAAGAAGTTAGTGTTGTTAGCAAGCTCCCACTTTGGTTCCTAAGATTTTTATGATGATTTTCAACCAAGACGTCAAATATGATCTTGTGATTTGTAGTTAATTGGATGTGTTTCAGAACTTTAACCTCAAGTAACAGATTTCCATGGTGATTTCCAGTTACCTCTTAATTATGTTAGTATTTTATGGTTCTTGCATTTTCTCTTTCAGAGGCATGATGCATAGTTCACGTGTTTCCCAAATTTACCAGTATGATTGAAGGAATCAATGTCATTTGCAAAACATCACTTTTAGTTGTAGATAAGACCAAAGCAAAATACTAAAGCATCTATTTTACTACATAGTGCCTCCATCACACTGTAATACCTGATTTGCAAGAGAACAGATCATCCCCTCTACCTATAAGGGTTAGAAGAGTCTTTGAAATGCCGTAGAATTGTCCCTTGCATGATCAAATGCACATCTACTGGAGATAAGAACTAAGATTAAAACCGGCACAAATACAGGTATAATCAAAGAACAGTCCTTTAAAAATTACAAAGCAGGAATATATATTTTGCTTAAAATTAAGGTGTCTTTTCCACTCCTTATTTATTTATTGGCTATTTCTGAAACTATTTTTTCCACGCAAAATTCACTTTGATGTTTAAATAAATGTAGACAAATGCATTAGTCTGTCATTGCATAACACATTTACTGTTGACTATTTTAGTGTTGAAAGTTGTATTTGTGAGGTGGGGAGGGTGGCAGGTCTGGGGAATGAGCTAGCTTCTCTTATCTCTCTAGCTGGCCTAGTTTCGTAGTGAAGGTCCAAGGCTAAGATACGTCCAGTGTGATTTTTTGTATGTTTAGAGAGTCTAACAAAATAAAATTTTCTTGAAAAACAAATGTTTAAATGTGCAGAACTAGGTCATTTTCAATAGTCACATAAAATCATGAAAATATAAATAAAATCAAGTAAAATGAGTTTAGGGCTTTATATGGAACTGTAAAGATAAGTTAATGAAATAGCTCATGTATTTTCTCATACATAGGGAAACTAGTATTTACTACCATAGGCGTAGAAAAGAACACGTTTGCGACCTCTCACTTATGCAGCCAAACATGGGTCATACGACTACTTTTCACATCCATTAGTATATATATAAAATGCATTGTCTCCAGAAAATTAATTCAGTTTTCCTGAATAAGCCATGTATGTTAGTCTGTAGTAAGTAGGAAATGATATAAAAAAGCCATTGTTTTATAAGGCATCATTAATGTGAGATAATTGTAGGTTGCTTATTACTATTGTAAAGTTCCCATAGAAATATATGTTTTTATTTGCAGGGTGAGTGCAATCCAAAGAATGCTGATGCTGCTGTAATTTCACAATGGTCAAGCAATTTTTATTAAATGAAAAACGTGAATTCGCTGTTCAAAAATGCGTGACTCAAGGAAGTAGTGAACAGTAGTATGTAGTCACAATAAACATTACTCAATTATTTTTTATAAATTGAAATCCAATTTACACACAACAGCATGTATCAAAATTTAGTTATAATTAAATAATAACATGTATGTTATCAAGATGAGTAACATAAAGGTAAATGAAAGCAAAACAGTCCTAATGTGAAATAATTTTTTATTGGAGTAAAATAAATTTGACATAAATTTGCATAATATAAAATTCAACATTTAAAAGTTTATAAGCTAGTGCCACTTAATGCATTCAAAATATTGTACAACCATTACCACTATCTGGTTACAAAATATTTTCACTACTCTGAAAGGAAACTCTTGTACCCATTAAGCGATTGCTATACCTTCTCCCCTCCCTTCTGGCCCTGGTTTTTCCCTATGTGGATGAGTTTTAATATTCTGCAAATTTTATATACATTTAATTAAACAATAGTCCTGACAGTTTTTATTTATCATAATGGTCTCAAGGCTCATCTATATTTAGAATGTATCAATACTTCATTCTTTTTATGACTGATTAATATTCCATTGAATGCATATAACACAATTGTTTATCAGTAGATGGGCAGTTGGATTATTTCTACCTTTGGCTATTGTGAATAATGCTGCTCTGAACTTACATGTTTCATAATGATAATTCTATGTGTAACTTAATGAGTGACTGTCAAACTCTTTTCATAATAGGTGTAATCATTTTACATTCCCAGAGGCAATGTATGAAAGTACAAATCTCTCTACATTCTTGCCAGTATTTTTAATTTTCCTTTTTATTTGTTTTTATTACAGCCATCCCAGTGGTTGCCAAGGGGTATCTCCTTACAGTTTTGATTGTATTTCCCTAATGACAAATGGTATTGAACATCTTTTCATGTGCTAGGTGGCCATTTGTATGTCTTCAGTGAGAAATGTCTGTTCAATTTCTTTGCCCACTTTTATATATTTTATTATAAATTGACATATTAAATTGTATATATACATTGGGTACAAAGTTAGCTTATTATTATTTATGTAGCCATTGCTGAATAATTAAATCATGCTAATTAACATATCCATCACTTCAAATGCTTTTTATTTTATGTGGTGAGAATATTTGAAATGTAGTGTTTTAGCAATTTTGAAATATGCAATGCAGTATTATCAACAGTCACCATGCTATTCACTAGATCTCGGTAAAACTTACTTCTCTCTAATTGAAACTGTACACTTTCACCAATATCTCCCCATTTTTTCCTTCCCCAGATTGGTAACTACCATTCTGCTCTCTGCTTCTGAGTTCCATTGTTTTAGATTCCATTAAATACATCATAGAGTATTTGTCTTTCTTTGTCTAGTATTTTCTTATTTGCTTAGCATAACGTCCTCAAGATTCATTCATGTTGTTGGAAATGACAGAATTTCCTTCTTTTTGAAGGCTGAATAGGATCCCGTTGTGTATACATACCACATTCTCTTTATCCTTTCATCTGTTGATGTAAACAGGTTGTTTCCATATCTTGGCTATTGTGAATTGTGCTGCAATAAACATGAGATTTCAAATCCTTTGGATATATACCCAGATTTTAAATCCATTGGATATATAGCCAGAAGTGGGATTGCCGGGTCATAGGGTAATTCTATCTCTTCTATCTTTAATTTTGAGGAACCTCCATACAGTTATTTTTTGTTATAATGGCTGTACAAATTTGCATTTACACCAACAGTGTGAAAGGGTTTTCTTTTCTCCACATCTTTGCCAACACTTACTATCTTTTGTCATTTTTATGATAGTCTGACAGGTGTGGAGTGATATTGCCTTGTGTTTTTAATTTGCATTTTCATAATTAATGATTTAGAACATTCTTTTTCACATACCTCCAGGCCATTTGTAAATCTTTTTTTTTTTTTTTTGAGAAATGTCTGTTCAGATCCTTTGCCTATATATTTATATATATTTTGCTATTGAGTTTGAATTTCTTATCTATTTTAGATATTAACCCATTATCAGATGCATGGATGCAAATATTCTCTCTTGATCTGCAGCTTGTCTCTTGACTCTGGTAATTGTTTCCTTTCACATACAGAAGTTTTTTATTTTGATGCAATCCCACTTGTATATTTTTGCTTTTATTGCCTGAGCTTCCAGGGTCTTATCCAAGCAATCACTGCACAGAGCAACATCATCGAGATTTCCCCTATGTTTTCTTCCAGGATTCTTATAGTTTCCGGTCTTACAGTTAAGTTTTAATCCATTTTGAGCTAGATTTTGCATATAGTGTGAAACAGGGGTCCAATTTTATTCTTCTGCATATGAATGTTAAGTTTTCCTAACACACGTTGTTGAAGAGACTGTTCTTTTTCCATTGCGTGTTCAACTCTAGAATCTCTGCTCCATTAGTTGATTTGGTCCATTTTTTGTTAGTACCATGCTGCTTTCATTACCAAAGCTTTGTAATACAGTTCAGAATTTAGCAGTGTGATGCTCTCAGCTTTATTCTTTTGCTCGACGTTGCCTGAGCTATCCAGGATTTTTAATATGTAGTTCCATAGGCATTTTGGGATTTTTTGGTTATTTCTATAAAAAGTGACACTATAATTTTGATAGAAATCATATTAATTCTGTAGATCACTTTGGGTAGTATTAACACTTTAACAATATTGATTCTTCCAGTTCATGAATACAGAATATTTTTCCTTTGTCCATTTTTAAATTGGCTTATCTTTTGTTGTTGAATCTTAAGAGTCCATTATATATTCTACATACTATACTCTTACTAGATATATGACTATAATTTTTTAAAGTTATGGGGTTGTATTTTTATTCTTTGATAATGTCCTTTGATATACACAAGTTTGTTTTTAAAATTTTGATGAAGTCCAATTTATCAATGCTTTCTACTTTTGTTGCTTGTGTTTTTGTTGTCATATCTCAGAAAACTGTCAGGAACTCAGCTGAGTTTGGAGAAGGAAAATTGTACTGCGAGGTGTTGGTGCAGCTAATTAAGGCAATAAGCCATAAAGAAAAGAGTTAATCAGTTACTGCAATGGCGTAAGCAAGAGTTTAAGACCTGAGAAAGCACCGACTCCTCCTGTTTCTTTTCTTTCATGGAATTGGCACGTTGGTCTAGCATCCAGTGGATCAGTAAAGACACGGAGATTATCTCACCTCTGAGGGGGTCCCGCAAAAATAGGCACTGGCAGTTTTGTGGACATTGAGGTGTGCGTATACAGGGAGGGGAAATAAAGAGAGTGACGGTGATGTCTAGAAAATACTGAATAGTGGAGCAAATTACCCTCAAGGTTTCCCCCTTTCTCTTCTCGTAGAGGATCTTGGCATAGGCACCTGGAGAAAACCTCTGCTCTAAGACAAAGAGTTGTAGGAATAAAGGTGCCAGGTTAGAAATTGAAATAAAGTCATGGGTGGCTTAATGATAGAAATCTATTCTGAGAAATGTGTTGTTATATGATTTTGTTGTTTTGCGAAAAATCGTACGCTGTACTCACACAAACCCAGGTTGTATAGCCTAAAATACACCCAGGCTATGTGGTACAGCCTCTTGCTTATAGCCTACAAATCTGTACACCGTGTAACTGTACTGAATTCTGTAGTCAACTATAACACAATGGTAATTATTTCTGTGTCTCAACATACCTAAACATAGAAAAGGCACAGTAAGCATATGGTATAAAAGATTAAAAATGGTATAACTGTACAGGACACTTACTAAAAAATGGAGCTTGCAGGAGTGGAAGCAGCTCTGGGTGAGTCAGTGAGTGAAAGGTGAGTGAATGTGAAGGCCCTAATACATTACTATATAATAGTGCAAACTTTATAAACACTATATACTCAGACCACACTAAATTTATACAAATTATTTTTACTACTTCAGTAATTAAGTACCTTAGCTTACTCTACACTTTTAACTTTATAATCTTTTAAACGTTTTAAACTTCTTGACTCTTTTGTAATAACACTTAGCTTTAAACACACATTTTATAGCTATACAAAAATATTTTTTAATATCCTGAGTCTATATGCTTTTTTCCATTTTTAATTTTTTTTTTTTTTACTTTTTATGCAAAAATGAAGGCACACACATTAGCCTAGACTCACACAAGGTGAGGATCATCAATATCACTGTCTTCAACCCTGTCTTTTCCCACTAGGACATCTAGAGGGGCAATAACATATATGGAACTGTCATCTTCTGTGACAACAATGTTTTCTTTTGGAATCCCTTCTGGAATCTTACTGTTAACTGTAGTCACCCTACTGTGCATTGAATGCCCTGGAAACATACAACCTCACAAGGCTGTGCTATTTGATTGTGTTCTCATATTGACTTTTGAATTTTTGTTATTTTTCTAGTGATTATCCTTGGGATTAAAATTTAACTCCTAAATTTATAATAACCTAATTTGAATTAATGCCTACTACGTCAATAGTACCTAAACATTTTTAGGCAGCTCTACTATCAAATTATCTATTTTACAGATTGCATCCTTATAAATTGTGCACAAATTAATAAAAAATTGTAAATATTATTTTATGAATTTGTATTTAAGTCATAGAAAAGAGCAAAATAATGAGGAGTTAGGAACCCCCAAAACAGTAACTTTAGCTTTTATACCACCTGTTTATTTACCTATTTAGTTACTTTTACTGTTTGGTTTTTGTTTTTAATTTCTTTGTAT
>NW_012106230.1:1718340-1731606 GCF_000951045.1 Mandrillus leucophaeus
AAAAAAAAGAAAGAAAATAATCTTCTCATATTTGTTAACACTGACTCTGTTTTGGGATAGTCCTTAAACTATTAGCCAGGCAGTTTAAAAACTTCCTTTAGCCTTCACTTCCTGCTTGTGTGGAGCCTAAAGTTCAGCCAGAGTTGAAATCTTAGGGTCTTATCACATCTTTTCCGAGCAATTTTGTAGACCTAGACGTGTATAACTCTCAAAATTCTCTGAAGCCTTTCAAAGCTTTTATTCATCCATTTATCTCCTTGCTTAGCCTCTTCTTTTTTGGGCTTATTGGTCTATATGCTGTTTGACTTGTCTGTTATTTCCTTTCCCTATGCAACTGCAGTTAGGATATTTGCTTTTAAACAGTTTCAACAAAGTCCTATCAGGAGACTACTCCAGCTCCAATTTCTGAGTGGATCCTTCATGGAACCACTGGATGGGTCAAAACACAACTACAATTCCTGCAGAACAAGGCTTATTTTGTTCCCTTGGTCACCAGGCAGCCACACCATGATGTGGGTCACCATCTTCATGGCTGCCACAGTGCTGGGCAATGGGCCTAGTAGGCAGATAAATTGAAACATGACAACAATCTCAACTAAAATCTAGATTCTAGTATTCTTAACAAAACTATCGGAATCTACATTTTTATCTTAATTTTGTTGCTTTAATAGAGATACAGTTTTAGAGTTTCCTACTGTACCAAAAAGTGATGTCTATCTATGACAGGTATTATATAAATAATAGTATCTATGTCATACAACATTGTCAGCTCAAATGTATTTATCACAGGGAGCAATAGAGCAATATATATATATTTGAGGAAATAAAGAATAAAAATAAAGATAAGTGTACTTTTTACATAATAATTACAGTAAATAGATTCTACAAATTTTCTAAGTGGTCTTCATTTAACTTAATCCAAATAGTGAATATCTGTTGTCCGGGCCATGCAGGTAAAACAAATCAAATATCTGGTCTCTTCCTCTCTTTCTCTCTCTTATTCTTTCTGTTTTTCTCTTTTTCTCTCTCTTACCCTTTCTTTCCTTCTCTCTCTCTCTTTCTGGGTCTATACATCTACATAGGATTTCTTCAGGAGGTTTTCATAATGTTAATCATATTAATAATGTTAATGTCTCTTAATGACATTAATTTTTCTATAATATAAAGACTTTATTTCTTTGAATCTTGACCTTATTTCCACTGTCATTGCCATGTTTCTCTATTGCTTCTGTTACCCATAAGCAGGAAGTAATATCTAAAGTATTGTTTATATTCAGGATAAAAATCTTTGTTACAAATAGTTAAGATTCTCTGCAACCCATAGTTTGTCTTACCAAGTTGGTTCATTATTACTGATGCTAAGTTAAATCTTGGGTTATGATTCTGATGGTTAGAATGTTTTAAAATTATGGCGTTCATTTTGCAGCTAACAAGTATGTGAGACAAATTGTTGGCACAGTAACAGTATGAATACTGTTCTGAACAAATTTCCCCCCATTGAAAGTAAACTTATTTGGTGGTGTTTACACTAGTTTTTTCAGTTACTTTTTGATCTTAGCTTATATCTCATTATTTTAATGCACTGGGTTAAAATATTCCTCAGGGACAATTAAATAATTGTGTACTGTGTGTGGTAATATTATCTATTTACAGAAAAGAAAGTTTCATTTGCTCGACCTTCAAGATTTATGGAAAAATACCAAAATTGGAGATATGAAATTATGTTTACATATGTAAAAGAATTATGTACATATAATTTATTCCATATTTATGTTATGTATATGTATGTTTATACACATATATACATATATACACACATATATACTTCTGTATATATATACACACACACACACACACGTGTATATATACATACACATATTTTTGTCATGTTTCTTAGAAGTTAATAATTACTTTTATATTTATTCCCAGTATAGGTTCCCTGAGTAACTTGAATGGACAAACACAATCTGACAGTAGTGAACGAATTCATTCTAATGGCAATCACGGACATCCCTGAACTGCAAGCTCCATTATTTGGGTTCCTCCTCATTGTATACATGTTGTCAGTGGTGGGTAACTTAGGCTTGATCATCCTCACAAAGATAGATTCTAGGCTTCAAACACCCATGTACTTTTTCCTAAGGCATCTGGCTTTCACTGATCTTGGTTATTCAACAGCAGTGGGACCCAAAATGCTAGCAAACCTTGTTGTAGATCAACATATAATCTCCTATAATTGGTGTGCTACCCAACTCACTGTCTTCGGTATATTTATCACTAGTGAAATTTTCATTCTGTCAGCAATGGCCTATGACCGCTATGTGGCCATCTGTAACCCGCTGCTCTATACGATCATCATGTCACAAAGAGCATGTCAAGTTCTAGTGGCAATACCTTATCTCTACAGTGTCTTTTTGACTTTGCTGGCCGTCATAAAAATGTTTACCTCATCATTTTGTGGCTATAACATCATCAAGTATTTCTACTGTGATACTCGGCCATTGATACATTTGCTCTGCTCATACACAGAAGACATTAAATTGATCATTTTAATCTTTTCAGCTTTTAATTTGATTTCATCTCTTCTGATAGTCCTTGTGTCTTACATTCTGATCCTTGTCACTGTCCTCATGATGAATACTGCAGAAGGCAGGTACAAGGCCTTCTCCACCTGTGGATCTCACCTGACAGTGATAACTGTATTTTACAGCACCCTCTTCTTTATGTATGTTCACCCCAAATCCAGTCATTCACTTGATGTTGATAAAATGGCCTCTTTATTTTATACTTTGATAATACCTATGTTGAATCCAGTGATCTACAGTTTGAGGAGCAAAGAGGTAAAAAATGCTCTATGTAGAACCTGGAAAATATGTGCAAATTATCTATTTAAAATTCACTGTAGGTTATGATAACAATAAATGATGCGATAACAAATATATACACGAACCAATATTGCTTTACATTTGTACTGTTACCTCCATTTGATGAGCAAGAATCAGAGTGTGATAAGCACAGAAATAGATAATTTCATTAATTACCTTTAAATAAAAATCTGTCACAGATGACTAATTCGTACTCATACTTTAACTATTAATCAATATTCAGTTTTAAGTTCAGCTTCGGTGCCTTTCCTATGTGTTCTCACATAGAAACTTTCTTCATATCTATTCCATTAACTTTTAAAAATTAAAGCTAGGGGCTGCATATTTTATCAATATTTTATCTGAAATGCCTTGTACACTGAAAGGCACGTGTATAAATAGATTCATGTGATCAGTAAACAGATATTGTCAAGTTAACCAACATTTCTCTCTGCATGAAGCTTATAGAAAACGGGTGGAATGACAAGTGAGTTATTTTGTATGGTTGACAGTATTGAGTAAAACGAATATATTAGGTTGGTGCAAAAGTAATTGTGGTTTTTACCATTACTTTAAATAAAGCAAGTAGCCAGGACAACAATTAATTTTTTAATTGAGATTTTCAAGGGATTCCTCTGAGAAGACACTATTTAAGCAAACACTTGAAGAATTGAGTAAGCAGACTGTGTGAATATTTATGGGAAGGCTATTCAAGGGTGAGAGAACTATTACTATAACAGTTTTTAAATAATAATATGACTTTTGTTTTGAAAAGCAACAGTCAAAGGTGGTTGGACCATAAAATAAAATTAAGAAATAAAATATATATTGAAGATTCATAACATAGAACTCAGCCAAGTAAAACTATACAGGCCTTTATAAATCTTGCATTTTATCTTGATAAATAAGCCACTGTAGGATTTTTAGCTAACAAGTGTTCTGATCTATCTTTGGGTAATGGATAGCTATGACTGTTGCACAAGTTAGAGATTGCAGAATACTAAGAATGGAAAATGGAGGGTGAATTATGTGGAGGGTTAATTATGATACACTCAGAAGTGAACAGAGGCATCAGCCGGGATGGGAATGTTCAGGGGATAAGAAGTGTTCCAAACCTTGAATGAAAAAAAAAAAATTCTTCATATCAATGTGGATGTAAGAGGCTTAAAGATTAATGATTAAGAAAAAGAATGGAAAAAATATTTACAGAGCTCACCTAAATATTTCCTGAATATTATCTTCCGCTACCAAACAATACGGAGTAATTGAGAAGAGATTTTTAACTTCCCATTTAAACAAGAAAAAGAAAATAAAAGACAAAATATATGAAACGGTAACTTTCACGACACAGATGTCAGGCAACTAAGGCGAGTTCCCTCTGAGAAATAGAAAACAAAGCAGTTGATTCCTGTGATACCTTCTCTTTTCTCTCTTATGAGAGTGAACAGACTGGGCTGCATGAAGGGCAAACCCAAGTGAAGCCCAGAATTCCTGAGTTTAAGAGATGGTTGAGAGTCTGCTGAGATAAAGGTAGCCAGGGGAGATTGCAGGACGGAGTACCAAAGATTATATATCTGCACAATGGACATTGTATCTCTGCAGAGAATCATCCTTAATTATTCAAGAGATGACTGATCAGAACATACAAAAGGAAACCACACGTAACTGAAGAAACAATCATCCTAAAAATAAAGAGAGCAGTGTCCAGCACTCAAATAGAGGCAGGTATTATACCAATTTGTTACACACAGACTAGAAAAACTCATAATTCCTGAGGTTATGTGTACAGTATTCAAGATCCTACTCCAGTGTAAGAAAATAGTCAGTCTTAGACCAAGTACTGATCTGGACTCACTTGATTAATAATAAAAGTGATATCTAAAAGGATTAAATTGTTTTCAACTGATTGTATCCCACAACAAAGCTTAATAGTATTCATAAAATACGAACTTATCCAGCTAACACCAAGGCACAACTGGTAATATATGGGGTACATTTAATAATTGTTAGGCATACAAAGAATCAGGAAATAATGATTCATAATGAATAGAACAATCAATCAATTGAAACTAACCAGGAACTGACACGGATGTTAGAATTATCAAACAAGGGCATTAAAAGTTTTGGGAGTGCATGCTGTATTTTCAAAAAGGTAAGCAGGAGCACAGAGGACACTAAAAAAATTGAATTCCCACAGAGAGATGTACAGTGTAAAAGATGAAAAGTACATGGGATTGTATTCATAGCAGATTAAACATTGTAGAAAAAAAAAGTGAACTTGTAGACATACCAATAGAAAATATCCCAAATGAAACACAGAGAATCAAAATATTTTTTTAAAAAACAGAGAACAATAAGCTGAACAACTTCAAGAAGCCAAATATACATGTAATTAAACTCCGCAAGGAAGAGGGACATTAAAATTATTTAAATAAATTGTAGGTGAAAGTTTTCCAATAGTTAAAAATTAAAAACCCTAAGATTCAAGAAGATTAAACAATTCCAGGTACAAACAATATGTAGAAAACTAACTGAAGGCACATTGTAATCCAGTGTGCTATATATATTGGCATATTCCATATATATATATATATATATATATCTCACATTGGATTATAATGTGGAATACTATGTGGCTGATACAGTATATATGGAATACTATATGAAATATTCAATATATATGTGGAATACTACTGAGCTGTAAAAAGAAGAAAATCATGTCCTTTGCAGTAATGTGGATGCAGCTGAAGGCCATTATTCTAAGCATATTAACACAGGAACAGGAAATCAAATAACACATGTTGTCACTTATAAGTGGGAACTAAAGATTGTGTACAAATAGAAAGATGGGTGGGAATGATAGACACTGCCCAGTATACTGGGGTATACTAGAGGGGAAGAGAGAGCAAGGTGCAAGGGTTGAAAAGCTACATATTGGGTACTGTGTTCACTACCTGGGTGATGGGATCACTCGTATAACGAACTTCAGTGATACTCAAATTACCCTTGTAACAAACCAGCATATGTAGCCCTGAACCCCAAACAAAAGTGGAGAGAAAACAAAACAAAACAAAATAAAAACAAAACACAGTTTCACACAGCAAGTGATAAAAACCTTAAACAGTCAAAACACAAACACTTTGTATACTGAGGAATAAGAAAAATAATAACATTTTATTTCATGTAACATCATTGTTCATTTAGCTTCTCCTCAAAAACATTGTAAGTCAAGATACAGCAGAGCAACAGCATCAAAACACTGAAACGGAATAACTATCACCTAGGATTCTTTACCCAGGGAATATATATTTTGAAAAAGAATGTGAAATAAAGTTATTTCAGACCTATCAACATTGAAAGAACCCTTCATGATTAAACCTGCACTGGAAGAAGTGATTAATGAAGCCCATCAATCAGAAGGGAAAAATACCAGATGGAAACATGATTCTAGACAAAAGAATGAACAGCACCAGAAATAACTATAGTGATTTCAATAATTTAAATCTATGTGAAAGATAATTGTTTAAGAGTAATAAAAATATATAACAAAATTGTTATAAAGGACATGGCAGGAGTGGTTAAATACTGTAAAGTTCTTATTTTATATGCGAAGGGGTATAATTACACTTGAAAGTAAACTGTTACAAGTAAAATATCTATACCTTAAAACAAACACTGAAGTAAAAACCAGCACCACCTCCACAACAAAAAGAGTTGTAACTTTTCAAATGCAGGGATAAATATAACATATTACATTGATACAGCATAGATTAAATTCTTAATAGAATGTTTGTGCATATCAATTGATATAGCAAAGCTCTATGTCAATATATGAATATTACATTAAATTTACTCTACATAATGGTATCACAGTTTTTCTTTAGTACATTTCTATTATGTTCGACAATTTTGGTGAAATTTTAATATTCTTAAAGAGTCAAAGATAACATGCAGCTAATAAAGGTTAAGATCTAGGCCCCCCTCTGCTCCCTGGGTGGGACTTTAGTAACGAACTCACAATGAAATACATCTTTGCCAAAGTTGCAAAAGCAACTGATAACTCTTTGATAGCACGACAGGGTGACTAAAGTCAATAATTACTTGTACATTTTAAAACTTTTATCATTCTTTTAGGAAAACAAATAAAAATAAAACACAGAAATTATTATAAAGTATTATAAAAGCAAGATATTTTAACTAAAATTTACAATATTGTTCTTTTGTTCCATACGCTGTGCTCAAATGCACAGGAAAGAGAATTGCTGACCATACTGCTTTCAGCATTTATTTTGATCCCTACCTGCTGGTACTGCTAGTGTCAAACATTCTGATTTTGTCAGCCATATGTTGAATGCATTCTGCACTGGGCAGGAAAAAAGCTTCCTCCATGTGTGGTTCTCATCTTACAATGGTGGTTATGTTCTATGGATCTCTACATTTTGATATGGATAAATGGCCTCCTTGTTCTACACTTTAATGATCCTCAGATTTAACCTCTTGATCTACAGCTTTAGCTTAGAACGTTGCTCCAATAAATTATGAGAAAATATTTATCACTTGACAGTGTTTCTAATAGATATAATTACATTCTTTATGACTGTACAAAAAAGACCCATTTTAATACTTCAAAAATAGTATAATGTTCTCATTATAATCAGCCAATTAACTCATATAATAGAATTCAATGAAAATACCACTTCCTTCCAAAATGTCTTTCTTCTGATTTACTATTTTCTTTAGTGATCTCTTACCCTATATTCTACCAGCGGAGCACACATTAAGCTATATTTTAGTAAACTATATCTTTGTTTTGTAGAGGTTTTGTCTTTTTTTAAAAAATAGGATGTACATTCTCAATCTTGTTTTCATTTTATTTAAACAAAGTGAGTCAGACTCGTGCAGATGGCATATATTTGGATCACACGATTTTTTTGGTTTGTTTAATTTATTCTGTCAATTTCTTTCTTTTAATTGGAGAATGTAATCCATGTCCATTTAAAGTTATCACAGATAATGGAGAACATCTTTTTAGCATATTGCTATTTGTTTCCTATAGGTCCTATCCTTATTGTTGGTCATCCTTTCCTCCATAAGTTTTCTTGAGATTTTGGCTGAACTCTAGACGTGTACATGGCATAAAGCTGTTAAAAGAAAGACCAGGAAATTGTAAGCTGAAACATTTCATAGAAACTACACAGGGCAGGAAGACATTAGAATTCTAAAAAGACATAGTGGAAAGTCCTTTTACAACACATAGACATCCAGTAGAAATCTCAGAAATAAAGCTATTTTAAACCCCTTTGCTAGCTTAAAAACAAGTCTCAAATAGAGTCAACTGATAACTGTTTGATAGCACGACAGGGTGACTAAAGTCAATACTTACTTGTACATTTTAAAACTTTTATCTTTTAGGAAAACAAATAAAAATAAAACACAGCAATCATTATAAAATTTACAATAGTCAACATCCAATCACAAATTCTAGTCCTATGAGAAAGCAGCAATGTGCAACCTTCAAAGTATTATTATAGATGTTGGATATACTGAATGATTTAGCACAAATACCAACATTGTGTGAAATAAATGAAACTGCAAATGTCAGATGGGATTTCAAGAGATGAAAACACAATATAAGATATGAACAAATATTTACTAGGTAAAAAACATATTATACACTGAAAAAGAAAAGATGTGACTTGTCAACAATAGAGACAGTCAGAATGAAGCCAGACAGAAACATAATACTAAAAACAACACCCTTGGAAACAGTCTCAGTCATCCATAGAACAATAGAACAATAACAAGATACCTACCATATGTTTTAATTATAAAGTCTAAGTGGAAAGAAAAAACTATTATAGGACAAGAAATACGGAAAAAGTTGTTAGCCGGAATTTCTTTCTATTTTTTTAAATAATGATGAAGATATAACAGGATAAAATAACTCCAAGCAAAATAAACAGAAAATGATGGTAAAGTGCTTCACAATCAATTATAAAAAAATTATTTAAAAATATGATTATAAAAAATTATAACAAAATGTTTCAAAATTACTAGTGATTAAAGATATATTATAAACAGATGAAGAAATGTTTTACCACTGATATATTGGCAGAAAAAATAAAAGTCATGACACTTTCTTATGTCAACCAATAACTATATGTCTGGTAGTATTATACTATAATCACCAGAAGTATCCTTTGTCAATGGATGTTGTATTTTCAAATTTTGCATGTTTTTTTCCAGAATTTTTTTTTTCATTTGCTAACAAATTGCATGTGTGGGTGTCTGTGTGGTGTACTTAATATGAGCATAATATTGTGTAACTGAAATGCTGACAAAATCATATTTATAATTTCCTGTGTCTAGTCATATTGCATAATTCAATTATTCAGTTAGACTGAAACATAAAATATTACGACTTTTTCTAATGGAAAATTCTGAGAATTAACAAATATCCAAGGCACTCTCTCTCAGGTAATTATGTACAATTTTTTATCCTTGAATCAGATTGAAACTTCAACCAAATGAGTCTCAAGGGGGTTAGAAAAGAACCTTAAGTCTATTCTGTAGCCACCTGTGAGGGCTAAAGAAGTAGAAAGCAAAGCAGATTCTCTGTTGAAGTAAGTAGAAGCATTGATCATTGACAATTTTTAAGGGCAAAGCTTAAACTAAGTTACCACCAAAGATGTTGAAGGCCCCTATACGCTGCAAAACTATTTCCTCCTTGCAATATAGTGCTATTAACTTAATGCTTCACGCTTTTCATCTATTTTTTAACACGGATCTTTGTCTATCATTATCTACCTAGTGCCCCTCTTGTCCTATTCTCATTTCCTATCTATGTATGTTACAGCGTTTATGAGAACATATTCTAAAGCCAGGATAACTTTATCTGAATGAAGAACAAATGTGGCATAGGTCACGCTTTTTTTTTTTTCCAGATATGCACTTTCAAGAAATTAATTCTTGCCTGGAATCCTGGAAAGCCCTTCCTGTGATTGATTAAATAGCTGATTCTTTCTCAACCTTTAGGTTTCAACTCAAATGCCACCTTCTCAGAAGAGCCTTCCTTGTGAAAGTATTAATATTAATATTCCAAGTAAAAGTACTCTCCCAGGTTATCCTACTATATTATCTTGTTTGTTTTACATATTATGCTTATTTAAATCTGCAATTATTGTGTTTATATGTCTTCTAAACAGATTTTTCTCTTCCCTATCATTACAATAACGTATTTATGACTTGAGGGTCAGGTAATTTATCTGAAGCTCGAACATAGCCTGGAAAAAAGTACAATTTTAATAAATATGCGGAAAATAAGAGGATGATTCACGGAACTCAAAGGAAAAATTTACGCTTGGTATCATCAAACAAACTGGTACCAGATATCCAACAATATTAGGAGTCATTTTGGTCTTATTTCTCTGTTTTTTTAAAAAACAGTCACTTCATTATTTTTTCTCACTGCAGAATAATCATTTGTTTTTCTTTCTACTCTATCTCTTTTAGAAGGAGAGAAAATGTCAATAGCTCTGAGCTTTTAAAATTCAGACCTTTGTGATAATATATTGTTAACTTTCTGGAACTTAATAGCGAACTTTAAAATAAAGAACTATATAATAAGACTTATTTGGACCAGGTGCCCACCACTGGAACTATCAACTGTGACTCCAACAGGACATGAATTCACTTAGTAAGGGGCAAATAATCATGATTAAAATATACAACTCGAGGAAAATATTCATCCATACTAAAATAGCATGCTGAATCTATGGCAAATACATGCAACATAATTATCATAAAAACTCTCAAAATGAAGGTGTTTTTTTCTGTTACAATAATATAAATATCAAAAACATAAAAAAAGATCAGCTAAAATTAAGAGCAGGTTTATTGTGTCAATTTAAGAAATATAACATTTTATAAACAAACTGATTTAGAAGAAAAATCATGAAAAAAACATGGAGAATTGTACAAATTTTAGCACAAGGAATAGTCATGAGAGGGAAGAAATGGAAAGTAGTACCCAGGAAAGCATAATGTCAAGGAATTACAAAAATGATAAAAATTTTACTGATATTATTTATGGAAACCTAAGAAGAGAAACAGCAACCTGAAAAATAAATCCGAAGACATTACCCATGTATTTTTGTCTGAGTCAATAAAATGGAAAGAGCAAAAGCAGTAAACAGACATGCATGTTGTAATTTGTAAGCTCAATATACATCTAATACATCTTATAAAGCGATATAATTCTTAAAATGAAGAGTATAGTACCTATTCTTGAGACAAAGTAAGAATTATCAGATTAGGAAATTTCAAGTAGTCACTGGATTATTTGGTGATATACAATTTCTTAAGCCTTTCTCATGATCAATGCAAAAATCATCAGATACATCTCGGCTTCAAATGTTTGTAAGCTGAGAACATATTCTTAATTCAATTACACTGCAAGGCAGTAAACCCTCAAAATGTTGCAGGATGCTGAAACAACTATTTACTTTGCCATACTACATTTACCATACTTGCTTTACTCTCTCCCAAATGATTGCAAAGCTGATTTATTAGACTCAGAACACTGAGTTTAAATACTGAATTAGATTAATACATGACAAGAAGATCTCACCCAGGAATTGTCCTTGCCATCTAATGGAAGTCCTAGAAAATGATTCCTTAAAGTCTCTAACCACTTATTTTCTTCCTCAAACAGATGAATTTCCAAACTCTGACATGGCTCCTGAAAATTTCACCAGCGTCACTGAGTTTGTTCTCACGGGTGTCTCTGGCTGTCCAGAGCTCCAGATTCCCCTCTTCCTGGTCTTCCTGGTGCTCTATGTGCTGACCTTGGCAGGGAACCTGGGCATCATCACCCTCACCAGTGTTGACTCTCGACTTCAAACCCCCATGTACTTTTTCCTGCGACAGCTGGCTATCATCAATCTTGGTAACTCTACTGTCATTGCCCCTAAAATGCTGATTAACTTTTTAGTAAAGAAGAAAACTACCTCATTCTATGAATGTGCCACCCAACTGGGAGGGTTCTTGTTCTTTATTGTGTCGGAGGTAATGATGCTGGCTGTGATGGCCTATGACCGCTATGTGGCCATTTGTAACCCTCTGCTCTACATGGTGGTGGTGTCTCGGCGGCTCTGCCTCCTGCTGGTCTCCCTCACATACCTCTATGGCTTTTCTACAGCTATTGTGGTTTCACCTTGTATATTCTCTATGTCTTATTGCTCTTCTAATATAATCAATCATTTTTACTGTGATATTGCACCTCTGTTAGCATTATCTTGCTCTGATACTTACTTACCAGAAACAATAGTCTTCATATCTGCAGCAACAAATTTGGTTTTTTCCATGATTACAGTTCTAGTATCTTATTTCAATATTGTTTTGTCCATTCTAAGGATACGTTCATCAGAAGGAAGGAAAAAAGCCTTTTCCACCTGTGCTTCACATATGATGGCAGTCACAGTTTTCTATGGGACAATGCTGTTCATGTATCTGCAGCCCCAAACCAACCACTCACTGGATACTGATAAGATGGCTTCTGTGTTTTACACATTGGTGATTCCTATGCTGAATCCCTTGATCTACAGCCTAAGGAATAATGATGTAAAAGTCGCCTTAAAGAAATTCATGGAAAATCCATGCTAATCTTTTAAATCAATGTAATTTTAGAACTATATACATAAATGAAGAGATAGTTCATGTAACCTGCCATTACGTGAGAGAAATAAAACTTTAGGTGCCTGACTTACAAGTTTACAAGCAACCCTAAGAATTACCAAGAGGTAGGATTTAAAGATTTTTGAATTTAAAAAGTAAAATACATGGAAACATTTTGAGTTGCGAGAGAAATACAAAGCAAAAATATTATTCATTAACTTTGCCCAGAAATAATCAGGTAATCAGTCTGAATAAAATATATTCAGGAGTAAGGCACAGTATCAGTTTTAAAAGGTGAAGTTTGAACAGAGCAACAGAATGTGAACAAGGGAATTAAAGTGAATATTTTTCATTCTGTGGACTCTTTTTTTTTTTTTTTCCGGGTATGGTTGGGTAGCGTGGATCCCTGCATCTTGAAAAACTGTGAATACAGACGACTAAAATCCTTTTTACAACAAAGTTAGCAAACTTGAACTGACAATAATATTTAAAATAAAGCTCTTTAACTCTTTTTAAATATTGTTTGAAGAAACAATATAGACATACTACCAATTAATACATGTTTTCAATCCTCACCATGATATAATTGAAAATATTTTATTCCAATATATTTTCTACAATTTTTAAAATGCACAGACTACTATCATTGAATATGCTTTTATAATACTGGGTTTGCTTTGTAAACATCATATTTTATAAAAATTTCCTTTTCTCCTTCCTCTAAATA
>NW_012106230.1:1734181-1741855 GCF_000951045.1 Mandrillus leucophaeus
CAATGGAATAATGTAACCACATGTTTAATAACAAAATTTGTTCCACCAAAGTCAGTTTTCATAAACCATTAAGAAGGTCCTCAAATGACGATTTTTAGATTTAGGAAGAAAGGCTAGAAGACCATAAAATTGCTTGTAGCCAAATATGACAAATGAAATATGATGAATTTTACCAGATCTATAATGATGTCAGGTTTTTATTTAAATTTTCAAGTCTAAATATTATAATGCAATGAAAATGTATCAATTGAAAAATAATTGGTTTACCTAGTGTGATAATAAATGAATGGAGTACTATTTATGTGTATGCATGTAATAATCTGGGAATTTCTAATGTGAAGAAGAATTATCCTTCTTAGAAATTAATTTGCGAGAAATGCTTGGGCATCTATACGAGTCTGGTATTGTGAAGAGTGTTCCAGAAAATAGGTAACTTTATTTTGACCCTAAAGTAGGGAAAAATATTAAAACACTCGGTGCATAATGATAAAGTCACTTCAGGTATATATTTTTTTCATTTTTAATAAATTTTGTGTTATGCAAGCTAATGGTGCTATGAGTACAACTTCATTTGGAAGGAGATTTCTGGGTATCTTAATCTTCAGAGGTTTCTTCGTAAAAATATTCAATCCTATCTGTTTGACATGTCCTCTCTTCTGTGGATCTCCACACTTGAGTGTTCTCTATTACTTTCATTTATTACCCAGCTTTTTTTTTTTTTTAAAAAGTGTCCCATATTTTTTAAATGCAATGTTTATAGTAACTAAATGATTCGCTATAAATTTACCATATATATATGAGTTTATCCACCACTGTTGATATTGCAAATTAAAAAGGAGGCTTATAAAAATATTATTTATTAAAGGAAATGAGAATGTCGAGCTAGGAAAGAGTGAACTCTTACACTGGTAAGTCAAAGAGATGTTGTTTCCCTCCAAATGATGTGATGTGAGAAGATGTGACCAAAGATGATATCAAGGATGAAAAGATAAAATGCCAATAAGAATGGAGTGAGATGGAAAACAGAAAGTAGGAGGTGGAAAAGAGAGGTGGAGCAAATGAAGACACTTTGGTATAATGTGTCCTGTGCTATAGCCTCTATGTATTCATTGCATAAATATCTATTAAGGACCATGTTCAGTCAGAAAGAAATAATGCACGACTATCATATTACAGTGACAAGAACTATGACAGAAGAAGCTTGTGTAGAATTTCTATATTGTGACTTGGGCCATAGAGAGTAGGAAAGAATCGGAAACCAACATAATCAAACTTAGAAAACTCCCTTAAAGCCTAGTATCTTCTGATGATCACTAGAGACTAGCACTGTTCTTTGTGACCTACTTATGACTATAGAGACCAACCACAAAGCTCTTAAACATACAGGAATAAAATTAGCAATAAACTTAACCAAAGAAGTAAAATATCTCTACAATGTAAACTAGAAAACATTATGAAAGAAATTGAAAAGGATACAAGAAAATCTAAAGATATTCCATGTTCATGGATTGAAATAATTATCATAAAGATGTTCATACAGTCCTACACAATCTACAGATTAAAAGCAATTCCTATCAAAATACCCACGCCATTCTTCACAGAAAAAGAACAAAAATCCAAAAGTTTATACACCAAAGTGTGTATCTTGCTTCCCACCTTTTTGCCTCATATCCTGCCTACCCCAAAGGATTTGGAAATATTTTTATATTTATCCACATAGATGTCTTAATTTTCCTAAAGAACTGTCCCCACTTTCCAGAAGTGCCAGATAAATATTTATTGAAATCCATGTCATGATGAATTTTCTGCCTGCCAAAAATAGTCATTACCTTATGTGCAGCAGGAGTGGGACACTTTAATTTACAGATGGGAAGAGGGAGAGCATCAGGAAAAAATAACTAATGGATACTAGGCTTAATTACCTGGGTGATAAAATAATCAGTATGACAAACCCCCAGGACACAAGTTTACCTATGTAGCAAACCTGCACATATAGCCCTGAACTTAAATGTTAAAAAATAATAATAGCCATTCTCACTGGGGTGAGATGGCATCTCAGTGTCGTTTTGATTTGCATACCTCCAATGATCAGTGATATTGAGCTTTTATTCATATGCTTATTGGCCACATGTATGTCTTCTTTTGAAAAATGTCTGTTTAAGTCCTTTGTCCACTTTTTAAAGGAGTTTTTTTTTTTTTTCCCTTGTAAATTTGTTTAAGCTCTTTTTAGATGCTGGATATTAGACCTTTGTCAGTGGCATTGAATGCAAAATTTTTCTCCCATTCTGTAGGTTGTCTATTTACTCTGCTGAGAATTTCTTTTGCTGTGCAGAAGCTCTTTAGTTTAATTACATACCTTGTCAATTTTTGCTTTTGTTTTGGTTGCTTTTGGTGTCTTCATCATGAAACTTTTGCCCATTCCTATGTCCAGAATAATATTGCCTAGTCTGTCTTCTAGGGTTTTTATAGTTTGGGGTTTACAGTGAAGTCTTTAATCCATCTCGAGTTAAATTTTGCATAGAGTGCAAGAAAGGGGTCTGGTTTCTATCCTCTGCATATGGCTAGCCAGTTATCCCAGCACCATTTATTGAATACTGAGTTCTCTTCCCATTGTTTGTTTTTGTCAGCTTTGTCAAAGATTAGATAATTGCAAGTTTGTTGCCTTATTTCAGGGTTCTCTATTCTGTTCCATTGGTTTATGTGCCTGTTTTTGTACCAGTACCATGCTGTTTTGGTTACTGTATCCCTGCAGTGTAGTGTGAAGTTGGGGAATGTAATGCCTCCAGCTTTGTTCTTTTATTTTTAAATAATTACCTTGGCTATTTGGGATATTTTTTGGTTTCATATGAATTTTGTAATTTTTTTTCTAGTCCTGTGAAGAAAGTCACTGGTAGTTTGACAGGAATACCATTGAATCTGCAAATTGATTTGGGCAGTGTGGCCATATCAAGGATATTGATTCCTTCTATTCATGAGCATGAAATATTTTTCTATTTGTTTGTATCATCTTTGATTTCTTTGAGCAGGGTTTTGTAATTCTCATTATAAAACTCTTTCACCTTCCTAGTTAGCTCTGTTGCTAGATATTTTACTCTTTCTGTGGCAATTGTGAATGGGATTGTGTTCCTAATTTGGCTCTCAGCTTGACTGTTTGGTAGATAGGAATGCTAGTGATTTTTGCACATTGTTTTTGTGTCCTGAAACTTCTGAAGTTGTTTATCAGCTGTAGTAGCTTTTGGGCCAAGACTATAGGGTTTTCTAGATATATAATTTTTTCTTGGTTAGTGTGGCTACAGGTTTCTCAATTTTTTTTTCATGATTTCTTTGTTGTTGTTGCTGTTTTTAAGGCTTTCTTTTTATTTAAAAATATTTTATCTTAAGTTCAGGGGTACATGCGCAGGTTTGTTACGTAGGTAAACTTGTGTCGTGAGGATTTGTTGTACATGAGATTTTCTGTATGACATAGATTGCTCAATATGCTTACATTTGTTCTTTTCTGTTTGTTCATTATCATTATAATTTATATCTTTTGTCCCTTTGCAGATATTTTACTATGCATATTCTAACCTGATTCTCCTCTTCACAGACACTAGCTCAGCTCTGAATTTTTGAAACTTTCCACAAAGTTTCAGATGGGGGAAATGTTGGGGCTCAGAGCACCATATTTTAAAGTATGGTATGTTGGCATGCTGAGTGCTTTGAACCAAATGAGACTGAAAGGGCTTCAGAACTTTCTCCTATCTTCCTTTCTTCTGCTTTCCCTTTTCTCCCAAGGCAAGCCTTGGAAACTAGAGTTTCTCTTCCCCAAGGTGTGTCATAGAAAATAACATTTCCTTCTCCAAAGCAAGCAAGCAAGCAAGCCCTAAAAATATCACTGCGATCTTCCCCTGATTTTCTGTGTGGAAGCTCATTGTAAAGAAATTCTCTGATTTATGTTGTCTGAAAGTAGGTCATAGACCCACATTCCAGAAGGGTCCTGTCCTGTACCTAAGGAAAAGGAATGTTACACCAAAAGTTTTATAATGAGAATTACAGAACACCAAAAGTCCAAATAGAATCTGAACACCAGGTTTGCTAGGTTACTCTCCTCCCACAATCTTTTGCCATCAGATTATATCCTTTTATCCTAATCCCACTTCTACACAGTTGGCCATTCTTCATTGAACCTATGCATAAAACTAGACAGTTTCCCTGGACCCTTGGATCCTCATTTCAGCAGGCTCCCATGTCACATAAAAATCTCATTAAATAAATTTGTATGCTCTCTCCTGTTTATCTTTGTCAATTTTATTTTCAGACCTAGCTAGGAACTCTAGGAAAGTCGAGGAAAGTTTCCTCCCTTACAATAGTAATAACACTTATATGCAGCTTATTAGGCATTCAACACTCATATAAATGTTACCGTTATTAACTCATGTAATCCTCATAGCAACTCCAAGTGGTTGCAGTATTACCTTTTATTACACATGAAGAAACAATGCACACAAACCTTAAATAATTTGCTCGATGCCGCATGGTTCTTAAGAGTGATGTGAGATTCAAACCTAACTTACCTAACTATGGAGTTCCTTTTTGCTTGTTATATATGGATTGAAAGAATTGACTGATCTTTTTTAACTTACCAACTTAATTTTTTTTGTTTCTAACAATACTTTAGGAAACATTAACAGTTTTCCTACAGCCAATGACAGAAATAAGAGAAAAAGAATGCACTTAAAAATATTGGTGAAGTGGTTTCTACTAAACTTGCTAATTTATTCCATTCATTGGGATATAAAGAGTTTACAGGTTTTGGCAGTCAGTGATCAAAAAGATAAAGACAAAAAAAGAAAGAAACGAAAGAGAGGAGAAAAAAAGAGCAAAGAATTAAAAAATTTAAGAGAAGAGTGGATGTGATGAATTATATCTGGATAGATTATGAGATCCCATTCAAGATGCAGAATGAGATATTGCAGTGGTAAGTCTGGATTTACACAGAAGAGCAATATTTGAAGTCATACCAATGCAATGGGTAGTATTCAAAGGGTATATAGAGCTTCTCTTTCCACATAGAGTGTAGAAAACTACAAAGAACCTTCAAAACACTTCAGTTAATCTATGAAATCATAATTTTTGTGAGTCTATCTTGGAACTAAGGCTGCGCTGCAAATGGGACACATGAATTGTTTCACTTTTGGCAAAGGGTGAGAGAAAGATGAGGCCACCATATAGGCATGTAGGAATAAATCAGCTAAGTTAAAAAACAAAACAACAAACAAAAAAACAAAAACAAAAAAACTTAAATCCAAGTGTGTACTGTTGAGAAAATCAGAAAGTTCGAGATTGAAAGGATTTACATTCACTATTAAAAGTTTTCTCTGCAGGCCCCTACCAAATGCTTATGAGATTTACTAATAACGTCAATTTTTCAAATACAGGTGCTCCAGATGGTTGTTGACTAAAGAGCATTTACAACTACGAGAATAAACGTTATAGTGGAGAGAGTAAGGAGCATGAATAAATATGACAGAAATTTCATCAGATAGTGACTACAGGAAGTGTCCAGTGAAGTAAGATCACCCACCCAACTCTCCAAACACACACTCAGGGTATTCGAGACAAAGCATTCATTCAACCAGTTCATCAGTAGAGTCTTTAAGGATGAGGAAACAATTTGTGAACCTGACGATGAACCAATTGTAATTAATTAAAGAGAAAGAAAGTTAAAGAAAAAAAGTTGCAACAAAAGTGTACAAGAGCTCTATGGCAATGTCAAGCAGTGGCAGGCGCCTGTGGTCCCAGCTACTCGGGAGGCTGAGGCAGGAACCAGGGAGACGTGAACCAGCGAGGCGGAGCTTGCAGTGAGCCGAGATCGCACCACTGCACTCCAACCTGGGCCACACAGCGAGACTCCGTCTTAAAACAAAACAAAACAAAACAGAAGAATAATGGAGAAGAACAAAAGCTTGAGAAGTATTTGAAGATACAATGGTGAATAATTTTGTAAAAGTAAGAAATCCATTAAACCACTGGTCGAAGAAGATCAGAGGATCCCAGGAAGGAGACATACAAAAAATGAAACTAAATGAAGCCTATTTTCAGGAAAATAAATACACATACACAGACACCTATACACATGCTCAGTGCACACTCATGCTGAAATAATTGATAATCAGGACACTTGTGCTCCAACTATTTTCCAGGCAAAGGGTGTGTAATAACCTAAGAAAACATGGCTTCACACAAATAACACTAAAATGTATAACCGAAAATAAAAAACAACAAATATCGGACATTTTAATTCCTTTAAAAAATAAATATCTAGCAAAACGATGCTGATGTCTTCTGAGTTTAAACCATACATAACAGTAAAATTTATGACAAAAAATAGCAAAATGAATGGAAGAGAAGATCTGACTTGACACTACCCCAAAGGGTCTTATGTGAAAAGATATGTTGTAGATTATTTTATTTTAACTACAATATATAAACCATAACGCAGGGTCACCACCAAGAAGAGAGAGGATAAATATTACCAATATCAGGAACGAAATAAGGCATTTTATTATGGTCCCCACAAATACGAAAAGAAAAGAAGAATATTTTAAACAACATTTTGCTGTAAACTTAAATGAAAAGTACTTAAATGAAAACTATTAAATGAAAAGTACAATTCTCTAAAGAGGCTTACATCAGAAGAAATGGTTAACCAGGGTAGTCCTATGCCTACTTAATTAATTGAATACATTCATAAAAACCATCCCTATGAACAGTGAGCTTCAAATTGCCTTCCTAGTGTCAAAAAATCTCACCTTTTCCTCTCACTGGAATGTGGACAACGTACTAGATTAACTCTCTTCAATAACATAGAAGAGGACAACATCAAGGAGAAAATAGAGCAATAACATAAAAGAACCTGTGTCCTAGGATTGCCTTGTGAAAAACAGCTCCCACAAAGTCTAGTCAGGTCAAGAGTAATAGGATAAAACAGAGAAAACTCTGCAGGTTATATTCAGGAATACTTTTTTTGTAGTTGGGTCTCTGTGTTTCTGAATCTTTTTTATTTTTTATTTTTTAGATCAGAAAATCCTGTATTCTGATTAAATACAAATTTTCTCACCAGCATCTTCCCATCTGATAAACTGTTCTTTCATTATTGAGTTATTTTTCTGTAACTCGGACTGTACCTATATATTTGAGATTGAGCTAGTACTGCCAAAATCACACTATCCTCTATCAGTAGCCCTAGAGAATGTATATCAACAGCGTATACCTTTTAATAACCTCTGTTATTTTGTTAATGTCTTTAAAAATATATCAAATTCTATTTTTTCAATGTGATTATAGTAGTACACCATTGTATTTTTTAAAAAACGGAGAAGTTATTGAATCTCTCTGTGTTCCAGTTTCATGATCTATAAAATTCAGTCTTCAAATACATTTATTAAGATACTTTTCAAAATACAGTGAGTCATCCTCATGAGCATGAGGACTTACTGTATCTCTGTCACCTTTAATTTTTTTTCAGTAAAGAGCTACAAAGATGGAAAAATCAGCTGTATGAAAGGCTGATGACAGTAAGATTTCTGAGGACTTCCTGAAGTGGTGGCTGTTGATGACCCTGACAGAAGCATTATCCATAGGATCAAATGTCTGAATAAAATGGGTTTTATAGAAGGAAAAAATGGGGTGCTA
>NW_012106230.1:1744875-1756267 GCF_000951045.1 Mandrillus leucophaeus
GCTGTTAGTCTGATGGGCTTCCCTTTGTGGGTAACGCGATCTTTCTCTCTGGCTGTCCTTAACCCCTTAACATTTTTTCCTTCATTTCTACCTTGGTGAATCTGACAGTTATGTGTCTTGGGGTTGCTCTTCTTGAGGTGTATCTTTGTGGTGTTACCTGTATTTCCTGAATTTAAATGTTGGCCTGTCTGGCTAGGTTGGGGACTTTCTCCTGGATAATATCCTGAAGAGTGTTTTCCAACTTGGTTCCATTCTCCCCCTCACTTTCAGGTACACCAACCAAATGTAGGTTTGGTCTTTTCACATAGCTCCATATTTCTTGGAGGCTTTGTTCATTTATTTGCATTCTTTTTTCTCTTGTCTTCAAGCTTTATTTCATTAAGTTGATCTTCAATCTCTGATATCCTTCCTTCTGTTTGATTGATTTGGCTATTGATGCTTGTGTATGCTTCATGAAGTTCTCCCGCTGTGTTTTTCAGCTTCATCAGGTTATTTATGTTCTCCTCTAAACTGGTTATTCTAATTAGCAATTCCTCTAACCATTTTTCAAGGTTCTTAGCTTCCTTGCATTGGGTTAGAACATGTTCCTTAGCTCAGAGGAGTTTGTTATTACCCACTTCTTCTGTTTGTTATTACCCAATTACTTCCGTCAGTTCATCAAACTCATTCTCCGTCCAGTTTTGTTTCCTTGCTGACGTGGAGTTGTGATCCTTTGAGGGGAGAAGAGGTGTCTGGTTTTAGAAAGTTTCAGCCTTTTTGCACTTGGTTTTCCTCATCTTCATGGATTTATCTACCTTTGGTCTTTGATGCTGGTGATGGCGTTTCTGAGTGGACGTCCTTTGTGTTGATGTTGATGCTATTCCTTAGTTTTTCTTTTAATGGTCAGGCCCCTCTGCTGCAGGTCTGCTGGAGTTTGCTGGATAGCCACTCCAGACCCTGTTTTCCTGTGAAGCCTGCGGAACAGTAAAGATTGCTGCCTGTTCCTTCCTCTGGAAGCTTCATCCCAGAGGCACACCTGCCAGATGCCAGCTGGAGTTCTCCTCAATGAGGTGTCTATCAATCCTTACTGGGAGGTGTCTCCTAGTCAAGAGTCATCAGGGTCAGGTACTCACTTGAGGGGGCAGTCTGTCTCTTAGCAGAGCTTGAACGCTGTGCTGGGAGGTCCGCTGCTCTCTTCACAGCCAACAGGTAGGGACGTTTAAATCTGCTGAAGCTGCACCCACAGCCTCCCCTTCCTTCAGGTGCTCTGTCTCAGGGGGATGGGGGTTTCATCTATAGGCCCACAACTGGGGCTGCTGCCTTTTTTTCAGAGATCCCCTGCCCAGAGAGGAGGACTCTAGAGAGGCAGTCTGGCTACAGAGGCTTTGCAGTGCTGCAGTGGGCTCCATCCAGTTCAAACTTCCTGGCAGCTTTGTTTACACTGTGAGGGGAAAACTGCCTACTGAAGCTTCAGCAATGGTGGACACCCCTCCCCCCACCAAGCTCGAGCATCCCAGGTCGACTTCAGACTGCTTTGCTTGCAGTGATAATTTCAAGCAAGTGGATCTTAGCTTGCTGGACTCCATGGGGGTGGGATCTGCTGAGCTAGACCACTTGGCTCCCTGGCTTCAGCCCCCTTTCCAGGGAAGTGAATGGTTCTGTCTTGCTGGCGTTCCAGGTGTCACTGGAGTATGAAAATAACTCCTGCAGCTAGCTCAGTGTCTGCCCAAACAGCCACCCAGTTTTGTGCTTGAATCCCAGGGCCCTGGTGGTGTAGGCACCCAAGGGAATCTCCTGATCTGTGGGTTGTGAAGACCGTGGGAAAAGCGCAGTATCTGGGTGGGAGTGCACCCATTCCTCATGGCACAGTCCTTCATGGCTTCCCTTGACTAGTGGAGGGAGTTCCCCAACCCCTTGTGCTTCCTGGGTGAGGCAACACCCCACCCTGCTTCTGCTCACCCTCCATGGGCTGCACCCACTGTCTGACTAGTCCCAGTGAGATGAGCCAGGTACCTCAGTTGGAAATGCAGAAATCACCCGCCTTCTCCATTGATCTGGCTGGGGGCGGCAGACTGGAACTGTTCCTATTTGGCCATCTTGCCAGCCACCAAACGTAACTATTATATGCACTGAGAAACCTAAAAATTTGTGTGACACTTTACTCTGTCAGTTGCTTTATTGTAGTAGAGAGAGAACCCACAGTTTCTTCAAGGTATGTCTATAAATATTAGATTATTTAATTTTCAAATCATATATACCAATAATTTTACGTATATAACTTTATTTAATACTCAAAACAATCCATTTCATTAGGTGCTATCTTATTATTTCCATGTCCAAGGTTAAATTCAATATAACGAATCCAGCCGCTTATATTTTCATAATTATTACAAAATGCACACTTTTCTATTTCACATGTGTATAGTGTATCACTTTAACTTTGTCAAAGTAAGACAAAAAGTAAATAGAGACTTCAGACTGAAAGATCAGTATAAACCACAAAGAATCCGATAATTTAATTATCAAAATTGATTACAGAGTAAGAATTGTTTATGCTTTAATTGCCTTGCATTGTAAATTTATAGAATGAAAGATCAGTGTAATTTTCACCTCTTCTTGAAGATAGAGCCTCAAAGACTGTGTTAGCAACATGAATATAAATAATTAGTAAATTATACGGTTTATAATCTTGATAGTATTCACAAACTTATTTTTCACAATTACCTACTATGAATGAAAGAGTAGGAAATTTCTTGCAGTAATCATCTTAGCCCAAAGACAATGGGATATATCTTCATTCTCTCTTAATAGTAATGAGACTATTTCTACATGCCTTCTAATTTCTTGAGAGCCAGTGAAATCACTGTTAGTATCCCTAACACATTATTGTTATTATAAAATATTTCTGTTGATAAATGCTTTGTAAGTACAAATATAGACTCACTGTCCAAATAAAATAAGGCCCTATTTTCCAAGTCATTCGTCTATCTATCCATCTATCCATCCCTCCATCCATCCCTTAAATTTATGTCTGAAGTTGCAATATTTTGAATTTTTGCAATCAGACCTTGGAGACAACCTTGAGCAGCAGGATGCTTAACGTTCCAATAATTGAATGCATGCCTAGCATTCCAATAATGGAACCCTAGGCATAAATGGCCTAAACACACAGATAAGGAGGACATGCAGTATACCAGGTACCAAACAGGTGTTGGAAAAAACAAGCCAATATACACATGCTCTGCTTCCAAGTAGCTTCTAATACTGATTGATTGACTGAAAAGTCAGTATTTACCTTCAATACAACATAGTAAAGAACAGAATCAATGTACAAAGTATTTTAGAAACACTAATTGGATAGAAATCACGATTATGTTTATTTAGGTAATGTTTTATAGAGTAGAATTGTGGAGAGAACATTTTTGGGAGAGAGGATGAAGCATTTTAATGCATTGAGTATAACAAGTTATCTTTATTTCTGAAAATGTGATAAATTTAAAATAGTTGGCACATAAGATGTTCATGGCATAATTGCTGTTTATGAGATTGGAAGGGTAAGTTAGATATTGACTATTATTAAGTGATTTAAATACCATTCATTTGAAAATACAATTTCTTTCTGATAGCTTTTTGAGAGCATTTTTCACATGCTTGTTTCTGAAACTATAAATTATTGGATTAAACATGGGAAATACAACAGTATAAAACACTGCCGCCACCTTATCAGTGTCTAGGGAATAGCTGGTGGTGGGCCGTAAGTACATAAACAGGAGCGTTCCATAGAATAAGGCGACTGCTATGAGGTGGGAAGCACATGTGGAGAATGTTTTGCTTCTGCCACCTGACGACTTGATACTCAACACAGTGATGAAGATGCAAAAGTAAGAAATAAATATGACCACAAAAGTGCTGGTCTGGATGAAGCCGCACAAAGCAAAGAGCAGAAGCTGGTTGATCTGAGTGTCTGTACATGATAGAGCCAGAAGAGGTGGGATATCACAGAAAAAATGATTGACAATATTGGAGCCACAAAATGGCAGCCTGAATGTGAGGCACACATGGACCAGTGATGTCATACTTCCACTGAAATATGCCAACGCAATGAAGCAGACACAGACTCTCCTAGACATCAGCGTAGAATACAGCAGTGGCTTGCAGATGGCTGTATAGCGGTCATAAGCCATTGCTGCCAGGATAAGGCACTCAGCATCAGCAAAAGAAGCAAAGAAAAACATTTGTAGTGCACATCCATAAGGAGAGATGCTTTTCCTGGATGCTAAGAAGTTTGCCAGCATTTTAGGAGTGATTGCTGTAGAATAGCTGATATCTAAGAAAGACAAGTTGCTAAGAAAATAATACATAGGGGTTTGAAGGCTTGAATTAATATTAACTAGAATTATTAAGAGCATATTTCCCACCATAGTTAATGTATATACCATAAGAAATACCAAGAACAGTGTGACTCTGAGAGGTAGAGAATCTGTGAATCCAACAAATAGGAACTCAGTTGGCATGGTGTAATTACTCTCCAACATCTTAGTTTTCTTGTTTTTCCCACTGGACCTAGAGAGTATCAGAAGATGTAAGTTAACTTGAGTTATGGATGAAACAAAAGTATCTTTATTCTCTTCTTCTAAGGAAGCAAATAGAAGGTCAGTAAAATCACAGAGATGGCGTTTTTTGTAAATTTTGATTTTGTTTTTATACTTTGATTAAAGGAAGTATAGTAATTAAAGATCATGGATAGCAGAAAATGTTATTTAGATGGTGGTGTTTTATACTGTAGTACCTCTTTAAATGCACTGCACTTTATGTGATGATACTAGTTTTTTTCTTTTTTTTTATTATTATACTTTAAGTTCTAGGGTACATGTGCACAACGTGCAGGTTTGTTACATATCTATACATGTGCCATGTTGGTGTGCTGCACCCATTAACTCATCATTTACATTAGGTATATCTCCTAATGCTATCCCTCCCCCTTCCCCACACCTCACGACAGGCCCCAGTGTGTTCCCTTTCCTGTGTCTAAGTGTTCTCACTGCTCAATTCCCACCTGTGAGTGAGAACATGTGGTGGTTGTTTTTTTGTCCTTGCGATAGTTTGCTGAGAATGATGGTTTCCAGCTTCATCCATGTCCCTCCAAAGGATTATCAATCATGCTGCTATAAAGACACCTGCATATGTATGTTTATTGCGGCACTATTCACAATAGCAAAGACTTGGAACCAACCCAAAGGTCCATCAATGATAGACTGGATTAAGAAAATGTGGCACATGTACACCATGGAATACTATGCAGCCATAAAAAAGGATGATACTGTTTTTTTTTTTCAAGCTGAAAGGGATAAATGTAGCTCATGTAAAGAAACCTAGTAGAATAATGAGAGTTGGCAAAATCTCTAGAGGCAAAACTCTATTTTTGCAATCCTAAAATCACATTCTTCTACATAAAGGAGAGTTGAGATAAAATATGAAAAATCTCCATATTTGAACTATGTAATTCCACAGAAGAATATCTGTGATGTTGGGAGGTTACCTAACATAGTAGCTAAGAGAATGATGGTTATGCCAGAGATGGCTGGATTTACAACTTGGCTTTGCTATTTACTATTTGTGTGACGTTAGTATAGTTATTTGACTTTCTGTGATAGTTAAAATGAATAAATAAATATTCCTAGTAAGTAGATATCTGCACATCACTTATATGACTACACATACAAGTCACTGTATGAGTGCTGTTTAAATAAAATTTATTAAAAATAAATAAATCGACTCCATTTTGATTCTTTTGATTTTATTTTATCCGAACACCATGAAATATCCAGATCATTCTTAATATTAATCTTGTCCTTGACATCATAGATACATTATTTATTTTCTCTTGTAAAAAGTCGTGTGTGTGTGTGTGTGTGTGTGTTATACACAAATGTATTGTTTGGCAGTACTAAATCTTTACTCATGCCCTATCATTGTTGCTTTCTTTTTCAAGGTTAAGTTTGCTTTATCTCTGAAGTAAGCACTGTTTGGTGTGAAGTTCCAGAAACAGTATGTTTTGAAGGGCTGCATATGCAATTGGACTTCTAAACTAGTTCTGTAAGGACAAACATTGTATGGAAAAATGAAAAAATAATCAAGAACAAAAAAAGCTAAGATTATTTTAAATAAAATACAATGCTAATGGAATATTCAGCAGAAAGTTAGATCATTTGGAAGTGAGAAGTGTCTACAGTGAGTAACGTAGTGAGTAACTAAGGGAAATTATGGGATCTAATGTCTCTATCATACCTGATAACCTCAGAACCTCTTCTCTCCAGCCAAATGGCAAGGAATCTTCTAAATGTACTGAAAAGAGAAGCCAGCCTTCTCTGCGAACTCACATTTTTTAGAAGAGCAAATAACTTGACAGGGTAAGAATGCAATCTGTGTAACTAAAACTATAGTGAAGAAATCCCAACTCTGAAAAAATACTAGAAAAATGTACAAAAGTCATTTGCAAGCTTTGTATAACATTCAAATCTTCACAACTGGATGCATATTTTCTCTATTATTTCCAGCCAACCCTAGCAACTTTCCACTGTTACATTTCTGATGGGATGGCTAAATCAAATTCACAGGCTCATCCAAACAAGTGACATTTCCATTAATGATTGTAATGAGTTTACATATTATATCCAAAAACAAGTTATGAGATCAAAGTCTTATTTTTCTTCCTTCAGTCCCATAACACCTACAAAACCATTTAAAAGGGTTTTGTAATCAATTGTCCAGACAGAGACTGAGCATCTCAGGACAACTTTCCTTTTCCTACAGGATTATCTCACACTGCTCTTAGCTGAAATCAGAAAAATCTCCTAAAATGAGTTGAACCCCATTGGATCTCAGGGAAATCTCATTTGACAAACCTTCTATTTCTAAAAGATGTCCATTAATAAATTGTATTTGCTATTCTCTTTGAAAGCGATATGCAGATAGCAGAAATATTAATACTGATTACACTCAATCTATTCTCTTTCCTTTACAAATGGCATTGTACTGAGCTTAACCACACAGGATTTGAAGTTAGGCAAATGAATATAACCTCAGGTCTAAATATAATTTTCTAGAAGTCATTGAACTTCTCTATGCCTAAATTATTTGTCATATTTAATTAGCATAATAATATATTAAAATACTGAAATCAAGATTGAACTAGGTAGCTTTACAGAAGTTGCTATGCTGTAGATGCATCAAAATGTATGTTATTATATATTATAATTATTACTATTAATGCCATTTTGATTATTTAACAATTCAATATCTGAGTTTGAAATGACAAATTCTCCTAGTTTGTTTTTATATAAACAAACATAAACAATTAACCACACTGTAAGTGAATATGTGATATGTGCTTGTAAAATCAGAGGTTTAGCATGCTGCTACAGAAAGTTAATACACCATTGATTTTCCAAAAATTCTTAAATAGGCATAGTCAGCTTCCATCTCATGGCAATAAGGTACACAACGAATTGGGCAGTGATTTTTTTTTCTAATTGCCATGGATAAGGTAAGCTTAGGTCTATGCTACTACCATTTTCTCCCCACACTCTTAACCCACATACATACACAAACTGAAACACACCACACACATGCACACACACACACAGAGAAATAGCAGAGATACATTTTATTTGAGGTAAATTCATGATCTTTGCTACATTCACAATAAACATTTTATTGAAGCGTTAGAGAAAAAATCACCTACCTCAGCACCATCAAGAACTTTGAATTGTAGAATTTACTTTGCACAATGGGTTATCAATATTTTTCTCTAGATTTTAGAAATAATTCTTATAAGGGATGACTATATATATTATAGTCTGTGACAAGTGAGACAGTATCCCAAGATAATTTCCAATCCCAGTAGGGCATCTGATAGTTAATTACTCTCATCCTAGTAGTTATAGGTATACGGTTTAGCTGATCTCTTTTAAATGAAAAAAGGTAAAGAATAATAACACAATTGACTATAATGTAACCAGTAATAACATAACCTGTCTTCATCATTGAGAGAGGTTTGATTAAAATGATCTTTTAATTCTACCAACAATCTTTTAATTCTACCAGCAAAAAAATTATATTTCTTCTGTAAATTCTTATTTCTATCAGTTCTCATTATGAATCCAGTTATTTAATGATACTTGGAAGTATTTAGTGATACTATGGAATTCTAAAGTACAAGCTCAATATATTGAGAAGAATCTCAGGCACTCTAATTTTTGGTTGTTTTTCCACTGTTGGAGTGACTAGAAAGAAATATACCTTGAATGTTAAGCTACAGGAGTAAACACTGGTGACTCAGGCAACCTAGATTTGAACGGTAGTCATGCCATTTCACGGCTATGGCACCTTGAACTACTTATTTAATGTTTACTAATTTTTAAATTGTGAATAGTAATTGCACACATCAAATTCTTGTCAAGATTGAGATAACTCAATGTCACTTGTTCAGCAGATGGTACTTGTTCCATGACTCTTAGTGTTCTCTAATAATTATAGCAGTATTTGCAACAGTATTTCTTAATACTTTATAACACTGCTCTAGATTGTAACATTATTTAAATGATTGACAATGGCATAGTCTATACCTTATGATTCTTAAGATTGACAGACTAGACAGTGGATAGATACAGACTCCCACCTGGCCTCTCTTCTATACCTGGTAGGAAAATTGAAATCAGTTTTGTGGCTTTCAGAAGGGCTTTTTATTTAATGGGTGGACCTATTTTAGAAATAGGAGGTTTAAACAAAGTTGTCAACCTTTAAGCGCATCCAGTAAATGGTTCAAAAACGCACTCATTCATATAGAAGATGAATGTAATCTCTAAAACTGAAAGCAGCTTATTCATATGCTGTGTCCTTTATGTGGTAGGAAATAATAAGGTTTGTAAAAAGATGCTTCCATATAAGGAATCACAGAAAGCCCCCAGATGCTTGGATATACAGAAACAAGGATTCTAAATTGCTGATATTTCCAGTTTTCCATGTTATGTTTTTCTTAAATATGGTGGATAATTGTGTTCTTTAATGGGATAATGAAAGGCAAATTGACTTTTCTTCAGAGCCTGAAACTTACAAATATAGAGACTAATATTGACATTTTGTGTTTCCCCTGCTAAGAAAAAGTAAAATGACTGAGGAAGTTTGCTTTCCTTTTGTGGGTTAGAGAGGGAGAGAAAATACTATACAGATTAAAAGTTACAAGGAGGGTAGCACGGGCTGTACTGTAAGGAGACCACATCTGGAATGATAGTTTTAGATAGAAATAGTTGATCAAATTAATAAAGAATAATTGACTCATATTTTTGAAGACCCATTTTCTTCTGTACTGGCAAAATAAAAGAGCCAAACTGTAATTACATTAGAAACTTTGCCGTCTGTATATTTTTAAATGTTAGTATTGTGCAGGAAAAGATAAACTCAACTATCTGGAGTCTTCAGAACCAGCCCTGACAACCTCTGAAACCTTGGAATATCCTGTCTGATAAGGGCATCTTCATATACTTTGGCACAGTTTACACTGATGGTATGATTTATTCTGCATGCCTGTTTTTGCATACCTGGGGCTTCCAGGTTATGCTGTATTAGTATTGGGCATTTGAAGACTACATATCTAAGATCAGGTAAGTGGGTTTTCCATGCCTATGTGACTGACCCTCAGCCAAACCTTGGACACAATTATTTGGTAAACTTCTGTGATTGTCAATATTCCATACTTGTTATCAGACAATACTTCTGGGAGATTAAGTGTTGCCCGTGTGATTCCACTTAAGAAGACAAGTGGAAGCTCGTACTTGGTTCTCCCAGAAACTAACCTATACATTCTTTTTCTTCTACAATATAATCTGTATTTTTGTGAAACAAGTGCACTGTGTACTGGTTACCAACTTGCCTGGGTCCAGTGAGACAGAACACACGTACACACAAGTTACATGAAGCAAGCAGCAAAGGACAACAGAAGCCTAGGATTTATTGAAAGCTGGGCTTCTAAAGTTCAGGAAAGATGCTCAGACTGAATGGGATCTCATCAGCATATGCCTCACTTGCACTGCAGCTGAGGGAACCCAGAGAGCAGCCTACCCTGGTTTTGTACACTGGGGTGCCAAGAATTACTGGGCCAAAGTCTTGAAGGACAACCTGTTTCTAAAGTGAAGGAGGCATTGGCCAAAGCAACACAGGCTCTGTTCCAGCTGCCTCCCCTATCTCAGAATGTTGCATTTTCAGTAGATTCTAGAGTTATTTTTGAGAATTACACAAGAGGAAGGAGGGACAACTGGATTGCTCGAAGGCTACCTGGAAAACTGTCCTGCAATCTTTAGTTGTAATAAACTATAACCATAAGCATAATAGCTTTTCTGAGTTCTGTGACTTCTAGTGAATCATTGAAACTAATGTGGGACCTCTGATACAAGTACTAAGTTCTAAAAATGTCCTCAAGTGTTTTTTTAGAATAAGATGTCAAACTTCTTTCTTTGTATATTATGTAAAATATCTAAAAATATACCCGATAGTTATACAATACTTTAATATAAAATATTAGGTAAACATTTAGTTTATTCTAAAAATGTCTATATAAACTAGAAAGCAAAAGAAATACTTATAAACTCTGCACTGAAATTGATTGAAAAGCAAAGAATCCTGAATATTGCCGAAACTGGAAATTCTCTCTGATCATCTTCACTATCTTGCTTGCCTGACAGTGGCAGCTACTTTTCTGCATTATTCCCTAGATTTCAATTTTAAAAATAATTTAATCTATATTCCTAAAACTATTTTTTTAATAAATCTACTTTAAAAAATTTTTGAACACTGTAAATATGATACCACAATATTTGTCATCTATAGTGCTTATGTTTTTCTTTAATACTGTGTTTCTAACGTTCTCTCATGTTCATACGTATTTCTTCACTCTAATTTCACAATTTGTAATATTCTTTATCTTTGCTGTGTCATAATTCAGTTGCATACTACCTAATTTTATAACCAATGTTACTATTAATGTTATTTTACTTTTCACTAAGCACACATGTACAAGAGTCTGCATTGATTAGATATAGGGTATACATAGTTCAACTTCAAAATATAGCAAATTATTTTCTAAATTTCTTGTTCATAGCTACACTCTCAACAACAGAAAATAACAACTCAGATTACTTTTACTTGGTAATACTTTTTTCTTTTCTTTCTTTCTTTCTTTCTTTTTTTAATTTTATTTTGAGACAGAGCCTCGCTTTGTGGCCCAAGCTGGAGTGCAGTGGCGCCATCTCGGCTCACTGCAAGCTCCACCTCCCGGGTTCACGCCATTCTCTTGCCTCAGCCTCCCGAGTAGCTGGGACTACAGATACCCGCCATCACACCTGGCTAATTTTTTGTA
>NW_012106230.1:1757249-1759553 GCF_000951045.1 Mandrillus leucophaeus
CAGAAAAACTTATTAGAGTAAAATATTAGGATCCTGAAGTCAATCCTTATATAAATGACTTCCACAAACATGCTTCCATTCTAAGAAGTAATAAAATGTGAATCCAATCATTTATAAAACTAACTTTAATAATATTTTACACATCAAAAATGAGTTAAATCTATTAATTATTTTATTGATTACTCAAAAATATTTATTGAATGTCTGCTATGTGGCAGACACTAATTAACCTAGTCAATAATTGCAAAGATTTGTGCTCTAAAATAGGTTATTGGAAAGGTCAAGAAGAGAAAGATGTAATAACTGAAATTTATAGATTCTATTATATCTTGTGAAGGTAATTAAATAGGTTTGTGTAATTAAGAACTTGAACTTCACTCAATCTTCGACTTTGAGGTTTTGTTTCGTTTTGTTTTATTTAACTTTAGCTATAGAAAGCACAACAATCTTATAAAATCAAGATGTGGAAATACAAGTCAACAAAACAGTGTCATCTTTATCATGCAACTCGACGACTAACAAAGATACTTACTTTCTTTGAAAAGTATCCATTCAAACATCTTTTTTACATTTCTTCTCCTTCTTCTTCTTATTTCTATTCTTATTATTCTTCTTCTTCCTCTTTGTCCTTCTTCTCCTTCTGTTTCTCCTTCTTCTTGCTTGTAGATGAGTAAGTGACACGTGAAAATCTAGACCTTACTCTACATCTTATAAACTGCAATGTTCTCTTGATCAGTACACAATTTATACCCAGTCAAGACAGTACAATTGTCAAAACACTAATCTCTTATGCACTTTCCCTGAGAGTCAATACCTTTATTACTTTATGAGATAATTAGAAGGAAACAAATATAAATAAAGGCATAAATACATAGAAGGGTGTAAATATGTAAATCCTCAGAGATATTATTATGTTAAAATAATAAAACAAGTCCACTGGATTTAGCTAAAACCAGGTTACCAATTACATTGAAGAGAAAATTCAGTGATAAAGATACGGTACAGATGCAGGGATCTCAAACTTTGTGGTATCTCTACCCAAAGATATATTTTTCCTCTTAGAAAAAAAAATCCTAAAAAGCTGACCATTTTACCCTTTAAAATGTTTACATTTATATAATGCAATTTAATGCATTACAACAGAAATACCAAGAACATTAGTTATTATCAAGGCAATTTTCCCAACTAGTCTAGATCTGTCTGGACATTTTACACTTTTTATCACTGTAGTAGCCTATGTTGTTTTGCAGTTGTTGTTGTTGTTGTTGTTGTTGATGTTCCCTGTATTGTAATTAGAGGAGACATCAGTAGTAAAATAGTATTTTCTGTGCCTCGGGATATTATACCCCCATTAAAAAATGACCCCTTAAGATATTTCCCTAAGTCTGAAAAAATCACAGAGGTCATGACTGTTCAATTATTATGGTGAAGGAGTTAAAGGCAAGCACCATACCACATAGTTTGGATTAAGGACTAGAATTTGGAGAAAGTTTATAAACCAGACATTTTCAAAAGAGGAAACATATAACCCTTATATCCTCATTGTTGCATAGCGATATGGACAAACTGCTGGATATATCGTGGGTTTGTATTCCAGAAGACAACCTTGTCTCCATTGCTTAATGTGTTTATGAAGTCAGTATTTGTGTGTGGCCTAAATGGACGATGAATATTACAAACTCAGATGCCAAAATCTGAATATGGGTTGGGGTTTAGGAGAGTGCTGATAATTTTTGGTTTCCCAGAATCTGAATCCTTGGAACTCAGGGGAAGACTCAAATCTCTGGTGGATAATGATGTGGGTAGAATAAAAGTTACTGGTTTTCTAGCCAACTCTGCAATGACTTTTGGAATAATAGGAAATTTTTCCTGCTTACAGTTATTGTAGATATTTATAAAAGTTGAATGATTCTGAGAATATAAAATAATACAGGCCTCTATTAATTCAAAGCCTTTATAGTTTAATGGAAAATTCATGTACCTGTTTTAAGATTCCCACTGGTCACACAAGCTTTATTATCTGTTAGGAAATACAATTACATATATTACTATTCCATCAGGTTCAAAGATTATACACTTATATGTCTTAAAAATAAACTGAATGTTTAATTCATTCAAGACTTCCTTTATGAAAGATCTTTTATTTTATATGAATATAAAATGATAGATATATGATTATATATATCATAATCCAGATATGAGTCAAAGGAGAATAAGACAAATCATTTTTAAAGTTTTTGGGTTTGGAAGTAATGTTACCTAACTGAGATGGCAATGTTATTATTTGTGGGTAAATTCTTTAAT
>NW_012106231.1:0-2002 GCF_000951045.1 Mandrillus leucophaeus
TGAACATATTTAATACAGTTTTCTTGCATGATTACTATGGACTGAATATTGAAATGTCAATGAAATATCTGTACTTTGAGGCTGATCTCTGTTATGTTGATAATGTATTAAACCTGTCAGGGAATTCAGACAGGTTAATGAGAAATATCATGCATTAGTTTATAGATACATTTTTTTTTGTTTTTACCAAAAGTATGTCAAATTGCTAACATTTAGTATTTGGACAAATAAGGCATGTGTGTAATTAGCTGGATTAATAACTCATTTGGTAGCTATATCTAGAGGGCACTGATTAATAAATAAATTGCTCTCTTCCTGCAGAGAAGTTTTTGGTATTTTAACCATATCCAGTCTTAGTCCACATCAGGCCTCACGTGAGTAAAACTGTATAAATGCATGCCCCAAAGTTGGGAGAGGTAACAGATATAAAAACTGATGGAAACAGAATTAGGAACATCTTGACATTTAATACAGTGACCCAAATCTAAGAAGCAGAAATGCCACAGGGATCAATATAAGCACCCTGCTCCCCCAGTTAAATTGCAACGGGACAGTAAGGAGAGATAAAGCTTAGCAGCATCATATTTCACAGAAATTTAAATTTTAGTCAAATATAAAAGAATATATATGTGTGTTAATATGTGTTTATAACATTGTGTATATATGCATGCATATATATGTTAATACATATACACACATGTGTATATGTATGTGTGTGTGTGTGTATACATGTGTGTGTGTGTATGTATGTCAGGGTAGTTGGTAAAAAGGCTTCTGTGATCTTTGGTCTTCTAAATAATGTGGGTGGACAGAAATAAGAGTCCTGTTCCACTCTTCACTGATAAAGTGCTTCTTCATCTGGAGAACTGCCTTTGAGCTTGATGTTTTAGAAGAGAACATCCAGAAAACGACAGTGCCAGCCCCCAGTACCTCTCCTCCTGCCTTCTTTGTTCCCTCACTATTTGTTCCTCTTACATGCACCATCATTGCCCTCTCCAAATCTGAATTTGTTCTGACTAAAGCAGAAAACACTTTAGCTGTTTAAACCTACCCCACAGTCCACTGGAGCACATCACTAATTACACTCTCTCTCTGCCTCGCCCGCAGTAGTATCTGGCCCAGTGCCGACTGTGTTTGCTGAATCTCCCATGTTGAGATGGCATTGCCCCAGTGAACACTGGGATGACTACATCACATTCCAGCGATTTTATTGCCATGCAGATGTAGGCTGTGGTATCCCAAGATGATTCTCAGGCTCCCATGATCCTTACTCCTTGGCCTTCCAAGTTTCAGCTCTTTCTGTGTCTGTGTAACCAAGTGTTTGGGACTGAAGATCTTCTTTGGGTTTCATAGTCTGTGTTGGTCTTGCCAGGTGATCTTCTTGAGAACTGTGGCTCTTACTCTGAGTCACTGCTCAGTGGCTAGATTCTGTTGCTGTGGCTAGACCTCCAGGATGGTAATGGACGACCCTCCTGACTTCACCAACCTATTTACTCTTTACTGATAGCTTTGCCTCGCTGCAATAGCTGGGCCCCAACAATTCCTACCCACCCCCACCACCAAAACCCAGATAAGGGTTATTTCCTAAATCAGGTCCACGTTGCCTTGTTCCTTGGATGTTGTGCGTAGTTGCTGGCCTGCCCTCCCAGGTTGGGCTTTGTTGCTGCAGCAGGCTGTTCGCCTCCTCTGCTCTTGTGAGCAGACCTGGCCAGGGATCCACTCCCTTCTCCTGGCAGCCTTTGTGTTCTTTTGAGTTATGGCAGGTGGTACGTGAAACCATATTCTTTGGAGTAGAGAAGGAGAGGCTCAAGAGCAGGGGAAGAGGGACTTCTTTAAATAGGTGTCTTCCAGTATTTGAAGGGTTGCCATGTCGGGGAACTATTGGACTTGTTCTGCATGGCCCTAGGTGTTAAAACCAAGACTCAAACGAGGTTGAAGCCACTAAGCCTCTGGAGCACAGAAGAATCTTTCTTACTCCTAACTCAAATTTAGCAACACTTCC
>NW_012106231.1:8127-8568 GCF_000951045.1 Mandrillus leucophaeus
CCCCAGTCAGGGCATGACAGTTTGTAGTGCAGCTAGGTTATCTGCTTAGTGTCACAACTCCCATGATTCCAGCTAAAATTATTTTGGGGTTTGCCCTTTTTTTTAAGATTGATCCGAAAAATAACTGATGCTTATAACATCCAAATCCATGGAATATTATTTTTCATAAGAACTTTATTTAGATGCAATTCACATACCATACAAGTCAGCCATTTAAAGTACAACCATCAATTTTAGGACATTTTCATCACCCCTTCTCCCCCAGCCCTAAGGAACATAAATCTGCTTTCTATCTCTATATATTTGCCTATTTTGGACATTTCTTATAAACAGGATCATATAATAGGTTTTTTGTGACTGGTTTATTTCACTTAGCATGTTTTCAAGGTTCATCCATGTTGTAACATGTACCAGTATTTTATTCTTTTTTTTTTTTTTTTT
>NW_012106232.1:0-336 GCF_000951045.1 Mandrillus leucophaeus
AAACCCATGAGGTGGAGGTTGCAGTGAGCCACGATTGCGGAGCAAGACTTCATCTCAAAAAAAAAAAAAGAAAAAAAAAGACTTAATAGACATTTCTCCAAGGAAGACACACAAATGCAGGCACAGGAAAAGATGTTCAACATCACTAATCACCAGAGAAATACAAATGAAAACCATAAGATATTACCTCATATATGTTAGACTAGCTATTACCAACAGGACAAAAAATTACAAGTATTAGTAAAGATATAGAGAATCTTTGTACACTGTTATTCAGAATGTAAATTTGTAGTCAGTATGCAAAACAGTGTAAAGTTTTGTCAAAAAGAAAAAAAG
>NW_012106232.1:1523-3007 GCF_000951045.1 Mandrillus leucophaeus
ACAATGTACACTACAGTGATGGGCGCCCTAAAATTTAAGAATTCACCACTATATAATTCATCCATGTAACAAAAAAACACTTGTATCCCAAAAGCTACTGAAATAAAAATTTTAAAAAATACAAAAACATACTGTGCTGTATTCTTGAAATTTTCTAAGAAAGTAGATCGCAAATGTTCTCACCAGAAAAAAAATACAGTAACTATATGAGGTAATAGATATGTTAAATAGCTTGGTTAGGATAATCATTTTATAATGTATATGTATATTAAAATGTCATGTTGTACACCTTACATATAGACAATTTTACTTGTCAATTATGCCTTTTAAAAAGCTGGGAGAAGACGACTAATTCACTGTAGGAATAAAAATCAAAAGAGAAACATACCGTGAATGTTGTCATTGTTCTTCCTCACCATGAACATGTATTGAACCTTAGAATCCTCCCTGGATTCACATGCTTTAATGATCATTACTTTGTAGGTTATGCGTAGGAGGAAAGAATACATTTCATTGTCATAACCAGGTATGGGTATGGCAAATTCTTTCCCTGTCTTCCTATGGAATAGAGTAGTTTTCAACTCTGTTCAACGGCCAATGATCGTAACAGGACAGAGTACTTACGTCAGGGAAAGATCTAAGCGTTTGGCGTATATTTACTAATTGACTCTTTAAAACACCTCCACAGAGTAGGTGATTTTTGTTTCCACTTTACAGGTGAAGAAACTGAAGCACAGAGGAGTTTTGGGTCTTCCTCGGGACCACAAGACAAGCAAGTGGCAGAGCTGGAGTCTGAACCCAGGCAGCCGGGCTCCCCACTCCTCACTTCGGTGCAGCAACCGCTGGTGCTAACGAGCTCAGCGATGCTGGTGATTTTCTTTTTAGCTTTCCCAGTGACTTACTGTGGTGTATCTATGGGCCTTTTTCATCCTTTCTAGTTTTTAAAGCAACCTTAGCTTGAAAGAATTCTCTTGGGGGAGAAAAACATGTTTTGAGTGAGAAAAGTAGAGAAGGCTGTTGGAAATCTTAAGTCCACACACAAATCCCTTTGGACTATCAAAGTGGGTTTTTTCCTCAATCAACAGGCCTTTGATCATTCACCACCAGGCAAAATTAAAACACCAGAAAACCATGTGATATACAAACCATGTGACCAGGACTACATGACCCAAGACTCTAGTATGTGGCCAAATTCATGTTCAGTTTTCTGTAAGTATTTTGCAGTTTGGAGTTTGGAAAATCACACAAAATTGCTCTATGTCCTGAGTGCATTACTGACAATTCATTACTTAAATAACTAATTTTATTCCAGAGACTGAACTCCATCTAGGCTCTGCATTCTATATAATAACGTATCTTGATTTCATCTAACATACATGTCAGCATCAGGGCTCAAAGAGATAGAGCTACAGGCAGAAAGGAAGGGGAATTTGACGCTTGGTAGCTAAAAATGGACAGACTAGCCATGGCAAAGGAAAGTCAGT
>NW_012106233.1:0-341 GCF_000951045.1 Mandrillus leucophaeus
GTGAACTAATGAGTAGTCAGAAAAGTTTCTTAGAACCTGCTCACGGCCACTGGTCTTGTGGTGTCAGATATAATTTTTAGAAACAAGCATATGTAGGAGTTAGTTCTTTAACAGTTTTGTTTTGTTTATAATTCTAGTAATGTGTATTTTCTAAGAAAAATAATATTCATCCCTGAACCAAAATTAGTACCGTAAATATTATATATATTATATAGTATGTGTAGTATTTTTCCCATTAATATAAACGTATTCCTATGTCAGTTGATTGGTCAATTTGTTCTTCTCTTATAAATATAAGTGTATATTTATTATAAGAATAGAAGGTATTTGTCTTGGCAGTT
>NW_012106233.1:446-1791 GCF_000951045.1 Mandrillus leucophaeus
AAATAATATTCATCCCTGAACCAAAATTAGTACCGTAAATATTGTATATATTATATAGTATGTGTAGTATTTTTCCCATTAATATAAATGTATTCCTATGTCAGTTGATTGGTCAATTTGTTCTTCTCTTATAAATATAAGTGTATATTTATTATAAGAATAGAAGGTATTTGTCTTGGCAGTTTCCAAATGTTATTACTACTTATTCAGTAAGTCCTGCTTGATATTTAGTAATGGATTTTACAAATAATGATAATTATAATACTAATATTTTTGTCTTAAATTCTTAGCCATGTTTTTGTTTTGACTACTGCATCTCACATATGTATTTGTTTGACATACTGTTACCTGCTTTTTCTTTTGAACTTTTGTGTCGTTTGCTTTATGTATCAATCATATACAAAAGATGATATCAGATGTCTTATCTACAATACAGGTTAGTAGAATCTCATTACTTTCCCAAATTCCCTGGCATAGATAATTGGACACATGGGATAAAATTTGACCCCACCCCCCACACAGAAAGATATCCATAGGATTAACTACTAATAAATTCTTTTTCATGAAAATATTAATTAACATACAGAAATGATGAAAATTGTAAAATATTAATTCTTGCCCAATAAAGTGAAGATTTGGAAACATTTGCAAAAGGAAAGTAAGAAACTTACCTTCCTTTAAAAGCTTTTGTAGCTTTTTCATAGACTTCTGAAATCCAAGAGCATTAACTTTTTATTTTACATTTATCCTTTTAGTTCTTGCATCCAAATATGTTTTATGTATAAGAATTATATAACCAATGTATATTACTTGACTTCTTAAGTTTATTTTAGCTTTCATGATAATCTTCAAAGCTTTGCTTTTTATAGGCAAATTTATATTGAGTTGATTTTTTACCTATTTTATGTTATTTAATTTAATTTACTTTATTTTATATTTGAGACAGAGTCTGGCTATGTCACACAGGCTGGAGTGCAGTGTCACAATATCGGCTCACTGTAACCTCCGCCTCCCAGGTTCAAGCCATATGCCTATCTCAGCTCAAGTAGCTGAAAATATAGGTGCACCACCTAGCCTGGCTAACATTTTGTATTTTTAGCAGAGACAGGGTTTCACCATGTTGACCACACTGGTTTTGAAGGCTAACATTTTGTATTTTTAGTAGAGACAGGGTTTCACCATGTTGACCACACTGGTTTTGAACTCCTAACCTCAGGTTAACTGTCCGCCTCGGCCCTCCAAAGCGCTGGGATTACAGATGGGAGCCACTGTGCCAGCCGTATATTGATTTTAAATAGGCAAATGCATGTTGATTGTTATTACGAAAATCATCTTTTTTTTTTTT
>NW_012106234.1:0-616 GCF_000951045.1 Mandrillus leucophaeus
CACCATGAAGGCATGAGCTTTCACATGTGCTTTCAGCAGCTCAGACATCCTGGCCCTGGAGAAGCCCTTTCATGAGTCTTTCTCCACAAAGCGCCCTCCTCAACTACTCCTGAGCAAGCAAGCTGTGTCTCTCTGCTTCTGGGGGTATCATGGGAAGCATGGAAAGGAATAACCTTGGATCCAATAGTGCTTCGTTTAAAACTCAATTCTGCTACTCACTTGCTGTGTGATCTTGGGTGAGTTACTTGTCTCTCTGGTCTTCATCACTTCCACTACTAAAATAAAAAAGGAGACAATATTATCTGTCTCAGGAAATTTTGACATAAATTATATATGATGTTAGTACAGAGTAAGTCTTCAGGAAGTAGTAATTATTGTTATTAATAATAGCAAAATGGCCTGGCGCAGGGGCTCATGCCTGTAATCCCAGCACTTTGGGAGGCCCAGGCAGGGGTCTCCTGAGGTCAGGAGTTCGAGACCAGTCTGGTCAACATGGTGAAACACCATCTCTTCCAAAAATGCAAAAATTAGCCAGGCACAGTGGCGCGCACCAGTAATCCCAGCTACTCAGAAGGCTGAGGCTGGAGAATCGCTTGAACTCAGGAGGTGGAGATTG
>NW_012106234.1:3611-4567 GCF_000951045.1 Mandrillus leucophaeus
AGACAGGGTTTCACTATGTTAGCCAGGATGGTCTCAATCTCCTGATCTCGTGATCCACCCGTCTCGGCCTCCCAAAGTGCTGGGATTACAGGTGTGAGCCACCGTGCCCGGCCTTTATCCCCGTTCTATCCCTGGCACCCAGCCCTGTGCCTGACAAAGTAGGCCTTCAGTAAATATTTATTGGATGGAACCATGAACAGGTCTTGGCCCTGTGTTGACACTTAGTGAGTGCTCAGTAAATTACAGTTATGAATATGATCATTCTTACTATTATTTCTGGGTTTCAGTTTCTTCTCTGAAACATGAAGTTGCTCTTACTTATACCTCTAGAAGTATCCTGAGAATTGACGGGATTAGTGTTTGGAATAGCCTTGGTGAGCCAAGATGTAATGCAAAGAATTGCTGGCACTCCTTGCCTAGAATGCCAAGCCAATGCCAGTGAGCTGCCAGGCTGTAGGGAAACAAGGTTAAAATGGGTGCAGGGCACCAGGCACGGTGGCTCACGCCTGTAATCCCAGCACTTTGGGAGGCCGAGGCGGGTGAATCACGAGGTCAGAAGATCCAGACCATCCTGACTAATATGGTGAAACCCCATCTCCACTAAAAATATAAAAACAAAAATTAGCCAGGCACAGTGGCGCGCACCAGTAATCCCAGCTACTCAGAAGGCTGAGGCTGGAGAATCGCTTGAACTCAGGAGGTGGAGATTGAAATGGGCTGAGATCGTGCCACTGCACTCCAGCCTGGGCGACAGAGCAAGACTTCATCTCAAAATAATAATAATAATAATAGCAAAACAAGAAGGATTCATTGAGTCCAAGAGATCAAGTCTGCAGTGAGCTATGATTGCATCACTGCACTCCAGACTGGGCAATAAAGTTAGCCTCTGTCTCTGAAAAAATAAAAATAAATTATAAATAAAAATAATAGATTGGGCACCATGGCTCATGCCTGTT
>NW_012106235.1:0-1680 GCF_000951045.1 Mandrillus leucophaeus
GTTCTTTTGAAGGAATCAGTAGTCCCAATTATTTCATGACATCTGTATAAGTCACAAAAACGGTTATAGAAAAGTATTACATTTAACTGCTATGACTGTAGCTCTAAAGGTGCTAGGAGAGGAAACAGGGATTTGTGGTACTTGGGCCAGAGTCCTGAAAACAGACGATTAGTAGCTGTGGACAAATATAATATAAGTACCACACTTTGATGTAAAATGTTAGCTAAGGGAGTGGTATTTTATGTGTTGGGAGTGACAGTATTTAGGTATTCAACCTAACGTAAGAGGGGAGCCAGTAGTATGTTGGAGATAGCTTGTACCAGCTCGTGAAAGCTAACTGTAATTTTAAGGAATTCTGTGAGCAGGTTGATATGATGCTGACAGCATGTAACTGACCATGTTGGGAGAATTTACACCATGAAAATTGGCAAGTGCTACAAATCAGCCCTCCTCCCCACCTGCCCCAGAGAGCAGATTGTTCAACATTTCCCAGCTTACAGCTGTGGAAGACTGGGAATACAGTTATCCAAATTATCACATTTCAGGTGGAGTAGAAGGGCATTACCATGAAATGTTGAAATCATATATATATACACACACATATATATATGTATATATATGTATGTATATAACCCATGCAGGTCATAAAGACAACTGTTAAAAAAGAAAAGGCAAAAGCCATCTCTGTACTTAGGCAATTCCTTCAAGATTCCATGAGTCTACCATTTTACTCAGAAATTTATTCATAAAACTGATCTCTGCTCTATTCTCTCATTCAGAAAGGTACATAACCCCTAGACAGTTTATTTTTGCCATTTGCCTTCTATGTATACTTATGCATTATTTTTTTCTAACATATTTTTACCTTTTAAAATAGACAAGAAGTCCTTAAAAACCAAGTGCTATCTATCAATTTATAGTTTAATTCCATCAACAGCTACATTGCTGCATAACTTAAGGTAATTAAACCAGGTGCCCACCACAAGAGGTATTTGTTGTTTCCAAGCAATTAAAAATGTATCACAAAAGTAACAAATGTGATAGTCAAGTAGACAACTTATTTTTCAAAATGTAGCACTTATCTTGCTAAGAGACTTTTGAAATTATAGTAAGTTGTGGCCTCCAAATATTAAGTTGCACTTTACTCAATGAGCTAAATAGGACTTGACCCAGTAAATACTTGCCATTGGTTTCATGCAAGATTGAAACCAGGGTCTAGGTCATTACTGAAACAACTGTAGCCACACAGGCTATTAGGGTCTGGTAAAATGAGAATTCTCCAATCGGCTCAGCCTGTGGTAATTTCTACCATACAAATATTTGTTCTGTTCTAAAATCTGTCCTCGTGACCATAGCTGCTATTTGCTGTGGTTCTCAAAGTTGAGTATTTGGACCATTCTGATACTTAAACTCCCAATCTGACACCCCAAGTCAAAACCTCTAGAGTTACAAAGCTTGGACATAGAAATGGAAGCCAATTTAGCTGGGAGATATTGTAACACATGATTTCTGAAGGGAAAAACACAAGAAACTATGGGAAAGATATTTCACTTTAAATAAGAAGATGGTTCCCATTATACATTTTTGTTTTTTAAAATCCCATGACATGTATGATATGTCACTTATAAAGTTCAAAGTTTCTTTGCATCTCGATTTAGGCCCAAAGAGAATAATGCGGGG
>NW_012106235.1:4865-7747 GCF_000951045.1 Mandrillus leucophaeus
CAGAGTAGATGTCCACTGGTACAGCAAGAGAATAAATCCACTGAGACACCACAGTATCAGAGCACTCATCGTAGAGAAACAGAGAACATTCCACGTCATTACACAGGTGTAAGGCAGGAGCAAACAGCCCAGGCCAGACGACCCTGCAGCAATCAAGAACGACGTGGACAGCAAAGAACTGTAACACCAAAAAGAAACCCTGCTGTGAAAATACCAGACCGCCATGGTTAAGGGAGACCAGCAGTTCCTTAAGAGGAGGAATAGGACGCTGACATGAATTCTACAGTATATCCCTTTTACATCATCATGTATTTCCTATAAGAGTAAGGATTCGCCAATTAACAAATCTGTATCATTTTCACGAAATGCCAAACTGATGAAACTTTTTAGTTACTGTTCTATATAGATCCCTGCTTCTACCTCTAAATTTCAGTAAATTATGAATGATAATAATACCTACCTTACAAATTATCAGGAGGCTCCCACAGCATCCTGCCAAACCCTTACTATCTTCATTATAATTGCTGAAGCTATCCCTTCGCCCTCCTTACTGGTGAGAGGCAGGAGAAGAGCACAGACTCTGGAGCTGGACTGCCTGGGTTCAAATCCAATTCCACCACTTACTAATTGTGGGACCTTGGTCAATTCACTTAATCACGCTGTGCCTCAGTTTCCTCTTCCATATAATGTCGATAAAAATAGCACCTATCTCCAGGCTGCTGTGAGCACTAAATGAACCAGTGTCTGGCCCAGGGGCAATGCTACACACTCCAGAATGCTACATTAAGCGGTAAATTTTTATCATTGTTAGCACAATGGTGCACACCTCAGAAGTGTTGCTGAATGACTAAATAAGTGAAAACACGAAAGGAAGATGTTACACTAGAGAAGACAAGATGCAGGCAAATTTCAGCCTGAGAACATTCCTGTTAAGCATCATTTCCTTTCATGTAGATGAGGATATGGACATCCTGTTCCACGTCAACTCTAAAAATCAGTTATCACTGTGGGAAAATAACTTCATAATAGTTAATAGCTTTTGATGTTGCATTACACGAAAAATGTTTTCTCCATTCAAATGTTCTAGAAGCACAGCAACTCATTTTTAAAAGGGGTTAGCCAGGCAGGGTGGCACGTGCCTATAGTTCCAGCTACTGGGGAGGCTGAAGTGGGAGGAGTGCTTGAGCCCAGGAGTTCTGGACTACAGTGTGCTATGCCAAGCAGGTGTCCACACTAAGTTCCCCAGCAATATGGTGACCTCCTAGGAGTTGGAGATCACCAGGTTGCCTAAGGTGGGAGGGACCAGCCCAGGTTGGAAATGGCACAGGTTGAAACTCCCATGCTGATCAGTAGTGGGATCATGTCTGTGAATAGCCACTGTACTCCAGCCTGGGCAACACAGCAAGATCCAGTCTCTTAAAATAAATATTATTAAATTCAATTAAAAGGGGCTAAAATTCCGGGGTAGAAAGAAAACCTATTAGCTGCCTATTCATAAGACAGGAGACAGGACTCCTAACATGCTGCCCAAAGCAGAGTCGCCGGATAGACCAAGCGCCAGCCTTCCTGAATGTTCCTTTACGTTATTTTAATCTACAGGAAGCTGGTGACTTGGAAAGAAACTTACATGGGAGAATCACACAGAGATAAACTTGCTCTAGTTAAGGTATCCAGCTTAGCTAAAAATCGTATTAAAGTCTTAATGCATGACAGAGAGAGATCAGGCTAAAGTGATAAGCTTTTGGGTCTGTCTACTAATCTGTCTTGTCCACAAGGCAGGGGTCCTTCAAGTCTTTCACCCCAAACAGCATTCTAATGTAAAAGCCAGCAGCAGATTGTGAGGTCAGCTCTCTACTAGCCTACACTCAAGGTTCTGTACAATGCCAACTTCAAGTTGTAACACCCAGATTAGTAAAAACATCCCCAGAGAATAGGATGTTTTGGATAGTCATGTCATGAACATTGTTGAGATAATGTTTACTCCTGTTTAACCACCAAAACTTTTATAAAAGCTATGAGACAGAACTCGTTCTTAAGAATACATTACAACTCTTCTTCAATAGCATCCTAAATGTAATTGAAACTTTTTTCAAGGTCCAGGGGTTAGTAAAAGAACCTCTCTCCTAAAGTGTGTCTGGCAAGGTATGACTGGCAAGAAGGGACTAACCCCTGCCTTAACAAGTTAAATCTCAACACAGAGCAGAAACAGGTGCAGCATTATCCATTATCTTAACTTGGGTTTTCCCTGGACCTCTGATTCTCTAATGAACACAGCTCCCTCATTCATGATTTCAGGTAAAATCTTGTCAGAGCTGAAAACAGATGAATTCTTGTTGTGCTACTACTCTTTAATACCCAGGTATAATACTACCAGTATTTTTCAAAGTCCTTACTTGGACCATCTATGCCCTTCCATCCAACGGAACATTTACAGACACTGGGCTCTCAGGCTGTTGAACCAAATGCAGTACCAGCAAAGCCGTATCTTCCCCTGGTGTCCCTGCTTCCAGCGTAGTGTTCTGAAAAGGCTTCTCTGTCATGCCCATTTGACTCTAATTCAGTGTCATTTTACCTGTGGTCCAGGGACATAATCACAAGCCCAATTCTCTTTCACCTCTCCTAAACTTCGTGCTTGCCACTTCTAATCTTCTCTTGGCTGGGAATTAGAGGTTTATTAAAAACATTTGCAGGATGAGAGTTTGAGGGCTCCTCCTACGCATTAAAATACATGCATTTTCTGACAACCATTTTGGCTGCTCATAGGTTCTCAGGTAATACTGCTGGAAGCTGAGTTCAGGATAAGTAAGAGGCTATTGTGGTAAAGGTCCCTCTGCTAGGGGGAACTTTGGAGCAGGGATGGCATTTACTGAGTACTTTACGTG
>NW_012106236.1:0-389 GCF_000951045.1 Mandrillus leucophaeus
AGCTTTCCCCTCAAGAAGCCTTTCGCTAAGACAGTTCTTGTGGAAGTTGCAAAGTGATATTTGGAAGCCCACAGAGGGCGCTGGTGAAAAAGGAAATATCCTCCCATGAAATCTGGAAAGAAGCTTTCTGAGAAACTGCTCAGTGTTCTGTAAATTCATCTCAGAGTTACAGCTTTCCCGTCAAGAAGCCGCTCGCTAAGTGTGTTGTTGTGGAATTCACAAAGTGATATCTGGAAGCCCATAGGGGGCTATAGTGAAAAAGAAAATATCCTCCTATGAAAACTGGAAGGAAGCTTTGTGAGAAACTGCTTAGTTTTCTGTTAATTCATCGCACAGATTTGCAGCTTTCCCCTCAAGAAGCCGCTCGCTAAGCCTGTTCTTGTGGAATT
>NW_012106236.1:549-1017 GCF_000951045.1 Mandrillus leucophaeus
ACTCCCACTCACAGATTTACATCTGCATTTCATGGATCTCTTTGCTAGCCTTATTTCTGTGGGATCTGTGAACAGATATTTCAGATCCCTTTGAAGATTATCGGGCCAAAGGAAATATCCTCCGATAAAAGAGAGAAAGAAGCTTTCTGAGAAACTTTTTTGTGTTCTGTGAAATCCTCTCACAGAGTTACAACTTTCCCGTCAAGAAGCTTTTGGCTAAGACAGTTCTTGTGGAATTTGCAAAGTGATATTTGGAAGCCCATAGAGGGCTTGATGAAAAAGGAAATATCCTCCCACGAAATCTGGAAAGAAGCTTGCTGAGAAACTGCTTGGTGTTCTGTTCATTCATCTCACAGAACTACAGCTTTCCCCTCAAGAAGCCGCTCGCTAAGCCTGTGCTTCTGGAATTCGCAAAGTGATATTTGGAAGTCCGTAGAGAGCTATGGTGAAAAAGAAAATATCCTCAGA
>NW_012106237.1:0-400 GCF_000951045.1 Mandrillus leucophaeus
GGTGAAAAAGGAAATATCCTCAGATGAAATCTGGAAAGAAGCTTTCTGAGAAACTGCTCAATGTTATGTTAATTCATCCCCCAAGCTTATATCTGTATTTCGTGGATCTCTTTGCTAGCCTTATTTCCTTGGAATCTGAGAACTGATATTACAGATCCCTTCGAAGACTACAGATTTAAGGAAATATCCTCCGATAAAAAAGAGAAAGAAGCTTTCTGAGAAACTTCTTTGTGTTCTGTGAAATCATCTCACAGAGTTACAGCTTTCCCCTCAAGAAGCCTTTCGTTAAAACAGTTCTGGTGGAATAGTCAAAGTGATATTTATAGGCCCATAGAGGGCTATGGTGAAAAAGGAAATATCCTGAGATGAAATCTGGAAAGAGGCTTTCTGAGAAACTGCT
>NW_012106237.1:4545-5548 GCF_000951045.1 Mandrillus leucophaeus
AAAGAAGCTTTCTGAGAAACTTCTTTGTGTTCTGTGAAATCATCTCACAGACATACAGCTTTCCCCTGAAGAAGCCTTTGGCTAAGACAGTTCTTGTGAAATTGGCAAAGTGATATTTGGAACCTCATAGAGCGCTATGGTGAAAAAGGAAATACTCTCAGATGAAATCTGGAAAGAAGCTTTCTGAGAAAGTGCTGGTTGATCTGTTAATTCATCTCCCAGAGTTACATCTGTATTTGGTGGATCTCTTTGCTAGCCTTATTTCTGTGGAATCAGAGAACAGATACTTCGGATCCCTTTGAAGACTATAAGGCCAAAGGAAATATGCTCCGATAACAAAGAGAAGGAAGCTTTCTGAGAAACTTCTTTGTGTTCTGTGAAATCACCTCACAGAGTTGCAGCTTGCCCGTGAAGAAGCCTTTCGCTAAGACAGTTCTTGTGGAATTGGCCAAGTGATATTTGAAAGCCCATAGAGGTCTACGGTGAAAAAGGAAATATCCTCAGATGAAATCTGGAAAGCAGCTTTCTGAGAAACTGCTGAGTCTTCTGTTAATTCATCTTCAAAACTTACATCTGTATTTCGTGGATCTCTTTGCTAGCCTTATTTCTGTGGAATCTGAAAACTGATATTTCAGATCCCTTTGAAGACTACAGGGCCAAGGAAATATCCACCGATATTAAAGAGAAAGAAGCTTTCTTAGAAACTTCTTAGTGTTCTGTGGAATCATCTCACAGAGTTACAGCTTTCCCCTCAAGAAGCCTTTCGTTAAGACAGTTCTGGTGGAATAGGCAAAGTGATATTTGGAAGCCCGTAGATGGTTATGGTGAAAAAGGAAATATCCTCAGATGAAATCTGGAAAGAGGCTTTCTGAGAAACTGCTGAGTGTTCTGTTAATTCATCTCCAAGGGTTACATCTGTATTTCGTGGATCTCTCTGCTAGCCTTATTTCTGTGGAATCTGAGAACAGATATTTCGGATCCCTTTGAAGAGTATAGGGCCAAA
>NW_012106238.1:0-584 GCF_000951045.1 Mandrillus leucophaeus
TGGATCTCTTTGCTAGCCTTATTTCTGTGGAATCTGAGAACAGATATTTCGGATCCCTTTGAAGACTGTAGGGCCAAAGGAAATATCCTCCGATTAAAAAGAGAAAGAAGCTTTCTGGGAAACTTCTTTGTACTCTGTGATATCATCTCACAGAGTTACAGTTTTCCTCTTAAGAAGCCTTTCGCTAAGACAGTTCTTGTGGAATTGACAAAGAGATATTTGGAAGCCCATAGAGGGCTATGGTGTAAAAGGAGATATCCTCACAAGAAGTCTGGAACGAAGCTCTCTGAGAAATTGCTTAGTGTTCTGTTAATTCATCTGTCAGACTTACATCTGCATTTCGTGGATCTCTTTGGTAGCCTTAATTCTGTGGATCTCAGAACAAATATTTCGGATCCCTTTGAAGACTATAGGTCCAAAGGAAATATCCTCCGATAACAAAGAGAAAGAAGCTTTCTGAGAAATTTCTTTGTGTTCTGTGAAATCATCTCACAAACTTAGAGCTTTGCCCTCAAGAAGTCTTTCGCTAAGACAGTTCTTGTGGAATTGGCAAAGTGATATTTGGAAGCCCATAGAGGGCAATT
>NW_012106238.1:634-1471 GCF_000951045.1 Mandrillus leucophaeus
TGGATCTCTTTGCTAGCCTTATTTCTGTGGAATCTGTGAACAAATTTTTCGGATCCCTATGAAGACTATAGGGCCAATGGAAATATCCTCCGATAACAAAGAGAAAGAAGCTTTTGAGAAACTTCTTTGAGTTCTGTGAAATCATCTCACAGAGTTACAGCTTTCCCCTCCAGAAGCCTTTCTCTAAGACAGTTCTTGTGGAATTGGGAAACTGATAGTTGGAAGCCCATGAAGGGCTATGATGAAAAAGGAAATATCGTCAGATGAAATCTGGAAAAAGCTTTCTGAGAAACTGCTCCGTGATGTGTGATTTCCACTCACAGAGTTACATCTGTATCTCGTGGATCTCTTTCATAACCTTATCTCTGTGGAATCTGAGAACAGATATTTCGGATCCCTTGAAGACTACAGGGCCCAAGGTAATAGCTTCCGATAACAAAGAGGAAGAAGCTTTCTGAGAAACTTCTTCGTGTTCTGTGAAATCATCTCACAGAATTACAGCTTTCCCCTGAAGAAGCCTTTCTCTAAGACAGTTCTTGTGAAGTTGGTAAAGTGATATTTGGAAGCCCATAGAGGGATATGATCAAAAAGGAAATACCCTCAGATGAAATCTGGAAAGAAGCTTTCTGAGAAACTGCTCCGTGATGTTTGAATTCCACTCACAGAGTTACATCTGTGTTTCATGAATCTCTTTGCTAGCCTTATCTCTGTGGAATCTGAGAACAGACATTGCGGATGCGTTTGAAGATTATAGGACGAAAGCAAATATACTCCGATAACAAAGAGAAAGAAGCTTTCTGAGAAACTTCTTTGTGTTCTGTGAAATCATCTCACAGA
>NW_012106239.1:0-570 GCF_000951045.1 Mandrillus leucophaeus
AATATTTTAACAGTTTTGACCTACAAAAATAGCAATTTCATATGGTTTGTCTAACAAATAACATTATGAGCTTTTCTAATTTTGACACATCTTCATATTCCTGGAATCAAACCTACTTGGTCATCTTTGGTTTTTTTTTTTTTTTTTGAGATGGAATCTTGCTTTGTCATCCAGGCTGGGGTGCAGTGGCTGCAATCTCGGCTCACTGCAAGCTCTGTCTCCTGGGGTCACGCCATTCTCCTGCCTCAGCTTCCCAAGTTGCTGAGACTATAGGCGCCCACCACCACACCCGGCTAATTTTTTTTTTTTTTAGTATTTTCAGTAGAGACGGGGTTTCACTGTATTAGCCAGGATGGTCTCATCTTTGTTTTAATACACAGTCAAATTCAATCTGATTTATACTCAGAATTTTTAGATCTATGATCAAAAGTGAGATGCCCTAATAGTTTCTGATTTCTGTTCTTTTTAAAATTTTTATTTTAAATTATAAACTGATAAATTATAGCTGCATATATTCATGGGGTAGGAAGTAATGTTATGATTTATGAATACAATGTGGAATTAGTAAAT
>NW_012106239.1:620-966 GCF_000951045.1 Mandrillus leucophaeus
TATTTTAAATTATAAACTGATAAATTATAGCTGCATATATTCATGGGGTAGGAAGTAATGTTATGATTTATGAATACAATGTGGAATTAGTAAATTAAACTAACATAACCATCACCTCAATCACCTCAAATACTTATCTTTTTTTGTTGCGAGAACATTTGAAACTTACTTTTAGTGATTTTGAAATGTATGCTACATTATTATTTGCTATATTCACTGTAACGTGCAATACATCTCAAAGGAAAAAAAACACCCTTAATTCTTCTGTCTAATTGATGCTTTCTATACTTTGACCATTATCTCCCCATTCCGTCAATCCCCTGGTAACCATCATTTTACTCTTTGA
>NW_012106240.1:0-310 GCF_000951045.1 Mandrillus leucophaeus
CTCAGTTCTGTGCATGACCTGAGGGTGGGCCCTGCCTTAGTCACCACTGTGTCCCCATCGCCCAGCCCAGCGTCTGGCCCACAACTAAGTGATGTTGAGGAGGTATGCAAGTGCCTCATGGCCGTGCTGACAAAGGTAGTCATTATGTGCACTTTGGAGGCTGGCAGCTTAGTAGTATGAGCTTGGAGGTCTTTTCTTCTGGGGTCAGAATCTCTACCATTTCCAAATCTAGAAACCTGGGTAAGTTGCTAACATGTATAAGGCAGTAATAACGCTGGTAACTACCTCCTAGGACTGTTCGGAGGATGCA
>NW_012106240.1:3835-5608 GCF_000951045.1 Mandrillus leucophaeus
GCCATGATAGTGGGTGTGAAGTAGTATCCTATTGTGGTTCTTATTTGCATTTTCTTAATGACTAATGATGTTGAACATATTTTTACATGCTTATTATTATTAGCTATTTGTATCTATATTTTGGAAAAATGTCTATTCACATCTTTTGCCCATTTTTAAATTGAGTTGCCTTTTATTTTTGAGTTGTATGAGTTCCTTAGATATTTTGGAAACTAGATCTTTATCAGACATATGATTTGCTAATATTGTCTCCCATTCTGTCAGTTGTTTTTTCATTTTCTTGATGGTGTCTTCTGAAGCACAAAAGTTTTAAATTTTGACGAAGTCCAATTTATCTTTTTTAACTTGTGCTTTGGATGTCTGAATTGCCTAATTTGCCTAATTAAAGGTAAAACAGACTTACCTCTATGTTTTCTGAGAGTTTTATTATTTTTATTTATTTAATTTTTGTAGAGATGGCGTCTCACTATGTTGCCCAGGTTGGTCCTGAACTCCTGGCCTCAAGTGATCCTCCTGCCTCAGCCTCCCAAAGCGTAGGGATTACAGGCATGAGTCAGCAAGTTTGGCTGTGTTTTCAGAGAGTTTTAAGTTTTGCCTCTTACATTTAGGTCTTTGATCATTTTAAGTTAATTTTTGTTTAGGGGTCTAGATTCACTGTCATGTAGATATGCAGTTTTCCAGGATCATTTGTTGAAAAGACTACTATTTCTCTTTTCTCCCATTGCCTTGGCACCTTTGTTGAAAATCAATTGACCATAAATATATGGGTTTATTTCTAGACTATCAATTCTATTCCATTGATCTATGATATCTATCCTTATGCCAGTTGCACACAGTCTTGATGCTTGATACAGAGTACGAATGTAGCTTTGTAGTAAGTTTTAAAATCAGGAGCCGGTGTAGTGGTGCACATCTCTAATCTCAGCTACTTAGGAGGCTGAGGTGGGAGGATCTCTCGAGCCCAGGAGTTTAAGACCAGCCTGAGCAACATAGCAAGACCCTGTCTCAAAAAAATTAAATTAAAAATAAAAATAAATTCACATAGTTGGAAAGTGGCAGAACCAGGTGTGACCCCAGGACCCTGCTATAAAAAAAGTTTTAAAATCAAAAAGTGTGATTCCTACAACTTCATTCTCCTTTTTCAAGATTGCTTTGGCCATTCTAAAGCATGAATTCCTTTCATAGAAGGGAAAAAATATGTTGCTATTAACAAAATCCTGCATATTCAAGTCATTCCAAGCCAATTGCTATGTCCTCTAGGGAACTTTCCCCAGGCTCACCATTTGGAATATGCCTTCCTCTGGACATTTTGTTAGTATTCCTCTTATAGTGTCTTGTATTCAAATGAGGCTGCTGGGATCTCCAATCTTATTGGAAAGTAAGTTCGTTGAGGGCAGGGGTCTTGTTCACTTGAAAGTATTCCCCAGGCCAGGTGCGGTGGCTCACACCTGTAACCCCAGCACTTTGGGAGGCTGAAGTGGGCGGATCACCTGAGGTCAGGGGTTCGAGACTAGCCTGGCCAACATGGTGAAACCCCATCTCTACTAAAAATACAAAATTAGCCAGGCATGGTGGTGCATACCTGTAGTCCCAGCTACTCAGGAGGCTGAGGCAGGAGAATCACCTGAACCCGGGAGGTGGAGGTTGCAGTGGGCCAAGATCACACCATTGCACTCTACTCTGGGGGACAGCCTGAGCGACAAGAGCGAAACTCCACCAAAGAAATGAAGGAAAGAAGGAAGGAAGGAAGGGAGGGAGGGAGGGAGGAGAAAG
>NW_012106241.1:0-4371 GCF_000951045.1 Mandrillus leucophaeus
GCAGTATTGGGGTGGGAGTTACCCAATTTTCCAGGTGTTTTGTGTCCAGTTCCCCTGGCTAGGAAAAGGGATTCCCTTTCCCCTTGTGCTTCCCAGGTGAGGTGATGCCTCGCCCTGCTTCAGCTCTCGCTGGTCGGGCTACAGCAGCTGACCAGTACCGATTGTCCGGCACTCCCTACTGAGATGAACCCAGTACCTCAGTTGAAAATGCAGAAATCACCGGTCTTCTGTGTCGCTCGCGCTGGGAGTTGGAGACTGGAGCTGTTCCTATTCGGCCATCTTGCTCCGCCCCCCATGAAAGTGAATTTAAATATTAATAAGCAAGTGAGAGCCTGGAGTGTTAGGACAAAAGAATTAGGAAAAGTCAAAGACCTGGGAGATTTCATTAGGAGGAAGGACAATAACGAATGAAAATGAGAATCAAAGAGAAGTGGGATTAAAAACAGGTAGAACACAAAGGAGAAAACTTAATGGGTAGTAATAACATTATTATCAGAATTTTGTGATTAATAGGGGTTATCAGGGAATTTCCAGTGATGAATTATGAGAGTGTATGTGGTAAAAGAAGATCATGTAGCTCAGATAAGTACAGATTACAGGTGATTAAATATCTGGCAATGGGACTGAATAGAAGATAAACTAAATAAAATTATGAATATTAAGATAGGATTAGAAACACATATTGTTAAAGGTAAGTAGTTACCGGTTATGAAAAAGTACACACAAGGCTTAGACACTGGAAGGATAGGGTGGCCCTGCTTCCTAGGTTTCCTGGGAGTGTTTTGATGTATGCCTGACTTTTTTTTTTTTTTTTACTTTTATTTTACGCTTGGGGGGGTAGATGTGAAAGTTTGATACACAGGTAAACACGTGTCATGGGCGTTTGTCATAAATATTATTTCCTCATCTAGGTATTAAGCCCAGTACCCAATAATTATCTTTTCTGCTCCTCTCTCTCCTCCCACCTTCCCCCTTCAAATAGACCCCAATGTCTCTTGTTTCCTTATTTGTGTTCTTCATAATATCTTATCATTTAGCTCCCACTTATAAGTGAGAACATGTGGTATCTGGTTTTCTATTCCCTCAGTAGTTTGCTAAGGATAACAGCCTCCAGCTTTTTCCATGTTCTCATAAAAGACATGATCTCATTCTTTTTTATGACGGAATAGTATTCCATGGTTTATATATACCACATTGTCTTTATTCAGTCTGTCACTGATGAGAGATAAGGTTGATACCGCGTCTTTGCTATTGTGAATAGTGCTGCAGTGAACATTTGCGTGCATGTGCCTATTAGGTAAAATGATTATATTCTTCTGTGTACATACCCAGTAATGAGATTGCTACCATTAGATAGTTCTGCTTTTAGCTCTTTGAGGAATCACCATACTGACTTCCACAATAGCTGAAGTAATCTACACTCCCACAAGCATTTATCAATGTTCCATTTGGTCCTCAACCTCGCCAGCATCTGCTATATTTTGACTTTTTAATGATAGCCATTCTGACTGGTGTGAGATGATATCTTATTACAATTTTCAGTAGCACCTCTTTTCTTTTCAAAAATGTCTTGGTTAGGTGATAAATTATAGTCACCATATATATAGGTAATACAAATTGCATGATGAAAATTTTAATTAGATAAAAGACAATAGTTGTTGCCATAGAGCACCTTAATGTTAATATTCTTTTATTTTTGCTCTCAACCATTTTTTTCTAAAGAAGCCTAGACACACTACTTGTTTAAGGAGAAACCCAGAGAAAAAGACAGAGCCTGTAAGTCCAATCTAATGTTTATTGCACTATCTTGTGATATTTCCTAATGTTTTGGTGGATCAAAGTGTTTTGACATTTTTGAGAAAATATAAATTTAACTATCATTATTTTAAATAATGAATACATCTGAACACCTATTTTATACATAAAGCGGAGTACTCGTAGCATAATTTGTAATAAAACCATAAATTAGTCATATAAACTATTTCAACATTATTTTTCCTTGGTTGTATGATAGATATATGTATTTTCTACAGATACAGAAGGACACGTTTATAGATTTGTGGGAAGAGGCCAGGGATAATATATCAGAGTTTCAGAAGGTGTTTAACTTCTATCTTTCACCTGAAGGTACCTGGAGATTTCCTACAATAATCTCAATGTCAGTCTCTTCATCTTGGCCAACAATGAATTTCACTCAACCTACAATCTCCTGGGAGGAGAAGTAAGCAGGGTTTGACAATGATAAACTATATAGTATATCTATATGGAGCAATTGGACAGAAGTGTGTATGATATATGTTCGATGTCTGTTTAAAAGATGAGTCAATAAACAAATGGATGAGAAATAATGCATGATAAAGTTTGCCTTGGAGCAGGAACTGCAGAGGAAAAACTGGCATAAGCTGCTAAATGTACCAAAAAATTGCAAAAAATAAAATGGAGAATGATCAATGGAAAAGAAACACAGAAGAATGTGTATGCTTTTCTAGTACCGATTTTTTATGAGTAATGTGAAACAATGCAGTAATTTTAATATATATCTGAAAATCATTTCCTTTTCTTTGTTTCAGTATTAGCAATCAATGGACTTTTTGTCTCCATGAACCTCATAAGAGACTCTGAAACAAAAGTATGAGCACATATGTATGTGTGTGAACCCATACATGCATGCCTGTAAGTTTGTATATGCACGTATTCATATGTACATATGTTTATACCTTCATTAATTTAAATTGTTCTTGGTGTATACTGATGAACAAATCATGCTTACAAAAAATATTAGAAAGAATCATTTGTTGGAAAACAAATTGTTCTGAAAAAAATGTAAGAACCATACTTAGAATTGTACATTTTATAATGTGCTGGTAATAACTACATATTGCCTATAGAATGACTCTTAGATCTTCTTCAAGTATGTGGAAAAATAAAAAAAAAAATAAAAAAATAAAAAAGACAAAGTAGCCTGGACTATATTAGTTTGGAGATACTGAAAGGTAGCTATGTAGGTGGATAAGTGAATGAGATATATCTTAAATAAAGCATATTTGTGAGGAAACATTTGTAAGGGTAGGACAGGAGAACAGGGTAATGGATGTATTATTTCAATAACCCATGGTTCTTTTTCTAATGTTATCTTTCTTCTCTTCCTTTGGTGGTAGGGACCTCAGAGATATCACAATTTGATGCAGTGAATCTTTCTTGGCAAAGGAAGAGCGAATTGGAATGTGAGTTCTGCAGAATCCTCTAAGGGAACAAGTCAGGTTTCTTATGCATGCAAATGGAATTAACTCCTAGTCAGTAAAGAGAATATGAAGAAGAAGGACAAGATCTTGCATATAATATTTACTAAAATCTCATTACATAGATTTTGAGCATTTAGTTTTCCCAGAAGAAGCTATTATCCATTTCCTTTAAATTTACATATTGCTCAAAATTATTCCATTTTTTCTATACTTTTTATTAAAAATCCAGGAATACTAAGTGTCACAGCCAGACACTGCAGTACTATATTTCTGGAATGGCAAATATTCTTCAACATATAAATACTGATTTTTTTTTATTTAACATATTGTTGAGTATCACCAGAAAAAAGAAAGGTTTCACTCCTGTTTCATAAATTTTATAAAACCATGCAGCATTAAGACATCAATTTTCTTTGAAATAGTTCAAAGAAATATTTTCCAATTTGTAAAATACCCAGAGGGAGTGGATTCTTGGCTTGACCACTCCAAGTCTTTTATCTACGGGACAAGTAACCAATATAATATTTAGTTGCATTGGATGGGAATTCATTTTGTTTGCTTTTGTGAGTTCTGATTTATTATACTCAGATTTATAAAATATTGCTTACTAAAACATGTTGGAAAAATTACTTAAAGTATAAAAATAAAAGTATATAGAAGTATAATCTTATAATTTGTTAATAATAAATCTGCATAGCCTAAGGAATATTGGCTCTTAATAAAGGACTGAAAATAAAGCAAACTTATTTGGAGCAGATTAGTTTGGAGAGGTTGAGGCCTCAAATTTTAATTGAATGTAAATGGAACATTCAGTATACAAGGCACTGACATTTGAACAATCTTGAAAATGATAAAAAAAAAAAGTCTCTCTGTTCAGGAAAGAGCAAATTAAAAAGCTGTATATAGCCTAGTTATGCCAGTAAACCAGTATTACGTGTGTGTGCGACCACCTCAGTGGATGAGATGTATTATAATCAGGATGTTTATCATACATAATTACTGAGCAGGAGCTGTATTATATGGCGCTGACAAGCGTGGATCTGTAGCTCCAGATTTATGTCATTTTAGTTCCTAAGCAGAGCTTGTTATGTAGTAAACCAGCAGAAGCAGATGGACTGCCCTCCCGAGT
>NW_012106241.1:4421-8337 GCF_000951045.1 Mandrillus leucophaeus
AAATAAAAGTATATAGAAGTATAATCTTATAATTTGTTAATAATAAATCTGCATAGCCTAAGGAATATTGGCTCTTAATAAAGGACTGAAAATAAAGCAAACTTATTTGGAGCAGATTAGTTTGGAGAGGTTGAGGCCTCAAATTTTAATTGAATGTAAATGGAACATTCAGTATACAAGGCACTGACATTTGAACAATCTTGAAAATGATAAAAAAAAAAAAAAAGTCTCCCTGTTCAGGAAATAGCAAATTAAAAAAGCTGTATATAGCCTAGTTATGCCAGTAAACCAGTATTACGTGTGTGTGCGACCACCTCAGTGGATGAGATGTATTATAATCAGGATGTTTATCATACATAATTACTGAGCAGGAGCTGTATTATATGGCGCTGACAAGCGTGGATCTGTAGCTCCAGATTTATGTCATTTTAGTTCCTAAGCAGAGCTTGTTATGTAGTAAACCAGCAGAAGCAGATGGACTGCCCTCCCGAGTATAATAGAGCAACATAGGATTTTACAGGGGAGAAAGTTTCCTCTAGCAAAACCACAGAAATACAGGTGGCTAGAGAGACAAATCCCACAATTGGCCAGAAAGAACTACTGGTCACATTTAAAATCTACTTAATGTATATCAAAACTGACAAGAAAGAGAAAGAGAGAGAGAGAGAGAGAGCAAGAACTCCTTTTTTTTGTTTGTTTAAAGATTGGCACAAACTAGGCTGTATTGAATAATAACTGAAAGCATAGACTCTAAATCTACTTCTAACAGGTGTGCGACTTTAGACACATTTGTTTATTTCTCTTTCATTTCCTTGACCAAAAATTTAGACAATAACCCCATAGGGTTTCAATGACGATCAAATGAGGTGTGGATTAAATAGGAAACTATACAGTTGTGGGTTATTATTACTATCATCCTCATTTCGTTAATGAGGACAAATCTTAGAGTTTAAGAGAGACTTGTCAAACATTACTGAACTAGTGAGTAACAGAATAAAAGACAGGTAACAAATGCCTCAGTCATCTGATGCTGCATAACAAATCACCTTAAAATTTAGTGACTTAAAACAAGAACAATTTTTCATTTTTCATTATTCTACTGGTTGACCAGGTGGTTCTGCTGATCTCACTTGAGCTCACTCTGCAATTGCATTTCTATGGTAGGCTGACTAGGGACAATGCTCAGCTAGAACAGCTGAAACGGAAGGACCTTTCTTGTCAATATTTTTATTCATAATTTCTTCACAGCCTGTGGTTCGGGGAGTTATGCAGCAAGCCACTAGCATGCAAATATCACACCTCTGCTTGCCTCACATTTACTAATGTCATGTTGACCAAATGAAATCACATGAGTAAGTCCATAGTCAATACGAGTTGACTATGGAGTAGTAGTAGTTGACTACTCAAGAGTTTGGACATTGGAAAGCTGTGATTTATTGGAGACCATTGGAGAAACAATTATCTGTATCTACATATCTGGAAACTCTTTGATTTATTTTATTTTACTTTATTTTATTATTTGTAGTCAAAGTCTCACTCTGTCACTCAGACTGGAGTGTAGTGGTGCCATCTTGGCTCCCTGCAACCTCTGTCTCCTGGGTTCAAGTAATTTTCTTGCCACACCATGTTAACCAAGCTCAACTCGAACTCCTGACCTCAAGTGATCCATTGACCTTGGCCTCCCAAAGTGCTGAGATTACAAGAGTGAGCCACTGTGCTGTCCCCTGATTTTTTTTATTGGTCTTCTATTAATTTCAGCTAAGAAAATTTGCAAAACATAGAATGATCATATATATAGTTAGAACAAAGAATCTGTGTATTTGCATGTGTATGCATGGATGCACACACATGAGCACTTACAGGAGGGAGTGTTGCTGAAAAACAAAACTTTTGGAAAGCTACTGAAATAATGATCTACATTTTAAGTGAAAAAAATCTGAGTAAATAATGGTCTAAAAGTTTGTGGTAATCCAAGCAATAAGAGTAATAAAACTGTGAAAAGTTGAGATTTATTTAGAAAACACGAACATAGAACATAGAAATTGAAATTTGCCTGTGCTATGAACCTGCGAATCCATTACCTACCGATGGTTATTTGGTGACAAGAGTGTGTAAAGCAATAAATATTAAATATCAAATTGAAAGTTTTACCCATCTGGGTGAAGTATGAAATAATGTGTATCTATTTTTAGAAAAATGTGCCTGTGATTAGTCATGTACATCTCTTGAGTGGATTCACTTTTATGTAATCCTTTATTTGCACAATATGGTTTTCTTAAACAAAGATTTGGGTTCCTCCTTTCCAAAATGTAGGTAAGAATACAATGGCATTTTTTTTTCCATTTTTAGAATTAAAGATGATATACATCTAGAATCTCTTATAGTGCTTGCCACTTAGTAGACACTCAATAAATCCTAGCTGTTACACCTCTACTCTTTTGTGATTTCCTGTATGACAAAAGCAGCAGAAACTTGTCCTATTCCTTCTTCTCCACTGCTACCATGACGTCCTCCTCCTCCTCTTTCTTTTTCTGCTTTTACTTCTCCTCCTCTCTCTTATACCTTTCTAGTCCTAATGAACTGCAGGTTCAATAGGCATTCAATAAGTTTAGTTTATTCAATGAATGTCCTTGTAGCATTTGTAGTACCTGTATCTGCTTTAATTACATACTTTATCCAGATAAGTTCAGAAGTGATAATCACCTGAAAGGCATGGACAAACCATATTGCCATTACACGAAATTTTAAAGAAAAAGAGATTTACATGGCATCTTTATATTCTTTCTCTTTAATGCCAAAGACAAGCTGCTTCTCTCTCAGGCTGTATGCTTGTCTTATACTAGATAATACTTCCAATAGACTGTTTCACTGATTATTTTTTATTGACTCCACATAATAATATTCAGAGTTTAGGTCTTTTGTTTTATCCCGAATGGCAGAATATTAGACAGTGGTATTAATAAATGCATAAATATTTCTTCCGGGAAGAAATTATACTTCACAAGTAAATGTTTACTTTGACTAATACTAAAACTCACTCTTGTATTTAATGAATTTCTATTAGACCATTAATTTTCACATAACTTATGAGTCAGCTGTTGTGAGAGTAAAACCAATTTAAATCCAAGTTGATTTGTATGTGTATCCTTCCTCCCTCCCCTCCCTTCCCCTCTCTCCTCCCCTCTCCTCCCCTTCCTTTCCCTTCCCTTCCCTTTCCCTCTTTTTCTTTCCCATTACCTATTTATTTCTTTCCTCTTCTACTTTTCTCTCTATTTTCTCTTTCCTTTCCTTTCTTCTTAAATTTTGATTCTGTTGTCTTTTGCTTTGTAATATGTTAAATATTTGTTTAGTAAAATATAGCAATATTTACCTTTATGGATCTGGGTTACAACATGTTTAGTATGTTTAAAATTATATATTTTTAATTATTTCTATCATCTTCCAATTGTTTATAGTTTTTTAAAAATTGTGAAATTTTAAATCCCCTAGAAATTTTTAGACAACTGAGATTTTATAAAGTCAAGCTCTATAATTTTTGTTATAAAAATGTGCAACCAATTGCCATACAATCATTCATTTAATGTCATCATTATCACATGCTACTTTACCATTTATATATGCTTTTTCATCTAGACCTAATCATCTGTTCCATTATGTATTTTTCTTTCCTTACACCAAAAACACACATTTTTAATTACTATACTTTTAACATGTTATGCCGTATGGTACAGAGTGTTTACTTTCTCTAAATCAAAGTATTTACTTTTCAAAATGTTTTTTGATATTTTCATGCATTTTATTTTACATATGATAGTTAATACCTTTTGTATTGATTTTCTTACCTTCAGAGACTATTCTAACCCATGGAACGCAAATTAGTCAAATGTTGAATGTTCTGAATCTTTTCTTAATTTTA
>NW_012106241.1:8387-10114 GCF_000951045.1 Mandrillus leucophaeus
TCTATTTTCTCTTTCCTTTCCTTTCTTCTTAAATTTTGATTCTGTTGTCTTTTGCTTTGTAATATGTTAAATATTTGTTTAGTAAAATATAGCAATATTTACCTTTATGGATCTGGGTTACAACATGTTTAGTATGTTTAAAATTATATATTTTTAATTATTTCTATCATCTTCCAATTGTTTATAGTTTTTTAAAAATTGTGAAATTTTAAATCCCCTAGAAATTTTTAGACAACTGAGATTTTATAAAGTCAAGCTCTATAATTTTTGTTATAAAAATGTGCAACCAATTGCCATACAATCATTCATTTAATGTCATCATTATCACATTCTACTTTACCATTTATATATGCTTTTTCATCTAGACCTAATCATCTGTTCCATTATGTATTTTTCTTTCCTTACACCAAAAACACACATTTTTAATTACTATACTTTTAACATGTTATGCCGTATGGTACAGAGTGTTTACTTTCTCTAAATCAAAGTATTTACTTTTCAAAATGTTTTTTGATATTTTCATGCATTTTATTTTACATATGATAGTTAATACCTTTTGTATTGATTTTCTTACCTTCAGAGACTATTCTAACCCATGGAACGCAAATTAGTCAAATGTTGAATGTTCTGAATCTTTTCTTAATTTTACGTAATTTTCTATTATGTTTGCTTTCTCTTTATGCTTTGTAATTATATTTCCCTTCTATTTTGGGAGCTTTTTATTGTAGTTTAGTTGCTTAATTTTATCTCTCACACATGCAAACTTCCAGTATGTTTATTATATGGTGTTTGATAAAAACATCACAAATAATATTTTAATTATAGTCTTTCTTACCTGATTTCTTTTATACACAACTGCATTTTCCTTTCTTTTCCTTTTTTAGGATGCTAATTAAAATGTTTTTAGGGTCCTTTTGTTTTCTACTATTTACAGGCATTATATCTTAAATGAGTTATTTTGCTTTGTTATCTTGGTCCTTTATCTTTCTTGATCTTTTTTACTATAATTGCCTGCTGATCCTTGATTGGTACTTTATATTTAGCAATAAGAAACTTGAGTGACTTTTTAAAGGTCGTTAATGATATTATTAATAATGATAATAGCTAATATTTATATTACCCTCACTACATAACAGGCATTTTACAAATATTAACTCATTTAATAGTATCAACAAGTGTAAAAATGTTGTACTGTAACATCACCATTGTTTACATCAGAGAATTTATACAGAGTGGCTCAGAATCTGCCCAAGATCCCAAAACTATAAATTGGCAAAACATAAATTTGAATCAACATACTTGGCACAAAAATTAATCATTTTTTAAGTTGTTTGAGAAATTTCCAAACTACTTTTCACAGTGTCTGAACTACTGAACTACCATTTGACCCAAGCAATCCCATTACTGGGTGTCTACCCAAAGAACTATAAATCATTTTATAAAGACACATGCACTCGTATGTTCATCTCATCACTATTCACAATAGCAAAGATAAGAAATCAACATAGATGCTCATCATAACAGTCCATAACATAACAGTCCATAACAGTGGACTGAATATATGAAAATATGATACATATACACTATAAATACTATGCAGCCATAAACAAAATGAAATCATGTTTGTTTGGTTTTTGTTGTTGTTTGTTTGTTTGCAGCAATACAGATGTAGCTGGAACTCCTAACCCTAAAGAATTAACACAGGAATAGAAAACCAAATACTACAT
>NW_012106241.1:11824-14552 GCF_000951045.1 Mandrillus leucophaeus
TGGTCTGGATCTCCTGACCTCGTGATCCGCCCGCCTCGGCCTCCCAAAGTGCTGAGATTACAGGCGTGAGCCACCGCGCCCGGCAAGCTACCTATTTTCTACTACACTCACTTCCTGGGTGATAAAATCATTTGTATACCAAATCCCAGAGACCTGCAATTTACCCATGTAACAAACCTGCACATGTACCAACAAACCTAAAATAGAAGTTGAGAAAAAAAAAAAAAAAGGAATTACATACTTCTTGAATTTAAAAGAGAAGAAATTAACCACATCCGTGCTGTTTTGTAGCGTTAGTGGGTAGAAATGAGACAAAGTAATAAGAAGTTCCAGCCGTATCCTCGTTATAAAAGGTTACTCTGGCAGTGAAATTGTTTTATCTATTCTTCTGCTGGAATCTCTCTTTTTTTCTACATAGAAATTATTTATATCCAATAAGGATGTAAATTTTAATTCTTTAATTAGTTAATACGTTAAGTTTTGTTTCAAAGCTTATCCTAGTCACTCCATCTAAGAACTCTTCCTAGGAAAGTGTCACACTTTGCAATTCTCAGGGCTTTATTAGCCTGAAGGCAAACATTTACTATCTGCTCTGTATATTCACAGAGCAAGCCTGCCTAGCTATTTCACAGGAGTCCTTTACCACATTATCATAATGACAACTCCCAAAGTACATTATTTGAGGATGGCCACATAGTTTATACCACATAAACGCTATTAAAATACAGTCATGCTAATATTATAATATTTTATCTATACTTTCATCTACTCCAATCTTCCTGCTTTCTTTTTATTACATGTTAAAGGAGTCTTAAATATTTATGTATATTAAAATGCACAAATATTATATATATATAATTACAATCAAGAGGTTTTTAGTATATTCAGAGTTGTGCAGTCATCATTACAATCTAATTTTAGAATATTTCCATAACCCCAAAAGAAAACCCCGTAACTATTAAACAGTCATGTCCCATTATCCCCCAAATCCTCCTTTCCCTAGGCTTGGACAAATGCCAATATTTTTTTTGTCTCTATGGATTTGCCTATTTTGTACATTTCATATAAATGAAATGGAATCACATAACTTGTAATCTTTTGTGACTGGCTTCTTTCACTTAGCATAATTCTTGTTCATCTGTGTTGTAATATGTATTGGTATTTGATTCATTTTATTGCTGAATAATATTCCATTTTAAATAATACACATTGTGTTTATTAATTTATCCATTGATGGACTAATGGATTGTTTGCACTTTTCACATTTATGAAAGGATTTTTGAATGTATATGCTTTTCATTTCTGTCGAGTATATGCCTAGGAATGGAATTGCTTAGACATATGGTAACTATATATTTAACATTTTCAGAAATTGCTAAACTAGTTTCCAAAGTAGCTGCACCATTTTACATTACTATCAGCAGTGTATGAATGTCTCAATCTCTTCATATTTTCACTAGTATTTGTTTTATCTTTTTCATTATAGCCATCCTAGTGGATGTGAAGTGGTATCTCATTACTCTTTTGATTTGCATTTTAATGATGATTAATGAATTTTATCATCTTTTATGTACTTAATTACCATTTTCACATATTCTTGGAAAAAATATGTATTCAAGTATTTTGTCTATTTAAGAAAATTGAGCTTTATGTCGTGCCATTATTGATTTGTAAGCCTTCTTTATGTGTTTTGGAGACTAGACCCTTATCAGATATGTAATTCAATATGATTTGCATTTTTTTTCTCTTTACAGTGGGGTCCCTAGCAACACAAACATTTTTAATCAAGTTTATTTTTTTCAGTCGATAATTATTTTTGGTGTCATATCAATAAATTACTGTTTAGTCTAACATCATGAAGACAAGGACTCACCTTTGTATTTTCTTCTAAGAATGTTACACATTTTTGTTCTTGCATTGAGGTTTGTGAGTACTTCTGAGTAGGGATCTGTCTTAGTCTGTTTGGCCTACTCTAACAGAATACCTTTAAACAGGGTAGCTTATAAATAAAGGAATTTTTTTTTCTCTCCTTCTGAAGGTTGGGATTACAAAATCAAGACACCAGCAATATCAGATTCAGGTGAGGAGCTGTTTACTGGTTCAGATAAGGCATTTTTTCACTATATTCTTACATGGCATAAGGTGCTAGTTAACTCTCTAGAGCCTCAATCTAGACCCTAATTCCATGCATGAGGGCTCTGCCATCATCTGCCTTAGAGGAGGACTTAACCACTCCTCAGTTTTGCATTTTGTTTTACATTTATTTCAGGGAATTTACTCTTCCTGATGCAATTGTAGAGTTTTTTTTTTTTTTTCTAATTTTGTTTTCAAGTTGTTCATTGCTAAGATATAGAGATACAATTCGATATTTTATATTTATCATATACACTGCAACCTTACTGAAATTATTTACTAGTCCTAATAATTCCTAATAACTCATAATAATATAATGGGTTTTTTTTAGATTTTGTATGTACAAGATCATGTTATCTACACTTATAAATAGTTTTACTTATTTCTTGCAAATATATCTTTCTTGATTAATTGATCTGGCCAAAACTTCCAGTACAGTGTTGAACAGAGGTGGTAAAAATGAAAATCTTTCTGTCGTTCCTAGTTTTGAATTTATTCTTTTACCATTTCATCATAGCTATAAAGTTAGCTGTTGATTTTAAAGATTGCCTTGTTTAGACTAATTCCCATTTATTATTAAAGTATTGAATGTTAT
>NW_012106241.1:20522-23656 GCF_000951045.1 Mandrillus leucophaeus
AAGACACCAGCAATATCAGATTCAGGTGAGGAGCTGTTTACTGGTTCAGATAAGGCATTTTTTCACTATATTCTTACATGGCATAAGGTGCTAGTTAACTCTCTAGAGCCTCAATCTAGACCCTAATTCCATGCATGAGGGCTCTGCCATCATCTGCCTTAGAGGAGGACTTAACCACTCCTCAGTTTTGCATTTTGTTTTACATTTATTTCAGGGAATTTACTCTTCCTGATGCAATTGTAGAGTTTTTTTTTTTTTTTCTAATTTTGTTTTCAAGTTGTTCATTGCTAAGATATAGAGATACAATTCGATATTTTATATTTATCATATACACTGCAACCTTACTGAAATTATTTACTAGTCCTAATAATTCCTAATAACTCATAATAATATAATGGGTTTTTTTTAGATTTTGTATGTACAAGATCATGTTATCTACACTTATAAATAGTTTTACTTATTTCTTGCAAATATATCTTTCTTGATTAATTGATCTGGCCAAAACTTCCAGTACAGTGTTGAACAGAGGTGGTAAAAATGAAAATCTTTCTGTCGTTCCTAGTTTTGAATTTATTCTTTTACCATTTCATCATAGCTATAAAGTTAGCTGTTGATTTTAAAGATTGCCTTGTTTAGACTAATTCCCATTTATTATTAAAGTATTGAATGTTATTATCATAAAAGTGTATTGGAATTTGTGAACTGTTTGTGTCTATAGAGATTATCATATAATTTTACCTTGTCTATTAATATGGTATATTATGCTTACATAGCATACAGATGTTAAACCAAACTTATATTACTGAAACAAGTCTTACTTGCTCATCAAGTATAATTCTTTATTTTGTTCCTATATTTGGTTTACTAGAATTTTTTAGAGTTGTTGAATCTATAATCAAAGGGACATTAGTATGTAATTCTTTTTGTAATTTCTTTGTCTCGTTTCAGTGTCAGGGAACATAGATATGTGAAGTATTCTCTAATCTTCCGTTTTTAGGAAGAGTTCATGAAGAACTGATATTAAGTCTCTAAGTTCTTGTTAGAATTCACTACTGAAGCCATGTTTGCCTGGACTTTCTTTTTTCTTCTGTTTTAGAAGCATTCCATTTATTTTTATGTTGTATTTGGTTTTCATTCATCTTAAAGTATTTACTAATTTCCCTTTGATTTCCTCCTTGTCCCATTTGTTATTTAGATATGTGTTGTTGAATATTCACACATTTGTGAATTTTCCAAATTTCTCTTATGTTTTTGTAATTTAATTCTGTTGTGGTGAAAGAATATACTTTAATATTATTTCAGTATTTTTAATTACATTGAATCTTGTTTCATGCCCTAGTATAGTTTATTGTAGAGAATGTTCTATGTGCATGTGAGAATAAATGCATTAGGTTGATGCTGTTTGAAGCATTATATTTTGGTTAGCTAAAACTAATAAACTTATAGTGTAATTTAAACCTATTTATTCTGCTGTTCATATTCTATCTATTTCTATCCATTTTTAAGCAAGATATTAAAGTCTTTAAATAATGATGTTGAATTGTCTATGTTTTCCTTTTATTCCATCAAATTTTCTCCTACATACAGCCATTTCAGCTCTCTTTTGGTTTTACCTTGCATAATAAATATTTTCTTTCATTATATTACTTTTGATTTGTTTGTGTGCATACACCTAAAGTTTAATGAAGTTAAATGAAAGGCAGTCATGTTAATTCATAAACAGAATACTATCATTGGATTTAAAAATCAACAGCTAGCCAAATAGTTTCTAAGTAAGAACACTGAAGTAATTGGGGCAGGCAGAAAAATACATATGAAAAAGCCTACCATCTATGATATGTAAGGTTTTTACTTAATTAAAAATTAAAATTTTTCTCATGACTTTCAGTACATTTCAATTATGATTTTACAACATTAAGAGTGCTTTCAATTTTTATTTTTATTTTTTACTTCAGAGGACTGTATTTTGGTGTCAGGATAATGCAATCCTCATAGATATGTTAAGTTCATTTTTCATAAGAAAATTTTTAGATGAAATAATTATTGAAATTACAGCTACCTGTATCATTTTGACCTGTTTTTGTGAAATGCAGAAGAAAGATTTTGGTTTTCTGTGGTGCTCAGGAAGTTCCAAATTATGGCGTTCTAAGTTGTTCAGCAGTTAATAGCTCATATTTAACTGTAATCAGTGTGTGCTTCACTTATAGGTATAAAGCAGTCTTCCCTTTTAAGACTCACATCTCTAGGGACAGATAATTAACATTATTACAAGCTGTAAGTAAAATGTGAATGCATGTGTTAATATGTTTCTCTTCATAAAACCTTTCTCCTCACAACATTTGATAACTGGACTTTAAGAATGTTATAGATGACTCATGCCTGTTTTTGGTACTGTGTATGCTGTGGGAGGGGGGAGATCTTAGGCCCTCTCTTCCATAACCTTCATCTTCTCGTTACTACTTGACTTTTTTATTTTTATTCTCCCAAAGGTGTATCCTTCTAACTATGAATCCCTTTCCTTGTGTCCAATCAAATCTTTAGAATACATATACTGTTCTTGTATACCAATAACTAAGGGAGCCTGAGAAAATATAAGATACAGTTAAGTCAGTGTCTGTCCCTAAAAATATAGGAGTACGAAAGTGCACATTACCAGCTACAAAGAGGTAGCTATCTAGTTCAATTTGGCAAGCTTTCCATTTTATTTTCACATACAGTTAAAACATTGATTTGAATTTTAAGATCCTATGGAAAGCATCCCACAGGTGAACATCCTACCTGCTGCATTACTGGAAAAATCCCCCACCATTCTTTGGAAATCTCGTTGATGAATTATAAGTCTATAAAATATTAACATAATAAATATAGAAGTTCAGACTTACTAAAATCTTATAGTCAACTTATTATTTGGTAGTCTTCAGGGATAGGACAATTAAATTCAAACATTGGATATCCCAGAGAATATTGAACTACTTACAGATACTCATTTACTTACAAACAATAACCACCTCTTCATCAAGGAGAATAGTGAAGGAACTTAAAAGAGAAAGTATTATCCAGGGTTATAGCAGAAACCTGGAACTTGGTCCAGGTGTGTTATGAGGATAAGAATAAAGACAGGGCATCTCAAATCA
>NW_012106241.1:23706-27406 GCF_000951045.1 Mandrillus leucophaeus
TGTTTTTGTAATTTAATTCTGTTGTGGTGAAAGAATATACTTTAATATTATTTCAGTATTTTTAATTACATTGAATCTTGTTTCATGCCCTAGTATAGTTTATTGTAGAGAATGTTCTATGTACATGTGAGAATAAATGCATTAGGTTGATGCTGTTTGAAGCATTATATTTTGGTTAGCTAAAACTAATAAACTTACAGTGTAATTTAAACCTATTTATTCTGCTGTTCATATTCTATCTATTTCTATCCATTTTTAAGCAAGATATTAAAGTCTTTAAATAATGATGTTGAATTGTCTATGTTTTCCTTTTATTCCATCAAATTTTCTCCTACATACAGCCATTTCAGCTCTCTTTTGGTTATACCTTGCATAATAAATATTTTCTTTCATTATATTACTTTTGATTTGTTTGTGTGCATACACCTAAAGTTTAATGAAGTTAAATGAAAGGCAGTCATGTTAATTCATAAACAGAATACTATCATTGGATTTAAAAATCAACAGCTAGCCAAATAGTTTCTAAGTAAGAACACTGAAGTAATTGGGGCAGGCAGAAAAATACATATGAAAAAGCCTACCATCTATGATATGTAAGGTTTTTACTTAATTAAAAATTAAAATTTTTCTCATGACTTTCAGTACATTTCAATTATGATTTTACAACATTAAGAGTGCTTTCAATTTTTATTTTTATTTTTTACTTCAGAGGACTGTATTTTGGTGTCAGGATAATGCAATCCTCATAGATATGTTAAGTTCATTTTTCATAAGAAAATTTTTAGATGAAATAATTATTGAAATTACAGCTACCTGTATCATTTTGACCTGTTTTTGTGAAATGCAGAAGAAAGATTTTGGTTTTCTGTGGTGCTCAGGAAGTTCCAAATTATGGCGTTCTAAGTTGTTCAGCAGTTAATAGCTCATATTTAACTGTAATCAGTGTGTGCTTCACTTATAGGTATAAAGCAGTCTTCCCTTTTAAGACTCACATCTCTAGGGACAGATAATTAACATTATTACAAGCTGTAAGTAAAATGTGAATGCATGTGTTAATATGTTTCTCTTCATAAAACCTTTCTCCTCACAACATTTGATAACTGGACTTTAAGAATGTTATAGATGACTCATGCCTGTTTTTGGTACTGTGTATGCTGTGGGAGGGGGGAGATCTTAGGCCCTCTCTTCCATAACCTTCATCTTCTCGTTACTACTTGACTTTTTTATTTTTATTCTCCCAAAGGTGTATCCTTCTAACTATGAATCCCTTTCCTTGTGTCCAATCAAATCTTTAGAATACATATACTGTTCTTGTATACCAATAACTAAGGGAGCCTGAGAAAATATAAGATACAGTTAAGTCAGTGTCTGTCCCTAAAAATATAGGAGTACGAAAGTGCACATTACCAGCTACAAAGAGGTAGCTATCTAGTTCAATTTGGCAAGCTTTCCATTTTATTTTCACATACAGTTAAAACATTGATTTGAATTTTAAGATCCTATGGAAAGCATCCCACAGGTGAACATCCTACCTGCTGCATTACTGGAAAAATCCCCCACCATTCTTTGGAAATCTCGTTGATGAATTATAAGTCTATAAAATATTAACATAATAAATATAGAAGTTCAGACTTACTAAAATCTTATAGTCAACTTATTATTTGGTAGTCTTCAGGGATAGGACAATTAAATTCAAACATTGGATATCCCAGAGAATATTGAACTACTTACAGATACTCATTTACTTACAAACAATAACCACCTCTTCATCAAGGAGAATAGTGAAGGAACTTAAAAGAGAAAGTATTATCCAGGGTTATAGCAGAAACCTGGAACTTGGTCCAGGTGTGTTATGAGGATAAGAATAAAGACAGGGCATCTCAAATCAAAAAAGGGTTTCCTGGTTGAAGTACAAAATAAAATAGCATGCTGGCAAACAAGTACTCTAAACATAACCATTAAGCAATTCAATAAACATTTTCACTTTCTCTCAAATACATATGACAGTAGAAACTGTGAGATAAATTGACCCCAATGTGCAGTTGAGTATGAAACCTCTGGGATGATTCTGACCATTTGGGTGGAGACATTTATGCCTAGCAAAAGCTAGCCTAGGATACACTCCTTTTTAATAAAATTAGAAAAAGAGAAAATAAAAGATTTGAGAAAGATAAACATTATGTCTATCCATCAGTCCTATATTCATTCTACTTTCTACGAATCTTCACTTTTAAAGGTTTCTAGAAGAAAAGCACATTTTGAAATTGCAAAAATAGTAACAAATTTGACTTTCATGTTTTCAGATTGATGGCTTCTCTAAATGTAGAATCTCAGAAGACACTTAACTGGGGCAGGGAAGCTTCTTTTATTTATCTTAACTATACCAAGAATTAGAAAAGTGGAATCATCTTTCTCTCCCTATCACTTTCACTTTCTAACTACTTTTTTCTCATTCCTAAAAAAACTGCATTGTTGATACTATAAATTTAAGCCATGAGAATCCTTTTTAGTCTATTTCTAGTTTTAAGAAATCTTTACCTCTCATTTGTTTACTCATTCATGTCATGCTCCCTCCCTCTATGGAATTCAAGTTCCATGAGTGCTAAGGTTTATCCGTTTTATTTACCCTTCTATTGCCAATCTCTAGAGCTATACCTGACATAAATGTTGAGCTCATTAATTTTTAGTAGGCATGTTATTATTTTCTCATAATGATATTGTGCAAATATTATACACAACCAACAAGATCAGCAAGCACAATGTTAATATTAGAAAAAGAAGGAAAATGCTCCAAGTTTTTTAACTCTTAAAGTTCTAGCAAAAACATCAAATTTGTGGAATTTTCTCTCAGAGTTTTATCTGATTGTAAAAAATATATATATATTTAGCTTTTACATGCTGATATGGTTAGGCTTTGTGCACCCACCTTAATATCATCTTGAATTTTACTTTCCAAAATTCCCACATCATGGGAGGGAACCAGTGGGAGGTAACTGAACAATGAGGGTGGTTAACCCCATGCTGCTGTTAACCCCATGCTGCTGTTAACCCCATGCTACTCACTCATGATAGTGAGTGAGTTCTTACAAGATCTGATGGTATTATAAGGGGCTTTTCCTCCTTTCACTCTGCACTTCTCCTTGCTGTCACCAAATGAAGTAGGATGTGTTTGCTTTCCCTCTGCCATAATTTTAAGTTTCCTGTGGCCTCCTCATCCATGCTGAACTGTGAGTCAATTAAAACTCATTCCTTTCTCAATTACAGTCTCAGATATGTCTAATTTACACAGTCTCAGATATGCCTAAATTACACAGTCTCAGATATGTCTTACCTATGTCTCAGATATTAGTAGTGTAAGAACAGACTAATATAGTAAATTAGTACAGTTAGAATGGAGTGCTGCTATAAGGATACCCAAAAATGTGGAAGCATCTTTAGAACTGGGTGACAAGCAGAAGTTAGAACAGTTTGGAGGGCTCAGATGAAGACAGGAAAATGTGGGAAAGTTTGGAAACCCCTAGAGACTTGTTGAATGGCTTTGACCAAAATGCTGATAGCGATATGGAAAATGAAGTCCACGCTGAGGTGGTCTCATAGGGAGATGAGAAACTTTCTGGGAACTAGAGTAAAGATGACTATTGTTATGCAGAGACTGGCGGCATTTTGCCCCTGACTTAGAGATCTGTGAAACTTTGAACTT
>NW_012106241.1:31686-33104 GCF_000951045.1 Mandrillus leucophaeus
CTTAATATCATTGATTTTCAAATATATTTCTTAAGATCTTTTAATACAATTTTATTTTTAAATTTCAAAATGGAAAAGTTTAGTTGACCTATTATATAATAGGTGATATAAATAATGTAATAGTTAAATTTTATTTTATAATGTGTTTTTAAACAAACAATTCCCATAAGCATATTTGCGATTAAAGAGGTAAAATAAAAATATGTTTTTCACAGAAATATGTTTTACCTACCAACAAGTAATATTAAGCAACTACAAAAGTCACAAAAGCAAAAACAAAACTCTAATAAATTTTAAAATTAACAAATATAAGAATGCATTACAAAATATTCTGTTAGATTTGGCAATAGTTAATTTTGACTCCCTGAAAATGTAATGATTATTCAATGTGAATGATTAGAGATAATTAAATTGTATTCTGTGAAGTCAGGTGAGAAAATTTGGAAGAACAGGGATTCAAACCCAGGTGTTTTCATCTTATTATCACACTATCCTATTTGTTAGTTATCTTCTATACATTTATGTATTAGAAATGGGCAATGTGTTCTACAATATGGTGGAAGTAATAATGAGGTTCTTTTGTAGAATTGTATCAGCTAAAAATGCTGATAAGCATTTAAGTATATATTTATATAAGGAGAGCATATATCCTACCTTGGAATTTATGCATATCTTTATATCTACCTACCTATATATTGATGTATATCTATTTATAGCTATGTGTTTTGAACTTTTATAAATGATTCAATATATAGTACATTTATTTTCTAATATTTTGATTTATTTTCACATTTGTTCTAGAAAATAACTCCTCTAATTATTTGACACATCCTAGACATCAGGGACTGAATGTTTGGTGAGTTTTTTTGGTTGCATGTTTGAACAATAATATCTGACTCTCTGTAATCCAGAAATCACTCAATCAATAGTTAATGGCTATATAATATTGACTATAAAAGTAGTAAAAAAAAAATTAGTGCTTTAGGAATATGACGACAATTATACAGATAATTTTAGACATCAGAATCTAGATGAATTTAAAAATTTGTTTCAATCAAATGTTTGCTATTTGTAATAGCTGGCATTTATTTTTATACATAAAGCATACTAACAAAATGATTTAAAAAATAGGAGACCTGGCTGGGTGGAAATCCTAGCACTTTGGGAGGCTGAGGTAGGGGGATTGCCTGAGCTCAGGAGTTCGAGACCAGCCTGAGCAACATGGTGAAAATCCGTCTCTACTAAAATACAAAAAAAAATAGCCTGCTGTGACGGCGTACACCTGTAATCTCAGCTACTCAGGAGGCTGAGGCAGTAGAATTGCTAGAACCCCGGAGGTGGAGGTTGCAGTGAGCCGAGATTGAGCCACTGCACTCCAGCCTGGGCAACAGAAAGAGATTCCGTCTCTGAAAAAAAAA
>NW_012106241.1:34114-36803 GCF_000951045.1 Mandrillus leucophaeus
GAAGACAGGAAAATGTGGGAAAGTTTGGAAACCCCTAGAGACTTGTTGAATGGCTTTGACCAAAATGCTGATAGCGATATGGAAAATGAAGTCCACGCTGAGGTGGTCTCATAGGGAGATGAGAAACTTTCTGGGAACTAGAGTAAAGATGACTATTGTTATGCAGAGACTGGCGGCATTTTGCCCCTGACTTAGAGATCTGTGAAACTTTGAACTTGACACAGATGATTTAGGGTATCTGGCAAAAAAAAAAAAAAAAAAAAAAAAAATTCCTATGTGGGAAAATACTCAAGCAGAAGCAGAGTGTAAAAATTTGGAAAATTTGCAGCTGGGTGATGTGACAGAAAAGAAAATCCTACTTTCTGGGGAGATATTCAAGCTGTCTGCAGAAATTTGCATAAGTAACGAGGACCCAAATGTTACTCACCAAGACAATGGGGAAAATGTCTCCAGCGCATGTGAGAAACCTTGGAGGTAGCCCCACCCATCACAGGCCCAGAGGCTTAGGAGGAATAAATAGTTTTATGGGCCAGGTCAAGGGATCCCTTGTTGTGTGCAGCCTCAAGACTTGGTGCCCTGCTTTCCAGTCAGTCCAGCCATAGCTAAAAGGGGCCAAGGTACAGCTCAGGCTGTTGCTTCAGCAGGTACAATCACCAGGCCTTGGCACTTTCCATGTGGGGTTGTGAAATGGCAGTTTCCATGCAGTGTTGAGCCTGTGGGTGCACAGAATTCAAGAATGGAGGTTTGGGAACCTCCACTTAGATCTCAGAGGGTGTATGGAAGCATCTGGATGTCCAGGCAGAAGTTTGCTGCAGGGGTGGGACCTTCATGGAGAACCTCTGCTAGGTCAGTGTGAAAGGGAAATGTGGGGTTGGAATTGCCACACAGCATTTCACTGGGGCACTGCTTAGTGGAGCTATGAGAAGAGGGCCACCATCCTCCAGACTCCAGAATGGTAGATCCACTGAGAGCTTGCACTGTGTGCCTGGAAAAGCCACAGACTTTCAACACCAGCCTGTGAAAGCAGCTGGGAGGGAAGCTGTACCCTGCAAAGCCACAGGAGTAGAGATGCCCAAGACCATGGGAACCGACTTCTTGCATCAGTATAATCTGGATGTGAGACATGGAGTCAAAGAAGATCATTTTGGAACTTTAAGGTTTAATGATTGATCTATTGGATTTCAGACTTACATGAGGCATATATCCCCTTTGTTTTGGCCAATTTCTCCCATTCGGAATGGGTGCATTTACCCAGTGCCTATACCCCCATTGTATCTGGGAAGTAACTAACTTGTTTTTGATTTTACAGGCTCATAGGCAGAAGTACTTGCCTTGTCTCAGATGAGACTTTAGAGTTGGACTTTTGAGTTAATTATGAAACGAGTTAAGACTTTGGGGAACTGCTGGAAGGGCATGATTGTGTTTTGAAATGTGGGGACATGAGATTTGGGAGGGGCTAGGTGTGGAATGATATGGTTAGGCTTTCTATCCCCACCCAAATCTCATCTTGAATTGTAGTTTCCATAATCCCCACATGTCATGCGAGGGACCCAGTGGGAGGTAATTGAATCATGGGGGCATTTACCCCCATATTGCTGTTCTCATCATAATGAGTGAAATTCCACAAGATCTGATGGCTTTATAAGGGGCTTTTCCTCCTTTTGCTCTGCACTTCCCCTTGCTGCCACCATGTGAAGAAGGATGTGTTTGCTTCCCCTTCTGCCATGATTATAAGTTTCCTGAGGCCTCCTCAACTATGCAGTACTGTGAGTCAATTAAATCTCTTTCCTTTATAAATTACCCACTATGTCTTTATTAGTAACATAATAATGGATGAATGCACATGTTTGAATAATATGATTCCTTACTTTTTTCTTTCTTTGTGAAATGGCAAACCATCAAAGTGAAGAGGAGATTTAAGTATCTCATACATGTGGCTGAGGGTATCTGCTAATCCTGAGATTTTAGAATTACCTTAATTTCTCAACAAATTTCCAGAAGAGCTTAACCAATAAGTAATGGCCTAGAAATAAATGCAGATAATTTATTTTAAAATTGGGCCACTTTTATAAATAAGATGACATGCTTTTACTAAGTACACCAGGACAATTGGCATGAAGGATACTGTCTAGGGTAAACTGAAATTTTATTTCATATTACCTAGATTGATGGTGTTAGGATAGTTACTTTCAACTATCCAGAAGGGCTGAAAATATTGTAAGAAAAGAGTATTACAATATTTTGCAATATTACATAACACATACATACGTACATATATATATTGTGTGTGTGTATATATATACACATTTATACATTCAATTAAAAATGCTGAAAAAGCTGGGGGTTCCTGAGTATCCAAACGGTCAGATTTAGAAAGATTTACTAAATGAAATATCAAATTATAAAATATAGATAAACAAACAAAAAACTGGAGATATCAATACACTTTGCAACCTACCCCACAGCAAACAGTAGTAAGTGATAATGATAACTGCCTTATAGACTTGTGAACATGGTAGGATTTTCTAAATGTTTGGTTTTGTGTCTGGATATACGCGTCTAATCCCAGAAGAGGGATTGCTTTGAATTATGGTTCTTAAAGTAGCTCTGATTTCTATTTTTGCAATAATTGTGGTTTGCATCAGGCGACTACTAGTGTATAACATATTTACTGTACTGCTCTGAAATC
>NW_012106241.1:36853-38986 GCF_000951045.1 Mandrillus leucophaeus
GAGTTGGACTTTTGAGTTAATTATGAAACGAGTTAAGACTTTGGGGAACTGCTGGAAGGGCATGATTGTGTTTTGAAATGTGGGGACATGAGATTTGGGAGGGGCTAGGTGTGGAATGATATGGTTAGGCTTTCTATCCCCACCCAAATCTCATCTTGAATTGTAGTTTCCATAATCCCCACATGTCATGCGAGGGACCCAGTGGGAGGTAATTGAATCATGGAGGCATTTACCCCCATATTGCTGTTCTCATCATAATGAGTGAAATTCCACAAGATCTGATGGCTTTATAAGGGGCTTTTCCTCCTTTTGCTCTGCACTTCCCCTTGCTGCCACCATGTGAAGAAGGATGTGTTTGCTTCCCCTTCTGCCATGATTATAAGTTTCCTGAGGCCTCCTCAACTATGCAGTACTGTGAGTCAATTAAATCTCTTTCCTTTATAAATTACCCACTATGTCTTTATTAGTAACATAATAATGGATGAATGCACATGTTTGAATAATATGATTCCTTACTTTTTTCTTTCTTTGTGAAATGGCAAACCATCAAAGTGAAGAGGAGATTTAAGTATCTCATACATGTGGCTGAGGGTATCTGCTAATCCTGAGATTTTAGAATTACCTTAATTTCTCAACAAATTTCCAGAAGAGCTTAACCAATAAGTAATGGCCTAGAAATAAATGCAGATAATTTATTTTAAAATTGGGCCACTTTTATAAATAAGATGACATGCTTTTACTAAGTACACCAGGACAATTGGCATGAAGGATACTGTCTAGGGTAAACTGAAATTTTATTTCATATTACCTAGATTGATGGTGTTAGGATAGTTACTTTCAACTATCCAGAAGGGCTGAAAATATTGTAAGAAAAGAGTATTACAATATTTTGCAATATTACATAACACATACATACGTACATATATATATTGTGTGTGTGTATATATATACACATTTATACATTCAATTAAAAATGCTGAAAAAGCTGGGGGTTCCTGAGTATCCAAACGGTCAGATTTAGAAAGATTTACTAAATGAAATATCAAATTATAAAATATAGATAAACAAACAAAAAACTGGAGATATCAATACACTTTGCAACCTACCCCACAGCAAACAGTAGTAAGTGATAATGATAACTGCCTTATAGACTTGTGAACATGGTAGGATTTTCTAAATGTTTGGTTTTGTGTCTGGATATACGCGTCTAATCCCAGAAGAGGGATTGCTTTGAATTATGGTTCTTAAAGTAGCTCTGATTTCTATTTTTGCAATAATTGTGGTTTGCATCAGGCGACTACTAGTGTATAACATATTTACTGTACTGCTCTGAAATCTGATATTTGTTTCTAACACAGAGTTGCCATAATCATGCTTACATTTCTATTTTCATTAAATATTTCAGAGTACTTTTTAGAATGAAAAGAGTGGATAAGGCTCTTGCTTAATACTAACAGGAATCATCTGAACAACTTCAAGACCAGAAGGAAATAGTATTCCTGAGGATTGAGGCCTCAGGTTACTTCCGGGGAAAGCCTTCAATGAAATATTAAATTGCCATGACCCTAATATGGCAAATTATAGAGAGTTATAAAGAGTCTGAGTTATAAAGAGACTCAGGCTAATGACAAGTTGTAGTCCTATATTCATGCATCAAGGAGTACAGAGATTAGCCAAAAGATTGATCATAGGGATTGATTATGTTTGCAGGAATCTGCAAGTGTTCTTCAGCGAATAGACTTAAGTAGGGTTTCAAATGTTTACAGATGTTTTCCTGGATATTATTTTACCATTTTCTTCTGTTTGCTCTTGTTTATACCTATTTTTAACTTAGGAGTGCCTACATTAAGTCTTTAAAATAGTTGTTTTATGACTTTATGTGTGTATTGATATTAGAAACAGTATGTACATAGAAACATTATTTTTAGATTACTTTGCAAAAGATTGTACATCAAGAGAAAAATAATGGAAAATAATACTATGAGAAGACATCCAAGATGTTATTTTTTTCATTAATACAGTACATTCCTGTTGCTTGATACATTATTTAATATTTAAATATTATATTCCCTCATTAAATACATTAATAGAGAAAAATGATAAAAACAAAAGAAACTTCAGAAAATTAATTCA
>NW_012106241.1:43286-44763 GCF_000951045.1 Mandrillus leucophaeus
TATGTTATGTGCAACTTGTCTAACCCATAAACTATACTAAAGTGCATAATAAGACATTCAACTAGATATGGTTACTCATTCAAGTCTGTTATCGATTGAACTGTACACAAAACGACATTTGCAGGATAGTGTATCCTTTTATTTATTGTAAGTTTTCTTTGTTTATTTAGTAATTAGCAATAGGTCTCAGTTCATTTAATGCGAATGAGCAAGATCTCAACTCTTACTACATTCTATTATGGTATAATAGCTCTCTTGACCTCTACCTAGGAAAAGAGTTTTCATTCTCACCAGGGGAAAATGAAAATGGCAGTGGCTTCTTTCTTTTCATAGAGATGCAAAGTGTGTTTTACATCAATTTGTATTAATGAGTGGAGAAAATATGAGATTACTTTTATTTATCAGAACCATACTGTAGTAAATTATTGCATAAACATGCACTTTTGTGGTCTGAGCTACAAGTTGAAGTAAACAATAATATTTTCACCTCTTCTTTTATGAATAGAAACTTCAAACATAAAATAAACATTTCAAATTGCTTTTCCTCTCAACATGCAGGAGTAGAAACAATTTTCTGAAGTTAATAACATTTCTGCAAAGGCTGTGGGGAAATCATGCAAAGCTAAACTGCATAGCACGGAAGGTTGCTAAACAAAAAACTTTTTGAAACTTCTATTACTTTTTTCTTTATTGTTTTATGAAGTTTAAAGTACTTTTAAAGAGCAATCACTTTGTAGAATATGGATTTCTCATACATCTTAGACAAGAAGACATTTTAACTGTCATTCACTCTCCCATCAATTGCAGTCATGAAAGAAAAGAGTTTTTCAGGTATGGTTTTCTGTTGGGGGCCACACCGGGGGTGGTGGAGAATGAAAGAACACACCCAAAGACAAAGACACACAGAGAACATGGCGGCCACACTCAGAGCCTCCGCCTCACTTTATTTATACTCCATAAACTTCACGTCAGCAGAAAGAATACAATGCAAAACAAACTTTCTTTTCCCACATGTAACCTTCTACTCAGTTCCTTGTTTCTATGCTTTTTCTTATCTGCCCGCCTTCTTGGCGCCTACAGGAGTTCATTAAAAGTTCAACTGGAGATGCTGTCCTTGAGCCCTATCTATTCTCAGCATACTGTTTTCAAAGGCCCCTGCATTCCCCCACTTTTAATTTTGTTTTGCCTCAATCCTAAAAAGGTAGCCCATATTTGTTCCTGTGTTTTCTTTTGTTTTTGGAGGCGACAGAGGGAGCATCGAATCACCAAAAGAAGTAGACCCAAACCAAGTGCCCAAAGCAATATACTTCCAGAGATTGTAGAAATCCATGTTTTCATCTGGGTCCATGGGTTAAAGGCAGCAAAGCGCTGCCCCAGCTCCTGCAGGGTTACAGTTCCAGACAGCACATGTAATTGTTGTTGAAATGCTTCGGAAATGTTCTGAGTGAGCTCTTGAATGTCCAAACTAATATTTTTA
>NW_012106241.1:44813-45124 GCF_000951045.1 Mandrillus leucophaeus
CACCGGGGGTGGTGGAGAATGAAAGAACACACACAAAGACAAAGACACACAGAGAACATGGCGGCCACACTCAGAGCCTCCGCCTTACTTTATTTATACTCCATAAACTTCACATCAGCAGAAAGAATGCAATGCAAAACAAACTTTCTTTTCCCACATGTAACCTTCTACTCAGTTCCTTGTTTCTATGCTTTTTCTTATCTGTCCGCCTTCTTGGCGCCTACAGGAGTTCATTAAAAGTTCAACTGGAGATGCCGTCCTTGAGCCCTATCTATTCTCAGCATACTGTTTTTAAAGGCCCCTGCAGTTTT
>NW_012106241.1:45522-45862 GCF_000951045.1 Mandrillus leucophaeus
TTTTTGGCAGCAACTTTCCTTGGTGCAATTTCCTTTCATAACTCAACAACTATAATGCTAACATAATTTTATAGGTGTATGTTAGGTTTTGCTCATTCCTTCAATCTACTATTTTTCCAGTTCTACCTAATTACTTTTGTTTTCCAAGAGCTAGCTTATTAGGGATATAATGATAAAAACAGCAATGGAAACAGCACTGAAAAAATCATACAAGGTCTTTGCCCTCACAAGCTAAGTGAAGAGAAAAAGTCATGCATTAAAAAAATAAGTAGTTTGAGTACTTCCTATTAAAATAATAGTCCATAGATTGTGAGTCCCAGTATCAACACACATGGACTGA
>NW_012106241.1:46432-56542 GCF_000951045.1 Mandrillus leucophaeus
TGTGTGTGTGTGTGTGTGTGATGTCCATTTGTTCCACATACATAGACTCATCCAAGCAATTTTGTACCAGAATTACTAGATCATTTCATGTCATAGTTTTATGTTAAGAATTGCAGACAAAACCAACATTCAAATGAGCAATGAACAATTATATATCTCTATTGTGTGTCATGCATCTTCTTAGCACTTTACATGGATTAAATTATTTAATTTTCATAAGAACCTGTGAGTTAGGAACTAGGTTTAAGATTTGTTGTATTAATTGTTATGGTTATCTTGGGTTTTTAGGAATTTGATAAAAAGTTCCAACAGAAATCCTCTAAGTAGTTTTCAACACATGGATGAGAGAAATGCCATAGACAAAATCTGAGGGAAACCTAATTGCAGTGGTTGCTGGCAATATCAGTTTCTGCATTTCCTCCCTAGAAAGTCACAACAAATGATTTTTTTTTTGTCATATAAAGTATCATAATTATGTATATCTACTATAGAACATATCTTTTAAACTACATTCAAATTCGTGTTAACATCTTTCTTACTGGCAATTACTTAAACATTCGGTTTTCTCATCCATTGCATGTCAGACAAAATCTAATTGCTAAGTGAGATTTAACGGTGCAAAACAATGTAAAGAGGCGCTGAGAAAAAAATGTGTTAAAATGGCTGACAGTATGTGAAAATCTAACTGCAACACAGTTCATCAGAAACAATAATTTGGTCACAAATTGATCATGATTGAAAAGTATTGCTATTTAAAATTTTTATTTGTTACAAATAAAAATGTATTTGTGCAAGTGTATCACAGAAAGCAAGGATAAATATTCCTTTAATACTCAGCTCTTTGTGGAGCATTATTTTTATAGTTTCTTGAGGAGATACATAAAACTGTTGCATTTCAATACAACAACATTGAAGGTATGTTAAAGGAATCATTCAAAAAAATGTTGTTCAGAAAGTTTAATTTTTAAGAGAATGCAAGCAAGAAAAATTTGAGCCCAAAATATGTAGAAAAAATAATTCTGAAAAAGACTCTTCTGAACTGAATAAAGATGTACTCCTCTGTGTACACATTAACAATTTTTGAACAATCTTTATTTTTGTATTTTTACAAAATAATTATGATAGTTTCTAGTTTGATATTTTCTACTAAAAAATGTGTTTTCACAATCTAAAGAGGTAGAATGGACACCCTCCAAGAATTTGGTCTAGATGTAATTGATGATGCCACACACACACAGCAACACCAACAAGGTATGAGATGAGTGTTATGTACATAATGGGGCTTTTCTAGGGAGAGTAGGACAGGCGTTCCAAGCTGGACTGAAAATGGCTTAAGAGCCTAGGGAAAGGAGACTGCAACTGTGGATTTTAATATGTTTAGCGGTGTGGGTAGGATTAAGATTCTTCTGCACAGGAAAGAACTTCATGGTTTGAATTTCCCATACAAGCCAAATGGCGTGGCTCCCAGGATTTTTAATCAGGTTGCCCAGAGGTGGGGTGGAAAAGGAAAGAGGCACTAGTAAGGCTTAAAAGAAGTCAAACATCATCAAAAAATAGACTCAGGACCTTTATTACTATTTTTCTACCTAATGCAGAAAACAAAATTAAACAATTATGGAAATATTTTACTGCTGTTATATTATAAATTATCAGTGTCTCACCAAGGAAAAGGCATTCTTAAGAAGTCAAATGAACAGTGAACAATTATATAAAGCCTACTATTCGCTAAGCACTGTTCTTAGCACTTTATACATACTGAATAATTTAATTTTCATAAGAATCTATGAGTTAGCAACTATTATTATCCATATTTTACTTAAGAGAAAAATATAGAAAGGCTCAGTGAGATGTCCAGTGACACATGCCCAGCTGTAATTGACAAAGTAAAGATTTATACCGAGATTGGTACCAGAATCTGTGCTTTAACAACATATACTGCTACCTGATGATGAGACTGTGTAAGTAACAAGATTCAGATTTGTTCTTCACTGTATCTTTCTATTTCCAATACAGTTTTAAAATATGATGTTATGACTTTTAGTTTAATTTCATATCTTAGAAAATTGTAATTTTTATGTAGCTTTAATTTTTTCCATGCCTATGCTTCTATTACTGTGTATATGCATGTTATGGTCATTTCAATAAAGACTACTACTATACAATGTATAATTTGCTTTAAAAAAGACAGGAAGAGCTCTTAATAATTTGTTTTACAAAAGACAGGAAGAGCTCTTATGCATTTATTTAACAAATATTTACCCTATAGTCAATATTTGTTAAATAAATGCAGTAGGAGCTCTTCCTGTCTACTAAGAATTTGACTTTTAATCAAAGCAATGATATAACTAACAATTTTTGCAGCGATTTAGAATATCTAAAAAACTCCCCAAAGACACCCCATATTTTAATTCCTTTTTATTGACATATAATATTTGTACATATTTGTGGGGTACATTTGCTGGGATTTAGAATATCTAAAAAACTCCACAAAGACACCCCATATTTTAATTCCTTTTTATTGACATATAATATTTGTTCATATTTGTGGGGTACATATGGTATTTTGTTAGATTCATACAAAATGTGTAATAATCAAGCCAGGATCTTTAGGGTGTCCATCACCTAGAGTATTTATCATTTCTGTGGGTTGGGAATATTTCAAGTCCTCTCTTCTAGTTATTTTGAAATGTACAATTAATTGTTGTTAACTACAGTCACCCTACTCTGCTAGCGAACATTAGAACTTATACTTTCCATCTAAGAGTGCATTTGTATCCACTAACCAAGCTCTCTTTATCACCCTAATTCTGCCAACCATATAGCCTTCCCAGCCTCTGGTATCTATTATTCTACACTCTACCTCCATGAGATCAATTGTTTTAACTCCAATTTGTAGTGAAAAAAATCAGATATGAGATAGTGAAAATATGAGAAATGAGATATTTCTGTGACTGGCTTATTTCATTTAACATAATGTCCTCCAGTTCCATCCATATTGTTGAAAATGACAAAGTTTCATTCTTTTTTGATGGCCAAATAATATTCCACCGTGTTTATTTACCATTTTCTTTAACCATTCATCCATTGATGGACATAATTTGATTCCATAGCTTTGCTATTGCAATAGTACTATAATAGATACAAGAATGCGGGTATCTCTTTGTCATAATGATGCCTTTTCCTTTGTATAAATTAACATCTATTAATTTTGTTTCTGCATCAAACCAATTTCATGTTGTTTCATCTATTTAAAAATTCTGACAGAAACCCACAAAGCTGTTTGCCCTCAAATATAAATATTATGATAACATTTAAATTAAATTGGCACTGTGGCTTGAATGAGTCATTTGATAGGACAAAACTTACCAAAAATATATAAGAAATAAATATGTGTAGTAGTGAAAATAAATCAATGGTGTAAAGATAAGGCATTAAATGCAATGAATTAGTCTTAAGTCAGAAACTTTTATTTCGAATATGGTAAAAGATAATGGTTATACATTTTAACTACCCAGAAATTCAAAATACAGAATGCTTCAAACATGTTTTCTTAGGGGAATGTTCTGAAACAGAAAATACCTCACTTTATAATTTCATTAATATGACTCCAAGTTATTGTTTCTCTCAAATATGATGCACTCTAAAATGCAGCTAGCTATTAGATTTAGTTTCCACTTGCATTCTCTATGAGACCAGTTCCTACATGGTATTTCTGTCAGTAAATGTGGAGATTCAGAAAAGAAAGCACTAAAATATGGACATCATATATTTTATATTACTATTGGTTACAGCCTTTGCCTTCGGGGACGACCTTGTATGATCAATTTAGGAAAGTAAAACATTAAAAACAAACAAAATAAAAACCCATATATTTTTAATGCCACAAATCTGATGATAGGTTTTAACACAGTAGTGTTTATAATTAAAGTAGGCTTAATTAAATACAAAGCATTTATGTCCAAATTGTAGTGAGTTAACCAACACATATTTATGAAATACCTATTGTTCTAGTTACTGTCCTAGGCAGAGAGATTGAGCACAAATAAAATAACTCTTATACTCAAGAAGTCTTGTGGGCAAAGGAGACATTACAAATAATTACCAATAATTAAGCATTGCAAATTATATCTTTAAAAATGTTCATACAGTGTATTATGAAAACATATAACAAGAGGACTTAATTTGGTCTGATGGATATTGATGAATTTCCTGAGGATGCAAAGGATGCAACTTAACACCTATTATTTTGTTGAAATTAAATCATTTCCTTAGGCCAAAAAAAAAAAAAATAGATGAATTGCAGCTTTTGTTATTCAATGAATTCTATACTCCTACTAGCTCTGAGTGAGCCAATAGTTCAATAAATATGTCATGTATTTCTTCATTAATGTGATTCAAACAGACGTTGGATATTATGGAATTGAAAGCATGCTGAAATTTCCTTCAGATTGACATTGATCTATAAATGAATCTTCTCTAAACAAAGTTATTCATAAAGTTACAAAATTACTTAATTATACATAGACATAGCCTGTTCTTGTGTTTTCTTTATAAGATTCTTGGGAAAGATTTATGAAACACTCACGCTGAAAGTTACATGCTAATTACACAATATAGCATATCTATGATCTCCCAGTCTGGAAGTGTCCATTGAGAAAGAGTAAAATTTGCTTGGGATGTGTTATTCTTCTTGAAACTAAAATGCCTTTTAGACATAGCTTCTAACTGCACCCGGAGTTTACAAGTCATCTGTTGATAATCTGTCCAAAAAGTGTACTCAGTATCAGAGGATAAATATGAAGCACATTAGTAAATAGTTACTAAGAGGCCCATTAGTAAATCGTTTTTGAGAAACAGACATTTGCTTATTTTTAGTTGTTTTATTTTGTTTTAAATTTTTTCATGGGACAGAGTCTCATTATGTTGTCTAGGTTTGTCTCAAATGCCTGGACTCAAGCAATCCTCTCTCCTCAGCCTCCCAAATTACTGGGATGGCTGGTGTGAACCAGCACAGCTGACCTTCTTTTGCTTTTTTTGTGCCAAGTATTGTACTTTTAAAGGCACTAGAAAATATTCGAGTAAATAAGCCTTCATGACTTCCTTGGAAGAACATTCTAACTGGTGTGAGATGGTATCTCATTGTGATTTTGATTTGCATTTCTCTGATGGCCAGTGATGATGAGCATTTTTTCATGTGTCTGATGGCTGCATAAATGTCTTCTTTTGAGAAGTGTCTGTTCATATCCTTTGCCCACTTGTTGATGGGGTTGTTTGTTTTTGTCTTGTAAATTTGTAAATTTGTTTGAGTTATTTGTAGATTCTGGATATTAGCCCTTTGTCAGATGAGTAGATTGCAAAAATTTTCTCCAGATTTCAGAAGTAACATTTCTACTATATTTTATTTCCATAAGTACAAATTTCTATAGTATTCTTTAATGGAGTTCATCCATAAGCAATAGCTAATCAAGTTGCTTCTACCTTTCAATATATTTTTTCATGGCTGAGCAATCAATGATTCATTAGCAAACTATGAAAAACTAAACTGGCTTAAAGCTAGATCAAAAACCGATTTTTTTAAGGAAAATTTTAAAATATAAAGTTGTCTTCACATACTTGTCATTTATGAAGTGCCTACTATGTATTAGCCACTATACATGAGTTTTACCTAATACTTACAATAACTCTGCAAGGAAAATATGATTGCCCAAATTAAACAAATAGAGAGACTGATTTCAGAAATGTTAAGCAATTTGCAAAATTTCACACAGCTAGTAATGTGTGATGTGTGTTTGGCTGCACAGTCTATGTTACTTCTGTTGCTTCTATATCTCTAAAACTAATGTTCCTGACTGTTTCAGAGAACAGTTTGTATGGTCTTCAGAAAAACTCTTCCACTATTTTTTTAGAAGCAACTGAATAGTTTGGAGTGAGTAATATATTGCTGTTAGAAGTATTTGCTTGTACCAAGGAATGCCTGGAAACAAGGCGTATTTTGTGAAATAAGCACCATTACCATACTACTTAGCTCACTGAAGTTGAAACCCTTAATCTATATTATAGTGGCTGGAAAGAGCTAATATAGTTTCAAAAGCATATACATAATTTTCACTGAGTCATTTATGTATTGCAGAAATATACTGATGTCCAAATGGGTTCTGGGAACTGCCAGTGACCCCCAAATTTTATCTTTCCAATACGTGTGAGTTGCAGATTTTATGATCCTGTTAGATAGACCAATGCTAATAAGCAGCAGAAACTGAAACAAATGCCTATTGATTGTTTGACTCAACCATACACATATAGTTCCCTCTATAACTGAATATGTAATAGTAATAACCTATTATAGTTTAAATTTATTGAGCTGAAGTCATGCTCAACAAGTACTTTACTAAATTTTAATCTTTAGATGCTCATTTTGTGGTGTCCTTCTTCCACTTTAATAAGAAACTGTACTATATTGACAGAAATCTTCCTATTTTGTTAAATTATCCATAGATTTTTATTTATTATGTATCAAGTCACTGCCACATTCTCTAAATTCTATTTTTTAACTAAATATCCTTGAAGGTTACTTTCATCACTGATATTTTAAATTTCTGTATTTTTATTATTTTGTAAATTTTTATAACTGTATAAATTTCAGTTTTGTATAAAAGTTTTTTTGTAACTGTATTGATATATCTGAGTATATAATAAATAAGAATAACCTCTCTATTTTAGAAATATTAAATATGGCACAAGTGGTCTATTTAATTCAATAAATGCATATTTGATGTCTACTATAGCTCAAGAATTCTGCTTGGTGCAGAGGGGAGACTATTATAAACAAGTCAGATGAGACCTTAGTCTTCACATAGCTTATGTTTTAGTAAGGAAGGTTAGAAACAAAACCCAACAGAATCATAACTCATTGTAATGTGTGCTAGGGAGAAAATAAATAGGGCTCAGAGAGGGAACACCATGGAGCAGACTGTCCTACTGCATTTAAGGGCTCACATCACAAATTAAGTGAAACAGGTGCCTCTTTGCTGAATGCACAGAAGACCATGCCTTGCTGCTCCATGAAAAATTTTATCTTCAAATTTCTTCAGCCACTGAATATAGTTCTCTTTCTGATGTTCATTGGGTTTTATTTTTTCCCAGCAGTTATACTGAAAATATTACTTTTTTCAGTTCTGAGAAAAGGCAAAAAAAAAAAAAAAAAAACAAAAAAAAAACATTTTTTTCTGTGTAAGTATTGCTCACACCTTGAGAGATGGCGGTTATATTTTTGAATAAATGCTTATTTGGAAGTCCAGAATACTAATTGCTATTCTTGGACCTGGGCTTTTAAGATACTGATTTTTGAACCAGTTATTGAAGCTCCCTAGCTTTGTCTGAATTTATTATAGATATTCTACAAGATTAGTTACTATTTTCATTTAATAGGAGGAATTGTATAATTATATTCATTATATTTTAACTGTGAAACATGCCAACATCAATGATAGAAACTGGATTTCAAGAGTTAAAGTTACCTTAAAAAAACTCACATGACCTGTAAGGCTTGTTTCTTGCAATTTATTCTAGCCTCACCTGTTATTTATAAAGGCTGGCTAAACGTGCCTCCTGACTAAGAGTAAGCAGTCCTAATAAGACTGGTTCATAATAATTAATTATTAATATTATTAATAAAACGAGGAAGCTGGTTTAGTTTGGAGGGGCAGTAAATTTCAGTGGCTTCAATTGACAGTCTTTTGTTGTATTTGTTGATTATGAGGTTGTAACATGCAAATATCCTCTGAACTTCTCCAACTTTGCGCTAAGGAACCTCCCATTTTCTCCACTTTCCTCTCATTGACTTGACTAAGCACCCTGTGACCATCAGATTTTAGCTGAGTCTACTTGTCTACACATTTCATAGATTTGCTTGCTCTAGAATTCTGTAAACTGTATTTCCTAGACATCTGTTTTAGTTAGCTTACTGTTAATTTCTGCCAATGGAATCCAGAGAGGGAAACTGGAGGTGAGGGGAAGGGAACAAAAGTTTCTCTTTCAGCATTTAGTTTCTGAGAGTGTCCCTCAGCAAAAGAGAGCAGCCAACTCCAGCTCCACCCTCCAGACTCTTTGGAATTTCTTTGCTTTTTGGCAGTTAGAATTACAGCTATTTACACCCCCTCCTCAGAGTTCATGTCAAACTTGTGATACTTTCACCACAAACCCTCTCCCTCTCTAGGTTCAAGCACTGTTCCTACAGGATGCATTCTCCAAGCTCCTAGGTTCTGTACAACTGACTCTTCTTTTTGACGTCCCCAGCCCTAGGGGTGGTGGCCTCTTCTCGCCATTATTAATCTTTGCATAACCTCAGCATCACCTTTATGTTTTTGGCTTTGTACTATCTGTTTAAACAGTTTTCTAGGTTAACTTATTTTCTTTTATAAATACCTAATATTTCCACTGTCTTTAAAATTAAATTTGGCCTGACAAGGACATGTTTTTATGTCATGTTTTACTCAGCATGAGATCTTGATTAACATTTTACCTGACTCAGATTAGTCCAAAGTGCACTAAAGCAAAAAAAGTTATCTAATTTTTAACTAAAGATTTACACTCTTTTAATTTAAATAAATATTTAATTTCAAATTTAAAAGAAACATGGAATACATGGTAACCAATTAAGATGTATCTTTTCACATTAGAAACAAAATAATTACATTCTTGAACATCAGAAAAGGGCCCCACCTCCAGGCCAGAATCATCAAATTCTTATCTGAAACGAAGAGATACGAGCTTTAAGAATTCAGCATCGACCTGATTACTATCCGCTTTTACTCACAGGCTCCAGAGGATTTATTAATCGTCTCTCTTGAGCTCTCCAGCTCACTGAGACAATTCCTTCTCACTACACCACAGAGTTTATAGAAGCCCATTAGCCACCTGAGAAGCTCACTTAGGACTTTTTCTGAAAGATCCACACTGGAATCATTTCTGTTAATATTTCTGAAATTTCTGGATTTAAGAATGAAGTGAACATTTGAGAAACTTGCAAACAGAAAAAAAATAGTTAAGAAGAAAGAGAAGTCTGGCATTTCCTTCCTGCAATCCTTACATCTGGAAGGTTTATATTACTGAGGAAAGAACCAAAACTTCAGCATGATAAACCCTATCAATAGATGTTTCCTGAATAAAGATGAAAAGCCATTTATAAACCTTCAAAAACTTAAAATGTATGCTGCCCATACACCTTCTCTAAAAAGGAATAATTGAGGAAATATCCCAGCCTACAGAAAACTGAACCAGAATAAAGTTGAGATAGGAGTTCACAAACATTGACTGTGGCTTGAGGATGACTGGGACATAAGTTTATGTTTGGAAACATGTTTCTTTAACTTTGCTATGCTTTAAGAGTAATCGTAAAGACTCTACAACTTGATAAGAATGCAAGTAGGTAAATATAGCTCTACACTGCCTCATTACTTATTGAGGCAAACTCAAGTTTAATGGTATTTTAGCCACATTTTGGAGAGAAATATCTACCAAGTTAGAGGCAAACCACTAAGCTAAGGTTTGTTATTTTTAATCTCTCAACTAGCATACAGAGAAAACTGATATTATTACTCAAGCAAGAAGTCTGCCATTTTTCAGGCACTGTCATACAGGCCCAACATTCAGATTTTGAACCTGAATCTGTAAGTACTTAGGAATCTCCCCTTAACCACATTTGTGTTTCAGGATAAAAATTTTCATCTTATGCCTCCTTAGGAGCTAAGGGCCACAATTAGCCCATAGTAATTTATTGATACAAATATTAAATAGACAGGAGAAATGAGTAACCAATAAGGCCTTTCGATTCAATATTAAAATACTGAATCGAAAGATATGTGACATGTTGTAACAAACTGGTTAGCAGCGCAGATGATAAAGAAGTATTTTATCTATTCAAATTCCGGGTCTACCTCATACCACCTGAGTTATCTCGGAAATCTACTCTAGCTATCTTCTCCTTATATCCTCATATTTAAAGAAATTGTTTAATAATAGTTTCTAGCCTATAGAGTTATTGCAAGGATTAACTGAGGTATTGTATTCTGTTTAGGCAAGGGCTTAAACAGTATTCTAAATAGCATTTAG
>NW_012106241.1:58032-59149 GCF_000951045.1 Mandrillus leucophaeus
AATGCATTATTTTAAAATGTATAATAATATCAGTAAGTACTATAATTCATTAAATAGTTATATAAATACTCTTTGGTGCTCTGAACAAAAGACAAAATTCTTAAATTATGCCTTAAGCATATTACCCATATTAAAATTAAAGGTATAGTTCACTTCCTTACAGTAAACACCATATTAAGAAATTGCAAACAATTCTCAGTGAAATTAAAAACAAAACAGTTTTTCTAAATATTTAAATTTATTTTCAGATTTTATCCACTGCAATAAGGCAAGAAAAGAGAAAGTGCTGAATAGTATGTGTAGAAAAAAAAAATACATACAAATTTGGATTATGGTAGTAAAAGATCTGTTATACTTACATTCAGCTTGGTCTTCAATTCGTCTTGGAAATGTTTTCACATAACCCAGTAATCTTTTGTCACATTCTGCTGAGGAGATACTGCTAATCTTTTGTGTGCTCTTTAAACTCCCTCGTCATCGTCTTCAATAAATAAAATCACTATATTCTATCAGAAAAGAAAATATAATTATGTGGAAACTGCTTCAACTGATTTCCTTTTTACATAATTTGTTTTTATCTAAGATCATCCTTCTCACCTTTTCCCAAGCACAGTGGAAGAAATCTCATTTTAAAAAATTCAGTGTTGATAAGTTTCTGAAATAAGGATTCAGATAGTTGTATTAAGATGAAAAATTAAAACTAAGTATGTTTATGCACCACACTTAGAAAATATGATTGATAGAGGAAGGATACAAGAGGTAGCTGTAGAAGATGAAATACAATCAAGAGATGGTTCTATGAAAAGTCTTTCCTGGTAGCCACCAAACTAGAATTAGAAACTTCACTACCATTCTCCCATAGTACCTACCCTATGCTTTTTTTTTTAATCATATGGGTGTTTATTTTTATAATATTATGTTACATTTCTCATTCAGTATTTTAAAATTTCTCTAAAAGGTCATCCTATGCTAATAGATTCTTCATTATTTTATTTATGTAAATTCACATATTTATTCTACCCTTACCATGTATTATGCACTCGATTGAAAGGTGGAGATTTGATGGTAGGAAACAAAATAAATGATCTCATTCAATAAGTCTCCATTTCTCATTTAA
>NW_012106241.1:62198-63910 GCF_000951045.1 Mandrillus leucophaeus
GCTATCTTCTCCTTATATCCTCATATTTAAAGAAATTGTTTAATAATAGTTTCTAGCCTATAGAGTTATTGCAAGGATTAACTGAGGTATTGTATTCTGTTTAGGCAAGGGCTTAAACAGTATTCTAAATAGCATTTAGATAGCAAATATTAAAGTTTGACATTGTTTTTATATCTCTATTTGATATCTATAGAATTGTTACATTTCTTTATATTATATAATATGCTTTACATCTCTATAATGTATCCAATGTATCTAATTTTTACATGTAATGTATGTAAATAATTTTATATCTCTATAATGTAATTTGTAATGTTCAAATAAATTTTCAAAGAAAGCAAAATAGGAATGGCACAATATTAGCAATAATAATAGAAATAAATATTAGTATTTACCATGTATTATGCACTCTATTGAAAGGTAGAGATTTGGCAGATATGTTATAAAATGCTAAATATGTCTTCTTTTTGTATAGAAGTAGCTATAAGCATATGTATAGTTATGTCTTCATAGTTTGATATTGATATAAAAATATTTGTTGCTATAACCACTAGTGGAATAAAATAAGTAAATAAAACATTCAACTCAATAGACAAAAAGAAAATGAGAAAAATGTGAACGTATATTCACTCCATGAAGATGAACATTTCTCTCAAAGGTATAAAATATGATCAATAATTGATTAACAGCTGGCCACACACACCCCCACAAACACACCCTCACACACACACATGCCTTTATTTACTCTTAAGTAGAAATCTAATTGATTGGATTAATCCAAAGTCAATGTGAAAAAACCATATATTAAAGCAAAATGAAAATTAGGTTTACTGATATTTCTAAATGAATAAATAAATGAAAGTATAAAATGCTGATTATTTACAGATTGTTCTTATAACAAAAATCTAAAGAATGTAGGCTAACCATTACTCTGAGAAGCCTTCATAACTTGAAGTTATTTGAATACAAATGAATTAAACCTTCAACTCAAGAAGTTTGGGGAAAAAATAGAAAAACAGATGGAGGAATAATTGATTATTTTAGCAAGGAAAATGACCACCTTAGGAAAATACCAGTAAAAATACTATATATTGGATTTGTATATTTTCTTTAAGAATTTAGAGTAAAACACCCAAAATCTTGGTTACACAGATGAAAAACAAAGAGAGAAAACATAAATCATGGCATTACAAATAATAAAGATAATGAAACCACAGATTTGAAGAGACTGCATCATGTAAAACAGGTTATTATAATCTTATATAAATGTTTTTGATAATAATAATAAACCTTAAGTGGAAATTGCTAAAGTTGCTTAGCAATATGGGGGAACACAGACTAATTTCCCTGAATAAATTAAAATAATTATCAAAAGTATACATTTTAAAAACTGTAGTGGTTTCACAAATAAATTTTAGCAAACTGTAAGATGTATTTTATAGAATATAAAAATACATAATAGTTATAAATTAATGAGATAAACATATAATTCATAGTTAGGGATAGGCTTGACCTATTATTTACAATCAAATTGGTAAAGATTCTAAACCAAGAGGAAAAATATTATAGATCCCTATTGTAAATATTAGTCAAGAAATCTCAAAGGTAATAGTCACACAGATCACATGGAGTAATGAAAATAGACAATGGCCAATTAAATTTCAACCTAAGAATAGAAAGATGATTCAACATTAAGAGTTTTATTCACATAG
>NW_012106241.1:64965-70414 GCF_000951045.1 Mandrillus leucophaeus
TTACCATGTATTATGCACTCGATTGAAAGGTGGAGATTTGATGGTAGGAAACAAAATAAATGATCTCATTCAATAAGTCTCCATTTCTCATTTAAAAAAAAGAGTGACATTAGTCAATTGCTTACACGAATAAATGTAAAGTTCTAGGCAGATTGAAAAGGAAATAAAGTATGTAATGTTGAAAGTGCTATGGTCTGAATGTTTGTGTTTCCTCAAATGTGTAAGTTGAATCTATCAATACGATATTAGGAGGTGTGTCCTTTGGGAAGAAGATGACTAGATCACTAGGTTAGAGCCCTTGGGAATGAGATTAGTGCCTTTGTAAAAAATATTTCAGAGAACTGTCTGGTCTCTTTTTATAATGTAAGGACTCAGGGAAAAGGCACTACCTATGAACAAGGAAACAAACCCTCAACAGACACTGGATTCGTTGATACCCTCATTTTGGACTTTTCAGCATTTAGAACTGTGACAAATAAGTTTCTGTTGTTTATAAGCCATCCATCTATGGTATTGCAACCTAAACCCACTGAAACGACAAGAAATTATAATGGAAATATCTGTATTCAGTCCTGGAGGGTAGGAAATGTAACTCTAAAATGATATATGAAGTGAGATCTTAGGAACTTCTAGGATTTAATTGGGCATTCATAATAGGTAATCATAAAAGGTACTCATGGCTGCCAAATTAGTATTTCTTAAATTTTCTGTTGTAAGTGGAAAACCACACAGTATCCTATGTGATTACTTTGCTCTTATTTACAACACTAAAGATGTAATAAAAATCATATAATTAATTCCCAAATTAACCATCTAATTATCAGTCTGTGGTCTGTGATCTATATAAACTAATCAATACTACCTTTTCCATTGGGCACTCATATTACTCCTCTTCAGTTCCAAAGAGAATCACAGCATTGACAACAAGTAGTCAATAAACATTAAATAAATGCATGCATTAATAAAATATATATAGCATATTCTTAAAGTAAGTAAATATAATTAATTTAACAAAAATAAATGGAACTAAAGAAATTCAAAACCCTGAACAGCCTTCCAATTGTAATGCACACTGGATTCTTCCTTTATCACCTGTAAGCTACAGGCAAGACCCAGTTAGTACCATTTCTCATACTACTATAAAGCTCACATCATCTCTCTCACTTGTCATCTTGGCTTGCACAGTTTCTAGAGTGAGGAGACCAATATGGCCTTTGGAATCAGCAGGCTCCTCTTCTTGGAACAGAGGAATTAAATTAAATATCAACCAAAAATCTATAAAATGTTTTGTTAAGAAATCTGTGTGTATGTATTCATTTATCTAATATCATCAAAGTCTTGAAATATCTGGCATCTCTGAGATTTAAAATACAAGAGGGAGAGAGCTTACTGTTTACAAACATACATTAACTTTATGCTTAAACTCAACGTATACTATAGTGTAGTGAGTAATGGAATGTCACAGTGGATCCAATTTAGATGATATAAAGCCTCTTTACTAATTAGTCATAGCAGTATTCCTTCCTACCTCCGCCTGAACATTTATTCAATTATTCTTCAGAGAGTAGAAGCAAGCTGTGATACAGTGGAAGCCTACATAGAAGGAATAAACTTATTCACACTTTACTATTCCATTAGGTGTTTAGACACAGTTGATGAGGTATTTGGTAATTTCCACTTAACAACGGCAAATAAAATAAGCAGCTGCACCTCAGATCTCACTAGCACCAGTATTCTCAGAACATAGTGACAGAAAAACCATCACGTTACCTTCAAATTCATTTTTTTTGTCGGTTAAAATTCATGCCTCTAATCCCCTTACTGGATCTCTGCTTGTTGAAAAGTGACATCATTTACAATCCTGACAGCAGAGGATTGGGGTGCCAGGAACTGCAAATGTGTTGTCATCTGACTTCAGCAATGGGTTAGAAATCCAAATAATAGTGCAACATATTTTCAACAAGGAAAAGTCCCTTAAAAAGAAACAAAACAAAACAAAACAACAACAGCAAACAGCACAGATTAGAATGGATCTGAAACTTGTTTTAAGGCCTCTGCTAAGTAGCTTATATTCCTATATTTCCTTTCTTGTTATTTCAACAAATAATATTTTAACTGCTTTCTCCCTCTTCATTCCAATAACTATTTTTGCTAAATCCATCCATACTCAATAGAAGGCTTCAAATAAAGATTCATTATTCATTTTTGCTTGAATTTAGTTCTTTCCAAGTGCTTATTAATCTAAAGATATATATATATATATATTTTTACATATGGTGATTATCTAAGAAAAAATTGTCAAGGTCTTTGAAATCCAACTGGCTGTCTTCTCCAATGCTACACACAGATAAAGTGAATGTATCAATTAATAGATTATTTAAAATATAAGTAGAAATACGAATTCTAGACTTTATTCCCTGTATGTATAAGGGTGAGAAAGGTATTCAAAATTTCTACCTCTCCTCAACTTTCTTCTGAATCATTCTTCTATGTTTACACTAATTAGATGAGGAGAAAGAATAATTAATTGATTGTTCAGCTTCCTAGATATTGACAGGCCCAGCTTCTGAGTAGGTACAGACACTGTGGCCCAGCCAATTTACATTCTCTGTAGACTCCTGACCTTCCATAGATTTGGATGGATGGTTATAAGAGTCGGGACCTGTCTTGGGTGGGAGAAAAAGTGCACGTGTTTCCACCTACCTAATCAGTGTTTCCTACATTGGAGATTTTGGCTTTGCTTATTTATTTATTTTTTATATTGTATTTTAAGTGAATAATTCTGCATGGAACAGTGGTAGTGATATGAGTCAGAGTTCAGGTATGTCTGCATCTACTAGCCAGATATAAATGACCATCCCTGACATCTTGGATTAGCTTCTACTCTGGCAGACTGATTTTTAAAACATTGATAAAACTAAGTCTATAAACTAAGGTATGCAAAATAATATTATCACAAACCCAACTTGGTTTTTAAAATTTAGAATTACTCTTACTACTGAGTTGAGAAAATTTAATTCCTACCAACATAAATATTTTCTAGCATGCATAGTGGATGTACAAATTCTAATACTATATAAGACAACAAGGTGTTTTGAAGACGATGAGGGAACCATTGGTCCTTAGCTATCCATTGAGGTTTCATACTCTTATTCTTCCACCACATTATCATTGGTATCTCCTGGGCAGATTTTCTTGTCTAGTAAGTCTCTTAGATATTTCTTTTCTATACATAAGAGTTACTTTCATTACATATTGGGGCTTAAGATTCTCCAAGGCTTTTTAAAGCTCAGCCTGCCCTAAATTGCTGGGACAGATGTTCCTTTTCTGGGACCTGACCATCTGCCTAAGTGACACACAGAGCCTCTTTCTCAAATCAGCCTCTGATTTCATACATTTCTCCACCTCATCACCTGTTGCAAGCCCAAGGAATTATTTGTTAGGCTGGAACAGAATTGTCTCTTACTCATAAAATGCCATTTCCTCCGTGCATTTTATTTATATCCTCAATCTTCATTGACTCTCTAAATGCTTAGGTATATATAAATATCTTACATTCTTTTGCTGAAGACAATTTATATGGAAACTCTTATTTCTTGAATTAAAGGTGTGATGTTATGGGAGAGAAAAAAGGGGGAATAACAAAGAGAGAAGAAAAATAGTTGATGTTTAAAAAACACCTGGCTATGCTCTGCCTATTATATGACCAGCTATAATTCAAACAATAGTTACACAGTCACTGAATGATGAAAAAACTAATCATTGGGGGAATGGGAAGTCAGTACAATGTCTGCTTATTTTGAAAAAAATGAAACTCTTTGCATATTTTTTTCTAAGTTTGTAGCATTACTAGTTGTCACTGAACTCAAAATATTATTTATTTGATATTCTTGCCTGACTAAGTTTCTGTTAGAGTGATTTAGCTTGGAATTTGTGAACAAAAACTAGATAATTAATGAATTAGAGAGGAAAGTATTGGTTATATCTATATTTTTACCAACATTTAACTGAAATCAATATTCTCTCACACTATGAATACCAATAACAGACTACAGTGATAGTAATAGATATGAATTTGTAACCTACATAAATTACAGTTATATTCATATGAGATTACATTGATGTAAAAACCTTAAAATATGTTTGCACTTATTATTATAAAATTTCAGTAAGTTTCAGAACCATGACTAGATACAGTTTTTTATTACATTGGTAAAGAAGCACATATATTATTCTGTCTCCCTGAATTTTGGGTTTAAATGTCTTGATAACTAAATTTCAGTATAACTGATTTCCTTTGTAATTGCATGAAATTTATTTTTTCATTTAAAAACCTTACTTGAAGAAGGACTACGTAATCTTTACCAGACAGCCAGAGGACAACCTGACACACACAGATGTTATGAGCACCACATGTGGCTAAAGTTTCTGACAAAGTTGGAAATATTTCTATATCACCCACATCACTAGCAGAGCAAGATTATGACTGCTCCACCACACACTCTGGGAAGTTGGTTTTAATTAATGAGTAGATGCTTTTCGACCTTGGGTTTGAAATTTTCTCATGTGTAAACACGACTAAACAAAAGAAGCAACAGTGTAATGCCTACTTATATTTATTTTTACCAAAATCAAGAAATAAATTAAGCTTTACTAACCTCTAATGAATGGAGAAAAGCTAGTGCTTTCACTAGATCCACATCTCTCTGACAGTCACTTGTCACTTGCAATGTGGAAGTATTTCCAAAGGAAGTTTGAGTAATTTTTAAAGGTTAATAATAGTGGATACATTTTTGTTTTCACTAGCAGAACATTTCAACATACTGTATTTTGTATAAGATTTATCTAGTACAGCTAAATATTATTTGGAAATAATTAAATAGTAAATTCTGCAATAATTGGTGATGTAATGGGATTGAGTTTAAAAAGGAGTCATTTTTCTTTGCAAAGAGATAAGTACATGACTCAAATTTGATAACCTTTTCTGTGATGTCAGTAGTTTGCTACCAAGCAGATATATTCAAAAATAATAAAGCTACTTATTCTGTCATTTCAACAAAGGTTGCATTTTAATACCAAGGGGTAAAATACCGCTATTCTAAGGGAAGTTTTCATATAGAGAGAAGTTTAAAAGAAGATGGTTGAAAATTTACTCATATTTATGTGACTCTGTTGCCACAATGTCTCCTATATTACAGCTTTAAAACTCTGAAGCAATATTGAGAAGCTACACAGCTTCTAATTAAAATATTTTTAATTATTAACTTTTGGTAAAAATATAAATATGCAACATCATAGTTTGAAAGAACTGTCCAGTATCAGGGAAATGAAAATTTACTATCTGTAGTTCAACAAAAATCTGTGTAATTGGAATATGAGTTCAAAATTTATAATAGTTTAATAACTGCTATCAGTGATGCATTTTTTCATTTTTATATATGGATTTTTG
>NW_012106241.1:70464-73945 GCF_000951045.1 Mandrillus leucophaeus
GGGAAGTTTTCATATAGAGAGAAGTTTAAAAGAAGATGGATGAAAATTTACTCATATTTATGTGACTTTGTTGCCACGATGTCTCCTATATTACAGCTTTAAAACTCTGAAGCAATATTGAGAAGCTACACAGCTTCTAATTAAAATATTTTTAATTATTAACTTTTGGTAAAAATATAAATATGCAACATCATAGTTTGAAAGAACTGTCCAGTATCAGGGAAATGAAAATTTACTATCTGTAGTTCAACAAAAATCTGTGTAATTGGAATATGAGTTCAAAATTTATAATAGTTTAATAACTGCTATCAGTGATGCATTTTTTCATTTTTATATATGGATTTTTGATAACCTATCATAATCATTAAATACAAATATTACACAAAAATAAGCAGCTATCCACAATATTTCTAAATTGATGTATTACAAATAGGTAAACTCAAATTTTCAAAAATTATGAGGTAATCAATCACCTTCTCTCAACAGAAGTATTAATATTCACTTTAGTGAAACCAAATGTTTTGTACCATTAAAAGTAATTAATGATTTTATATCATATATTTAACCCCTTTAATTTTTTATGTTTAATATATTTCTGTATACACCTATTATATTGGTTTGGTGGTATATATATGTACAACTTCAATAAGTTAACATACATTCAGTAAGTAAACATATATCAAGATTTAAAATTTAAAATCTTTTCACGAATGCAGTGAATAATCCATAAACCTGACACATCACTGGAATAAACAAATAAGACTTTCCACAAATCACTAATATTTATTTAATACTCTGTGATAGAATAGTTTAAAAAATTCATTTGCTGTTATATTGACTAATTTCCTTTACATATCCTAAGTGGTTATTTGGAAACCATTTCCTCCTGAAAGTCACTTAAAAATGGCTTTTATGACTGGACGCAGTGGCTCAAGCCAGTAATCCCAGCACTTTGGGAGGTGTGAGAATGACCTGAGGTTAGGAGTTCAAGACCAGCCTGATCAACATGGTGAAACTCGTCTCTACTGAAAACAGAAAAATTAGCCAGGCATGGTGGTGGGCACCTGTAATCCCAGCTACTCGGGTGGCTGAGGCAGGAGAATCACTTGAACCCAGGAGGTGGAGTTTCAAGTGAATAAAGATGTGAGAGATTGGGCCACTGCACTCCACTACAGACTGGGTGACAGAGAAAGACTCTATCACCAAAAAAAAAAAAAAAAAAACACAAAATTACTAGCAAGGCTGTTTGTTTTATGTTTCAAATATTTCATGAGTTTTTGTCATTATGGGGATATTTTGCATGGTCTTCATTATACGCCACAGAGGTTCTCTTATATAGTGTGATCTCCTAAGTGGCTATTTTAGCTACCTATGGAGATTTTCATTAACTTTTGTGGTTCTGTCTCATCCCATTACCACAATTAATGCCTTAAGTCTGGCTATTAAGATCTTGGGCCCAGATTACTACCAGAATGTCCTAACCAGTGTCAATAGCCATCATTGTAGGCTTTGAACGGTGCTACCACAATATTTTCAAACAGTAACTCCATACTTCAACCTCTTCAGTGGCTTTTCCTCACTTTCAAAATACAAATCCCACATCATTAGCCTGAGACAAAGCTCTCTCATGGCTGGGCTCTGGTTCCCCAAGCCTCTGTTGACCTTCTGCACTCCCACATGTGTACCACATTGTCACCACACTGTTGCACATGCAGTTTCCTCTGCTGGAAACCTCGTTTTCTATCCAAATGACATCTAACAGCTTCTTTCTGAATCTAGAATCTTATCTTCTTACACATCTGACAGTCATTCCTCCTCTGTTTCATTTCATTTGGTTAAGCTCCCGCATCAATATTTATCATCTCATTTATTGTATTTTAAAATAAGTTTTATTGTTGGCAGGAACACCTAGACAAGATGTTTGTCTAGAAATCCTGAAATGTATTAATTCCCTGAATTCACCCACAGAGATGGAATGTTGAATGTCTTTGTGAAATTAACTGAAAGAATGGTTTTATTTTCACTCTGCATTAGACTAGCCATTGACGATAGAGAAGAAAAAAGTACCTAAAAACAAGTGGAAGGATATGGTATATATACAGATACTAATTAAAGTATATGCATGTATTATTAATATCTGAAGATTTTTTCTTTTATTTATTTTTTATTTTTTTACTATACTTTAAGTTCTAGGGTACATGTGCACAATGTGCAGGTTTGTTATATATGTATACATGTGCCATGTTAGTGTGCTGCACCTATTAACTTGTCATTTACATTAGGTACATCTCCTAATGCTATCCTTCCTCCCTCTTCCCACCCCATGACAGGTCACGGTGTGTGATGTTCCCCTTCCTGTGTCCAAGTGTTCTCATTGTTCAGTTCCCACCTATGAGTGGGAACATGCGGTGTTTGGCTTTCTGTTCTTGCAATAGTTTGCTGAGAATGATGGTTTCCAGCTGCATATGTGTCCCTACAAAGGACATGAACTCATCCTTTTTTATGGATGCATAGTATTCCACGGTATATATATGCCACATTTTCTTAATCCAGTCTGTCATTGATGGACATTTGGGTTGGTTCCACGTCTTTGGCATTGTGAATAGTGCCACAGTAAACGTATGTGTGCATGTGTCTTTATAGCGCATGATTTATAATCCTTTGGGTATATAGCCAGTAATAGGATGGCTGGGTCAAATTGTATTTCTAGTTCTAGATCCTTGAGGAATCACCACACAGTCTTCCACAATGGTTGAACTACTTTACAGTCCCACCAACAGTGTAAAAGTATTCCTATTTCTCCACATCCTCTCCAGCACCTGTTGTTTCCTGACTTTTTAATGATCACCATTCTAACTGGTGTGAGACGGTATCTCACTGTGATTTTGATTTGCATTTCTCTGATGGCGAGTGATGATGAGCATTTTTATGCTTCTGTTGACTGCATACATGTCTTCTTTTGAGAAGTGTCTGTTCATCTCCTTTGTCCATTTTCGGATGGGGTTGTTTGTTTTTTTTCTGGTAAATATGTTTGAATTCTTTGTAGATTCTGAATATTAGCCCTTTGACAGATGAGTAGATTGCAAAAATTTTCTCCCATTCTGTAGGTTGCCTGTACACTCTGATGATAGTTTCTTTTGCTGTGCAGAAGCTCTTTAGTTTAATTAGATACCATTTGTCAATTTTGGCTTTTGTTGCTGTTGCTTCTGGTATTTTAGACATGAAGTCCTTGCCCATGCCTATGTCCTGAATGGTATTGCCTAGGTTTTCTTCTAGGACTTTTATGGTTTTAGATCTAACATTTAAGTCTCTAATTCATCTTGAATTAATTTTCATATAAGGTGTAAGGAAGGGATCCAGTTTCAGTTTTCTACATATGGCTAGCACCATTTATTAAATAGGGAATCCTTTCCCCATTTCTTGTTTCTCTCAGATTTGTCAAAGATCAGATGGCTGTAGATGTGTGGTATTATTTCTGAGG
>NW_012106241.1:79405-82785 GCF_000951045.1 Mandrillus leucophaeus
AAATGTAAAATGTTATGTTTTTAAAATATGAATTTACTGCAGGAATAAGATTAATGCATTCACTCAGATGCTAATTTACAAACTAGAATTATTCTTAAAATATATTGTGGTTAAAGTTTTCAGACAAAAGCTAAAAGTATCTTCAAATTTTGTATTGTTATGTAATCCTGCTGCAGCAAGATCTACTTCTGAACAATTTCTACTTCAAATAATTTATTTTCAGAATGAATTGGAAATTGAAACATTAAATTATATTATCCACGGGGATTTCCAAATATTGTCACATTAAAAATGGATTATTTACTAAATAATACTTCTAGCTATGGTGCTTTTATTTGTGTGAGTAAATGTCTCTGTATTTAAAAAAAAAATCAATATTCATATAATAAAGATTAACTTGTTACATGAAAATAAAATACTTTGACTATATATCTTTTACTATATTTTTAAAGCTTTGCTGTTTGTTTCTTGGCGCCAGGGATACATATCTGTATTTCTTATTAATAATATTTACCTGCCCCTTCCCAAATTTACTTTTGACTGGCCCCTTTTTACTAATTCCCTTTGAAGGGAAGGATTGGTATTTCTGCTCTACCAATATAAAGTCATTGACTTGCTTTGGCAATGACTCCAAGGAGGAGTTGTCTAATTTTTCTATTGTTTATTAATTTTATCTTGGAATGGATTTTATCTGTTTTTGGAGTACTTATTTAATTAAATAACGGTGGCTCATTTCTCCTGATAGTTAAAAATAAGAATATTCGTTCTTGTGTAAAGAGAAAAGAGTAAATTATCTTTATTTGCTCTGTCTGCAGATGACATGATTGTATATCAGGATGAATAGAGGAAGAACATATTAACACAATTTTGGTGAGTAAATGAAATAGATATTAAACTGAGGCCAGGCACGGTGGCTCACACTTGTAATCCCAGAACTTTGGCAGGCTGAGGCAAGTAGATCAACTGAGGTCATGAGGTCGAGACCAGCCTGGCCAACATGGAGAAACCTCATCTCTATTAAAAATACAAACATTAGCTGGGCGTGGTGGTGTGCACCTGTAGTTCCAGCTACTTGGGAGGCTAAGGCAGGAGAATCATTTGAACTCTAAGGCGGAGGTTGCAGTTAGCCAAGATCGCCAAGATCACACCATTGCACTCCATCCTGGGCTAGAAAAGTGAAGCTCTGTCTTAAGAACAAAAACAAAAACAAAAACAAAAAACCTGAATACTTTTTTTGATAAATGAGTAAATGAGTATCATAATAGAAGGACATAGATGCCACCAGAAAAAAAAAAAAAATTTTTTTTATAACATTTTAAAATGTATTCTGATAGCTCATTATACCCAGAGGTGCAACAAAATATTTGTTAATTGAATTACAAGGATGAAAAACTATCTACAGGATAGTATGTTCAATATTTGGGTAAAGGGTTCAATAGAAGCCCAAACCCCAGCATAATGCAATATACCTATGTAACGAACATGCTTATATGCCCCTGAATCTAAAATAAAAGTAACAGGGATGGAAATAAAATGATTATTTAAGAAGTTAAATCTGTTCTAGAGATTGCTACCTATCCATCCACACAGCTATATAGATAAATATGTACATATATTATATATACACATACATGAATAAACTATAACAATGGCTTAAATTTACAGGTTCTTTCACTAAGCACCTAATGAACATTTTCTCAGTCCTCACAACAAGCATGTAAGTTGTTTTTGGTATGAAGAAATAGAGGCACAAACACTTAATGCAGCATTCCAACGTTGATATAACTAGGAAATAAAGCAATATTCATTAAAATTCCAAGACTTTGTTTGAAATCAATAAGCCGCTTTGTTTTCTCCCTAAAGATATACATCTCAATAAAAGTAGAGAGAGTTTTGTATGTATGACTAGTGGGATGGAGACTAAGGTAGAGATGAGTGTCTGTAGGACCTGTACTGTGTGAGTTTGAGGCATAATATAAAAAAATTTGGAAGGAAAAGAAGAAAAGATGGGAAGCATAAAATAAGGAAAGAAGAGAGGAAGGAGGTGAGGAAGGATGGAATAAAATAGGAAAGAAGGGGGGAAGGAAGGAAGGAAGGAAGGAAGGAAGGAAGGAAGGAAGGAAGGAAGGAAGGAAAGGAGGAATTAGGGAAGGAAAAAGAAAAGAAAGAAAGAAATGAAGGAAGGGAAACAGAAGACATGGGGAAGGAGGCTAGGCTGGCGATCTCTTTAGTTTGTTTCTGTCTCTGAGCTTTAAATGGTGTCCCCACCTTACTCATTCCCACTCCCACACACTCATACTTCTTTCCCAAGACCATGCTACTACCAAGGTTACCAAAACAAAGTTTCCAGAGCAAGACCAAGCCAGCAGAAGCCAGGGTCCTCAGGGAGGGAGCAAGGAACAGTCCTGGACCTCTTGGCAGAAGATACTTTTGCAGAGGCCTCTTCCCCTTAGGAGAAGCCCATGCCTAGTGCTCTGTGATCATGAAAGCAGAGCTGTGAGTACCGGTTCCAGATCAGAAGCCACAGAGCTCATGGTTCAAGAGAAAATATCTAGTGTCACAAAATGTACCTTTTTTTACTTCACCTTTGGAACTTCATTGTCCTCAGCTTTAAGGGGGATAGGAATAGTCTCACCCTGTAGCATTGCTGCAAGATTTAAATGTTTCTGGCATGTAGTAAACTCTCAACAAATAATGGAAACATATTTGGTCAAATGATCAAAATATATTTTAGTTTGTGCCAAAATATAACTAAGGTCTAGGAAAAACTCATTTATCTATTCTCCTTTACTAAGAAATAATTAAAAACATTTCTTGTATGAACACCTGACTATGGAATCCTATTTAGTACTTTGAAAATAGTAAAAGCAATTCAAAGAAGCATTTAAAAGTTACTAGAGAAGATTTTTGTAAGTATTTTCACAAAGCGGGTAGTAGTAGTTTATAAAACAGAACCATTTCTGTACTTTAGAAACTATTTAAACAAAGTATATATTTGGAAAGTACATATGTTGGAACTTTCTTCACATTCTTAAATTATTTTTTTAAAAGAGTTGTAAAATTGTGTATAGATTTAAAGATTAGTACCCAAGACTATTTAAAGTAGATTGAAATGTTTTGTACTTTCTAGCAGCATATACATTCAAATGAAGTATTGCTGGAATAACGGAGACATAGTATTTATATTCTACTTATTTTAATGTTTATTTTTATTTTTAACTAGTTTGTTTTCATAGAAAGTTAATTAGATGGCAAATGTTAAAAATTTTTCATTTAGGTCGTAGTAATTAAAATAAATTTAAGTTAAACCATCATTGATAAAAATATATCAATGAAATAAATATAATAAAGGTGATATAAGGATATGTCAAAAACACAGA
>NW_012106241.1:82835-84923 GCF_000951045.1 Mandrillus leucophaeus
TGTTATGTTTTTAAAATATGAATTTACAGCAGGAATAAGATTAATGCATTCACTCAGATGCTAATTTACAACCTAGAATTATTCTTAAAATATATTGTGGTTAAAGTTTTCTGACAAAAGCTAAAAGTATCTTCAAATTTTGTATTGATATGTAATCCTGCTGAAGCAAGATCTACTTCTGAACAATTTCTACTTCAAATAATTTATTTTCAGAATGAATTGGAAATTGAAACATTAAATTATATTCTCCACAGGGATTTCCAACTATTGTCACATTAAAAATGGGTTATTTACTAAATAAATACTTTTAGCTATGGTGTTTTTATTTGTGTGAGTAAATGTCTCTGTATTTTTTTAAAAAATCAATATTCATATAATAAAGATTAACTTGTTAAATGAAAATAAAATACTTTGACTATATATCTTTTACTATATTTTTAAAGCTTTGCTGTTTGTTTCTTGGAGCCAGGGATACATATCTGTATTTCTTATTAATAATATTTACCTGCCCCTTCCCAAATTAACTTTTGACTGGCCCCTTTTTACTAATTCCCTTTGAAGGGAAGGATTGGTATTTCTGCTCTACCAACATAAAGTCATTGACTTGCTTTGGCAATGACTCCAAAGAGGAGTTGTCTAATTTTTCTATTGCTTATTAATTTTATCTTGGAATGGATTTTATCTGTTTTTGGAGTACTTATTTCATTAAATAAGGTTGGCTCATTTCTCCTGATAGTTAAAAATAAGAATATTCATTCTTGTGTAAAGAGAAAAGAGTAAATTATCTTTATTTGTTGCGTCTGCAGATGACATGATTGTATATTAGGATGAATAGAGGAAGAACATATTAACACAATTTTGGTGAGTAAACGAAATAGATATTAAACTGAGGCCAGGCACGGTGGCTCACACTTGTAATCCTAGAACTTTGGGAGGCTGAGGCAAGTGGATCAACTGAGGTCATGAGGTCGAGACCAGCCTGGCCAACATGGAGAAACCTCATCTCTACTAAAAATACAAACATTAGCTGGGCATGGTGGCGTGCACCTGTAGTTCCAGCTACTTGGGAGGCTGAGGCAGGAGAATCACTTGAACTCTAAGGTGGAGGTTGCAGTTAGCCAAGATCGCCAAGATCACACCATTGCACTCCAGCCTGGGCTACAAAAGTGAAGCTCTGTCTCAAAAACAAAAACAAAACCTGAATACTTTTGTTAATAAATGAGTAAATGAGTATCATAATAGAAGGACATAGATGCCACCAGAAAAAAAAAAATGTTTTTTTCATAACATTTTAAAATGTATTCTGATACCTCATTATACCCAGAGGTGCAACAAAATATTTGTTAATTGAATTACAAGGATGAAAAACTATCTACAGGATAGTATGTTCAATATTTGGGTAAAGGGTTCAATAGAAGCCCAAACCCCAGCATAATGCAATATACCTATGTAACGAACATGCTTATACGCCCCTGAATCTAAAATAAAAGTAACAGAGATGGAAATAAAATGATTATTTAAGAAGTTAAATCTGTTCTAGAGATTGCTACCTATCCATCCACATAGCTATATAGATAAATATGTACATATATTATATATACACATACATGAATAAACCATAACAATGGCTTAAATTTACAAGTTCTTTCACTAAGCACGTAATGAACATTTTCTCACTTAATCCTCACAACAAGCATGTAAGTTGTTTTTGGTATGAAGAAATAGAGGCATAACACTTAATGCAGCATTCTAACGTTGATACAACTAGGAAATAAAGCAATATTCATTAAAATTCCAAGACTCTATTTGAAATCAATAAGCCGCTTTGTGTCTCCCTAAAGATATACATCTCAATAAAAGTAGATAGAGTTTTGTATGTATGACTAGTGGGATGGAGACTAAGGTAGAGATGAGTGTCTGTAAGACCTGTACTGTGTGAGTTTGAGGCATAATATAAAAAAATTTGGAAGGAAAAGAAGAAAAGGTGGGAAGCATAAAATAAGGAAAGAAGAGAGGAAGGAGGTGAGGAAGGATGGAATAAAATAGGAAAGAAGGAAGGAAGGAAGGAAGGAAAGAAGGAAGGAAGGA
>NW_012106241.1:84973-87313 GCF_000951045.1 Mandrillus leucophaeus
TGGGAAGCATAAAATAAGGAAAGAAGAGAGGAAGGAGGTGAGGAAGGATGGAATAAAATAGGAAAGAAGGAAGGAAGGAAGGAAGGAAAGAAGGAAGGAAGGAAAGAAGGAAAGAAGGAAGGAATGAAGGAAAGAAGGAAGGAAGGAAAGAAGGAAGGAAGGAAAGAAGGAAGGAAGGAAGGAAGAAGGAAGGAAAGGAGGAATTAGGTAAGGAAAAAGAAAAGAAAGAAAGAAATGAAGGAAGGGAAACAGAAGACATGGGGAAAGAGGCTAGGCTAGAGATCTCTTTAGTTTGTTTCTGTCTCTGAGCTTTAAATGGTGTCCCCACCTTCCTCATTCCCACTTCCACACACTCATACTTCTTTCCCAAGACCATGCTACTACCAAGGTTACCAAAACAAAGTTTCCAGAGCAAGACCAAGCCAGCAGAAGCCAGGATCCTCAGGGAGGGAGCAAGGAACAGTCCTGGACCTCTTGGCAGAAGATACCTTTGCAGAGGCTCCTCCCCTTAGGAGAAGCCCATGCCTAGTGCTCTGTGATCATGAAAGCAGAGTTGTGAGTACCAGTTCCAGAGCAGAAGCCACAGAGCTCAGGGTTCAAGAGAAAATATCTAGTGTTACAAAATGTACCTTTTTTACTTCACCTTTGGAACTTCATTGTCCTCAGCTTTGAGGAGGATAGGAATAGTCTCACCCTGTAGCATTGCTGCAAGATTTAAATGTTTCTGGCATGTAGTAAACTCTCAACAAATAATGGAAACGTATTTGGTCAAATGATCAAAATATATTTTAGTTTGTGCCAAAATATAACTAAGGTCTAGGAAAAACTCATTTATCCATTCTCCCTTACTAAGAAATAATTAAAAACATTTCTTATATGAACATCTGACTATGGAATCCTTTTTAGTACTTTGAAAATATAAAAAGTAATTCAAAAAAGCATTTAAAAGTTACTAGAGACGATTTTTGTAAGTATTTTCACAAAGCAGGTAGTAGTAGTTTATAAAACAGAACCGTTTCTGTACTTTAGAAACTATTTAAACAAAGTATATATTTGGAAAGTACATATGTTGGAACTTTCTTCACATTCTTAAATTATTTTTTAAAAAAGTTGTAAAATTGTGCATAGATTTAAAGATTAGTACCCAAGCCTATTTAAAGTAGATTGAAATGTTTTGTACTTTCTAGCAGTATATACATTCAAATGAAGTATTATTGCTGGAACAACGGAGACATAGTATTTATATTCTGCTTATTTTAATGTTTATTTTTATTTTTAACTAGTTTGTTTTCATAGAAAGTTGATTAGATGTCAAATGTTAAAGATTTTTCATTTAGGTCGTAGAAATTAAAATAAATTTAAGTTAAACCATCATTGATAAAAATATATCAATGAAATAAATATAATAAAGGTGATATAAGGATATGTCAAAAACACAGAACGTATTATGTGGATAACTAGAAATTAGGAAATGTTACCATATAACTTAGGGCAAATAATGACTTTTTTAAATTTAGAAAATCCATCTTACTAGTAAACATTTCTCTATCCCAATTAATCTAATTCACTGTTTATTAGGACACATAATTATTTTACTCACCCTTTGTACTCAATTTTTATCACAATTCCCATCATCTCTTCTTTATCATCATACAAATAAATATAAAATGAATATATAATTTTTCTTTCACTTTTCCTGACAAGACACTTCAGCTTGCAGGAAGCACTGTTTTAAAATATAATAGTTTTTTAATAAACTTTTAAAAATACAGTAAGTCCTCAATTAATGTTATTGAAGGTTTTTGGAACTTCAAGCAAAACTACATATAATGAAATGAAGTTTACCATAGGCTAAATTGATACAAACAAATACATTTCGAATGCATATGTCTGATCACAAAAACATCATCAAAGGTCGGGCGCGGTGGCTCACGCCTGTAATCCTAACACTTTGGGAGGCCGAGGAGGGCAGATCACAAGGTCAGAAGATCAAGACCATCCTGGCTAACGCGATGAAACCCCATCTCTACTAAAAACACAAACAATTAGCTGGGCATTGTGGCGGGTGCCTGTAGTCCCAGCTACTCAGGAGGCTGAGGCAGGAGAATGGCGCGAACCCGGGAAGTGGAGCTTGCAGTGAAATGAGATCGCGCCAATGCACTCCAGACTGGGCGACAGAGCGAGACTCCATCTTGAAATAAACGTGAGCTATACATACACTTAAGAAAGATTAATAAGATCAAGTAAGTTAATTACCCAAATTTTGGTTACTCACTGAATGACTATGGTGTAGCTGTTGTGTGTTAAATCAATAAATAAATGTTGCAAAATGAAAATTGT
>NW_012106241.1:87363-112702 GCF_000951045.1 Mandrillus leucophaeus
AATTAAAATAAATTTAAGTTAAACCATCATTGATAAAAATATATCAATGAAATAAATATAATAAAGGTGATATAAGGATATGTCAAAAACACAGAACGTATTATGTGAATAACTAGAAATTAGGAAATGTTACCATATAACTTAGGGCAAATAATGACTTTTTTAAATTTAGAAAATCCATCTTACTAGTAAACATTTCTCTATCCCAATTAATCTAATTCACTGTTTATTAGGACACATAATTATTTTACTCACCCTTTGTACTCAATTTTTATCACAATTCCCATCATCTCTTCTTTATCATCATACAAATAAATATAAAATGAATATATAATTTTTCTTTCACTTTTCCTGACAAGACACTTCAGCTTGCAGGAAGCACTGTTTTAAAATATAATAGTTTTTTAATAAACTTTTAAAAATACAGTAAGTCCTCAATTAATGTTATTGAAGGTTTTTGGAACTTCAAGCAAAACTACATATAATGAAATGAAGTTTACCATAGGCTAAATTGATACAAACAAATACATTTCGAATGCATATGTCTGATCACAAAAACATCATCAAAGGTCGGGCGCGGTGGCTCACGCCTGTAATCCTAACACTTTGGGAGGCCGAGGAGGGCAGATCACAAGGTCAGAAGATCAAGACCATCCTGGCTAACGCGATGAAACCCCATCTCTACTAAAAACACAAACAATTAGCTGGGCATTGTGGCGGGTGCCTGTAGTCCCAGCTACTCAGGAGGCTGAGGCAGGAGAATGGCGCGAACCCGGGAAGTGGAGCTTGCAGTGAAATGAGATCGCGCCAATGCACTCCAGACTGGGCGACAGAGCGAGACTCCATCTTGAAATAAACGTGAGCTATACATACACTTAAGAAAGATTAATAAGATCAAGTAAGTTAATTACCCAAATTTTGGTTACTCACTGAATGACTATGGTGTAGCTGTTGTGTGTTAAATCAATAAATAAATGTTGCAAAATGAAAATTGTTAAGGAGCACCTCCTCCCAACATGGAGCTCAAAAACAAATAGTAACAAATACAGCATGCTCTCTGAGTGCTTTCTTACCCTTTGTTTATAGCAGAGCATTTGTATGATACTATACTTTACGCATTTTTATTTAACAATAATTTGTATTCATGATTCCTTTATTTTCCAACCCGTTTATTTCGGTTCAGGGTTGCGCTTCGCCAGAGCCTATCCTGGAAGTTCAGAATTTAAAGTCGGGACCCAACCTAGCCAGTATGCTGTTGAACTCACAGTCACACTCACTCAGACTGGGACCATTTAGACTCTCCAATTCACCTAACACACGTATCTTTGGGATGTCGGAAGAAAGTGGAGAACCAAGAGAAATTTCACACAGACAGGACATATAAACTCTACAATCCCAGTGCCCTGGTGGGAAATCATTTCTTTTTTTCTTATCAAGGTTACAACAAAAAGATGTTATACATGGACTTGCTGTATATCGAGGAATTGTTCTTTAGTCTTCCACGTTTTCACATATTTGTTTCTTTTCTTCAAGTAGAAAGTATAGTTTGGGGCTAGTAAGACTTATATTTCCCTAATGTACAGAACACTGGACTAGATCCTGCAATCTTAATTCATAGCCCTGGTTAGCCTTTAATTTTTGAATAAGTCAGTTACCTACCATGGTTATCAATTGTTCTCTCTTTGAAATAAGAAAATTGAATTTGATTGTTTCTTATATTATTCTCAGACTTCTACTAGAAGGACATGTGTCTCTTTAAAAATATGATATTTCCTGATTTTATACAAATTCATTTTACAAGTTAGGGCATTTTGGATTAGACCTCTTAATTAGTCTTCATCCACCACTTTTGACTTCTGCCATTTTTATCAAGAATTTGGAAAATTTGTCATTAATAATGATATATTTCTAAATCTTGAAGCTTATATATTAGAATAAAAGTTTTACAATATGTTTTATGAATTGTTCTATCATTCATACCAAACTGGAATTACCTTAAGGGCATAGTCATTGACTAATTTGTCTTTCTATTTTCATAGCACAAAAGCAAACTGCCTTAAAACATTCTTTAAAGCATTTTAAAACATTCTTTTAAAATGTTTATTGAATAAAAGAAACAAATGAACAATTATTTCAATTTCTGGCACTGTATACATTGAAAATACAAAATTTTCTGAAGTTCTCAATTCAGAAGCAGAAGTTCAGTTTGATGATAAGTATTCAAACTAAAACTAGAAAAATAATGTCCCTATCATCAAGCTTTTAGGCTAATTCTCGTAAGGTAAAGACAGACTTTACATTTGGGAAAGGAGATAAGAAGATAGAAGGAATGGAGAATAAGGTATTAGAGGTCAGAGATAATCAAGATAACATGAGATATCAAACATTTCAGTCAACCATAAAAAGATGAATATTTAAAATATTTAGCTTTTTACATTATCTTAGGAGTTTATCTTTTCTATTTCTATTGTAAGTTCATGTAGATGATAATTTCAGATACATTTTTAAAATCACAATCCAAAAGTTCACGATTTAATTTCCAGCCTCCTTTCCTGCTGCTGCTCCTGTCTGTTCTGAACATGAGTGATGATGTGGAGCCTCCGCAACATCATTGCCTTATGTAGTTTGTATTCATGAAGCAGATGTAATCTCAGATGATCAGGCATCCGTTACTCCTATGAGGAAATATCTACAATAAACAATTAATTGCATTTCAGATCCTCCAGTAAGTCATTTATAGAAGATTTAACAATACTGTTCATGGACATTCCATTGATTTGTATTTTGTGACTAATTTATCTTTGCTTTGTTATGACTGGAGATAATGTAGAGCATTGTTTTCCTTTCTCTTTTCTTGCAAAAAATTATCCTGTACTAGACTTACTTTGTTACCCTCCTTCTGATATTACTGGATTTATTTATGAAGTCCAGCATTGATAAGTATGTGAAGATTTTCATTCTTGCTATTACATAGAGGCATTTACCAGAATACAGAAGTGGGATCCTTATTCAATAAGTAAAAGCTGTAGTGCCCTTGAAGTTCTCTTCTTAGATGGTCATAGTTGCCCTCATAACACAGAGCACAAAGGCTTCAAAGAAGTGCAGCTTCCCTGCCTTTTCTTGTTTTCTCAACACACACAAAGGTACTACAGAGGTTTAAGATTGTAAAGTTACCTTTCTAAAATCTATCGCAGTCTAAGAATATTTCATGACCAAGAAAATTAGGGCTACCAGAATGGTAATAGAGATGTGGCTCAAGCAATTTATTATGATTTTTATTTTCAAGTGTAATCCCTTCAGAAAATGATGAACAGCCTTAAGATGGGGAAGCCATGAGTTTGCGCAAATCTTTTTAAGTATTTTTTATTTTGTTTTCGTTTTGTTTGTTTGTTTTTTACAGCGAAGACAGCATTTGGAAATAAATAGAAACAACTTAGTTAAGCAAATAATGAAAAATAATCTGTGTGCATGTGTGTGTGTGTGCACACCCTCACCCAGAAAGCAACCTGATCTTCACTGTTTAGGACTCTTAGTTTAAACTTAAACTAAACAGTTTTGTGGGAAATTTCCACTTAATGACTATCATATTAAGTTTTTTAATGAATGGTAATATATACATACATGATAAAAACAGAAGCAGCAAAAAAAATACAGTTCACTTCCTAGTTAAATGATAATTCAAATTTTGAGAATTTCATTTGTTATTCACTTCTTTTCCTTCATTGTGAAGTACACCTCTTAGTATTCCCAAAGAGACTCAAGATTTGCATATAAATCTAATTGTGTGTATTCATGCAAAACTTTTCAATTCATGACAAACTATCCATAGATACTAAAATTAATTTGTGAGTGAAGAGTCATTGTGTTCAGAGATGGCAAGTGTCAAGCTTTCTGCTCTTCCTTACTTTCCTGCTATTTAGCTGTCCAGGGCATGGACTTATGAGAAGTGCTAAACATTTACCTAAGAAAAGAACTACACATCTGAGACAGATGTATATATGAACCTGTTCTTGTATATCTGTGTATTTTGCATGTGTTCTCATTTCATTATTAAAGGGAAATATAAATCTTTCTATATCGTAAGGCAATTAAATCAAATACAAAGTCATTTAAATTTTGTGATACTTGGAAGTTATTTTACCACTTGTAGCATGTAGTAATCAATGAATCTATTTAATACAATGGATTCTTATATTTAATACAAAGGAGGTTTAGTATTTTGTCAGCGACTTCTCCATTTCCCACTAACTGTCTATAATGGTGAAATTCCAAGGCTCAGTGATAGACTTCACACTATTTCTGTAGTTGAAATTACCAGGAAAACACACCAAATCAAGAAATACAAAAGAAAAAGAGTTTGACAAAGTATTTGCTGATGCAATTAAATGATAATATCAAAATTGGAAAAGGGAATTTTACTATTAAACGCATATCAGAAAAACTTTTTTTTTTCTGAGGTTAGTCTTACTCTGTCACCCACGCTGCAGTATAGTGGTATGATCATGGCTTATTGTAACCTTCAGCTTCTAGGCTCAAGTGATCCTTCTGCCTCAGCCTCCTGAGTAGCTGGGACTATAGTTTATCTCACTGCTCCCAGCGAGTTTTTTCTTTTTTTATAGAGATGGTGTCTTGCTATGTTGCTCAGGATAGCCTCAAACTTCTGGCCTTAAGTATTCCTCCATCCTCAGCCTCCCAAAGTACTTTGATTACAGGCATGCGTCACTATGCTGGCCCAAGAGAAAAAACTTTAAGGTCGTCAATTTTTACATGATGTTTATATCTTTCTTAAAGCCACTGTTTAGGCCTATAACTATCATTATGGAAGAACGAGAGAGAAGTTAAGACTACAATCCTGTCTACAGCTTAAGTATTAGAAGTGATGTCCTTAGCAGTACTTTATTTATTATATTCTCATCCTCTTGTTAGAGATTTTTCAGAATGTGTGGCGATGTTTTTGATGATGTCATATTTATCAGACATTATTTTATCCATTGTAACATAGTTACTGTCATGAACATAGGAGGAAAAGAAGATTATATGTTTGGCCCAAAAGTTTAGATGAAAGTTTTAAAAATACCACTTGTCTCTCTCTGGGATTCAAAATTTTAAAAACACTTAACTTTACTCAATTCAAATGAGAAAAAAAATTAAGATTTAGGAACCATCATTGTTAACAAAAGTCAGAAATTCTGTATCTTCAATTATTATTTGGTAATGAGTCATCTGAGTTGATTCCACATCTGGGCAATTGTAAATAATCCTGCGACGAACATGAGAATGCAGATACCTTTGCTGAGGCAGGAGAATCGCTTGGCCCCAGGAGGCGGATGTTGCAGTGAGCCAAGATCACACCATTGCACTCCAGCCTGGCCAACAAGGGTGAAACTCCATCTCGGCCGGGCACGGTGGCTCACGCCTCTAATCCCAGCACTTTGGGAGGCCGAGTTGGGCAAATCACGAGGTCAGGAGATCGAGACCGTCCTGGCCAACATGGTGAAACCTCGTCTCTACTACAAAAACAAAAATTAGCCAGGCATGGTGGCAGGCGCCTGTAGTCCTAGCTACTCGGGAAGCTGAGACAGGATAATGGCGTAAACCCGGAAGGCGGAGCTTACAGTGAGCCGAGATCACACCACTGCACTACAGCCTGGGTAACAGAGCAAGACTCCATCTTAAAAAAAAAAAAAAAGAGAGTGAAACTCCATCTCAAAACAAATAAACAAACAAACAAAATAAGATAATGATTTCCTTTCCTTTGAAAATATGCCCCTATAGTGGTATTGCTGGATTATATGGTAGTTCAGGTTTTAATTTTTGAGCAACTTCTGTACTGTCTTCCATAATGACTGTACAGATTATATTCCCACCAACAGTGTAAAAGGTTCCCTTTTCTTCACATCCTCCCCAACACTTGTTATATCTGATATGGTTTGGCTGTGTCCCCACCCAAATCTCAGCTTGAATTGTATGTCCCAGAATTCCCACGTGTTGTGGGAGGGCCCCAGGGGAATGTAATTGAATCATGGGGGCCAGCCTGATAGTGAACAAGTCTCACGAGATCTGTTGAGTTTATCAGGGAATTCTACTTTTGCTTCGTCCTCATTTTTCTCTTGCTGCCTCCATGAAAGAAGTGCCTTTCACCTCCCACCATAACTCTGAGGCCTCCCTGCTATGCGGGACTGTAAGTCCAATTAAACCTCTTCTTGTTCCCAGTTTCAGGTATGTCTTTATCAGCAGTGTGGAAACAAACTAATACATTATAGATAAATTATCACAAATTTTACTCTAAAATAATTATCTGTTACCAAATAATATTTTGAATAATGTTTGAAAATGCCCTGAAGGAGATATAATAATACTTGCCATATATATGGCAAGAAGTGATTTTCAAACATGAATAGGAGCATAGGGGTCTTTGTTGTTAATTAAAAAGACACCGAAATATGTGTGAATTTTAAAGATGTAGAGAAAATAAAATTAACAGATGTTTATTTTATTCTCATTGGTGATCAGCCTCAATGTGTTATTTCATCCAAATATCCTATTTTTTTGGCTGTTAATGACAGAAATATTAGAGCCTCTGAAAAATAAGTCATTGATAGCATAAATCAATATAGGTGGCATATATCCATTCAAGGATAAAATTTGCTTTTTGAAATTCAAAATGATAGCCACTTCTTAAACGCTACTTGTCCAGATAACCTCTTCCTGTGACAGTTGTATACAACTAAATTTTCTATCCTTGAAGTTACTGAGAGTTATTTTCCTAGAAACATGACTATAAATTGATTTACTCTAATATTATTATTTTATTATTTAGTTATGAGGCCTCTCTCATGAGCACTAGAAAATGACCAGAGTTTATAGATGGAAGAATAATTATTTACTAAGTATGATAGATTGGTTTCTAAACGTATACTTTTCTAATAACCTCACCATAAATATGTCATCAAGATACCATGACAGCTCAGGTATTTTTGTCATATTCTTAATTTGGATACTATTAAGACTATATACAACCTAACTTCAAATTGCCTTACAGTAATCTTATGAAGTTTGGTGAAAATTTCATGTTTATACAAATTAGATTTCTACAGAAAATCTTACCATTTTATTTCAACGAGAGCAGCATAAGAACCTTAATATCTAAGTTTTTGAAAGTAAGTGGATTTTAATACACGTTTTACCACTTTTTCACAGCTTTGTTTTATCATCAATAAGAATAGATTAAAAGAGTATTATATAATGATACTCATCCAACAAATAAACCCTAATAGTAATGAGAATGACAAATAGCTATGATATATTCCCCTTGGAAATTCCACATTAACCAGAAACATCACCTGACTAATCAGAATTTAAAAAGGTTTTGAAATGCATTGAAATACTGTTGGATTTTTTTCTTCAATGACTTGATTTTTCAGAAACCAGCCAATTGTTCAATATATCAAAATTTTAGTATCATACATGCATTTTTCAAAAAGGTGTAGCATATATTAACAACAGGTATAATTATGTAATTAAACTTCAAAGCTAAAAATAGTTTATCTATTTGCTTTATTGTGGACTAAAACACACAAGCATAAATACACACAAACTCACATAGGTAGAAAAAGACAAATAAAAACAATGATTACCTATGCCACTGCTAAGAATGGAACCATAAAAATAAACCTACCAGAATAATTCTACTTTATTTTAACAAAGTTGGAAATTAACACCCGGGTTTATATAATTTAATAAAAGAAAATTGACTATTACTATAATGTAAAAATAACTACAATAAAGTTTGCTTCACTCTATAGAGAAGAGTTTAATGACTGTTCTCAATGTGATATTCAAGTCCTGCCTTTTAGAAATTTGCAATCTACAAAGTAAGAAACAACGTATATAACAAACTGAAGAACGGGCAACAATGGAAAAAAATCATCAGGCTTTAAGAGAAGAGGAAGAGGTAATTAATGAAGGAAAAAAGTATTGTCAAAGTCAGAAGTTTCCTCCCACTGTTTGAAATTGTAAGAGTGGTAATAAAACCTTTGAAATTACAGACAAATGGACATTTCCAAAAGAAATCACTTAAAAATCCCACTTTAGAGTTAGAACTAGTATGTTACTCCTGACAGAAGTGCTTCCCTGAGGGAAATTAAATAAAGAAAACATGGGTTTTCTGCCACAATAAAAGTAAGGGTGAATATGAAAACCTAGAATGTAATGTATACTGGAATGATTATAGTATACTGAAAGTAAGTTTCAAGAAGTAGGTTGACATAGGTTTTTGCCTCTGGAGTGGGGAGATTTTATTAAATTCCTTATGTTTTAATTTGTCGGCTTCAATGAGTGTTCAAAAGAAACTTATTGTTACATAAATCAGTAAAAGTAGTAAGAACAATTCTTAACAGGGGTAAACATTAAACCCCAAATTCTTTTATTAAACCATATCAATATATAATAAAATATCATAATGCACATTATTCTATTTATAAGAGTTTTTTCTTTCCAAATTATTTATAGTTGAGGATTTGAAACGTGCTTAATGACCTGAAATGTTAAACTGTCACATGAAATTAGGAAAGAAAATCACAGTGTAAGTAAAACATAAGGATAAAATATGAGATTACTATTTCTAACATAATTAGCTGGTTGTTTAGATCCTCTACTGATAAAATCATAAAATAAGTAAGTCAACAGTTTATATTGTCAAAAAATTGAACCATTATTGGACCTGTTACTTGTAATAGAAATATATATTCTAGAACTAACAAGGAATCTTTTTCTCTTCTTAGACGCAAATTAAAAAAAAAAAAAAAACACTTTATGTAAAATGGACTTTGTTGTTCTTATAGTTTCTAGACTTTTTGTCTATTTCAAATAGAAATAACAGACTATTTCCAGACCCAGTTGGCAAATTAATCAAAAAAAGGCTCTGCCATATTCAGTTTGTTGATGTTTTTGTTTATTTAATCTGCTGCCCTAACTGTAAAAGGGATAAGACACAAAATAATATGTTTTAGAACACAAGTGAACCATCAGAGTGTGTAAATGAGTAAATGCACTTGTGAATTTGTTGGAATGCAAACAATGTAAGGGTTACAGTGATCATTTAAACAATGTAAGGGTTACAGTGATCATTTAAAACAGACTACTGAGATTTGGCTTTACTTTGTGGTACTATTTCCCTTTTACGTAATCCAAATACAATTTTTTTTAAATGCCTCTGTGAAGAGGACTGGACTCAAAGGAAGACTAGAAATCAGCACAACTACAGCTTTTTCTTATCCTCGGTAACTATCTACTCAGACGAATCCCAAAAAAACAACAGTTTGTTAGAATGACTGACATGAATGATGTGTTTTACATTGCTTTTTCAATTCTATACATAATCACAATAAAAACATTATTTATATAACTTCTTGGAATTAATTAGCATCTATAATTTCCCAAAGGGTAGGACCTTGTTTGTGGGTAAGAGGGCCATTATTTTGAGTAATTATTCCACTGATAATCTTCAAAACTTAACTTCAGGGCAATTAGTTTGAATATACTCTAATTTCCAGATATATGCTCTCTTCTAGTGCAAAACAATATTATTTTCCAAATTACCTATTTAAGAAGCATTTGTTGCCTGGATATGTTAGATTGTGTAAAAAATTATTTTCACTCATTTTCTAACACTTTGAATGTTGAAACTTGTAATAGGGTTCTCTAGAGGGACAGGACTAATAGGATAGATGCATATATAAAAGGAAGTTTATTAAGGAATGGTGACTCACATGATCACACAATGAAGTCCTACAATAGGCCATCTGCATGCTGAGGAGCAAGAAAGCTAGTTTGAGTCCCAAAACCTCAAAACTAGGGAAGCCAACAGTGCACCCTTCAATCTATGATTGAAGGCCCAAGAGCCTCTGGCAAATCACTGTTATAAGTCCAAGAGTCCAAAAGCTGAAGAACTTAGAGTCCAATGTACGAAGGCAGGAAACATCCAGCGTGGGAGAAAAATGAAGGCCAGGAGACTCAGCAACTCCTTCCAACTTCTCCTTCTGCCTGCTTTATTCTAGCTGTAATGGCAGTTGATTAGATGGTGCCCACACAAACTTAGGATGGGTCTGCCTCTCCCAGCTCACTGACTCCAATGTTAATCTCCTTTGTCAATACCCTCACAGACATACCCAAGAACAAAACTTTGCGTCCTTCAATCCAATCAAGTTGCCACTCAATATTAACCATCACAGTATCACATAACTCATTATTATGTTTTCTTGGGAATGCTTAGTCATTTTTCAAATATATCAAGTTTACATTTTTTTCCATTTAGGTATGTTATACTGCGAGTTGATAAAGTATACCCAAGTAGTCACTGTAATAACTTTTTTGAATATTTAAAAGAGATGGTAAAAGTTAATTTAAGATATATAATTTTATAGTGGTCACATGCTTTTTTAATGGATTACGTTTGATTAATCCAATAATACCATTTTTAAAAAGTGATATAATAAAACAATTTAGGGTAAACCATGTGTATATTATCATAAGTTGTATCATATTCTGCTATTGTCTATTCTATGATATGTAATTATCCTCACTGTTCATATAACTAGGTAAAGTAATTCAGAGCTTCTAAAGAATTGCTTTTATTATACTTCTGTAAATGCATCAGAGGATTATATATTGTCCTTTTTACATTTGAAAGTCATTTTTCAAAATGCTTACTTTTCAGAATTTGTCTTATGCTGCTTAAATCTGTCAATTCTGAAAACAAATGTTTAAAAAATATAACATTCTTGTCTTCCTTTGACTCTTAGTCTCTCATGCACTGTAATTATTTAAGAGTTATTTACTCACCCCAGTATTTTATTTCCCAAGAAATATGTGTAATTCTCTATTTTCAGTTCATTCTACTTTATAGTACTATCAAATCAGTAGAAATTTTTAAATATTTTATGGCTACTGAATTTAGAATTCTGAGAGTCACATTATTTTTTGACAGAAATTTGACACTGATAAATGACCAAAGGTTTCTTTCGCTTTCTGGAATGCATTTTCCCTTATGACAAATATCAGTTTTGTAAAGACTATGGCTAAAACTTATTTTCTAATTTAACTCCTGGACAGTCTCTTAAATGACTGAAAAAAAAATTCTCCTCTCTCTCTCTCTCTCTCTCTCTCTATGAAGATAACATATAATATTATCTCAAATATTATACATTATCCCAAATTACATGGTCAATATTAATGTCCATATTATGGCTGCAGGCTGCCTTCTGCTCCTGTCAATGGGTTTTTTAAAACAAGTTTCCTTTTAACACATATGTTCTCTTTGTGAAACACATATCTTTGTTTTACCTAAGACTAAAAAAAAAAGTATCAGTTAATTACTCTTTCAAAAGCTCAAGTAAAGTTTGTCAAATCCAAATCAAAGTTGATGCGAAGTAAACCATTAGCGATTATTTTCATTTCACTGTCCTTCATTATTCATATATAAGCTGCAGTCAAATTATTCTATTAAAAAATTCATTTTAATGAAAGAGTTTTATCTCTCCCATAAGTATTATATAATTGCAAGGAGTTCTCTGTAAATATTTGACAGAAATTTCTCAACTTTTTTGAAAACTGTTTGAACTATCCTAAAATGACATTTCATTTTCATAACTCTCTCTAATGAGTTTGGAATGAGTGGGAACTTGCTAGACTTATAAAAGAACATCATTTAGTTCTTCTATGTAAAATAACTTTTATGAAGAAAATGTCATACATATACATCATGGAATATTATGCAGCCATAAAAAGAATGAGCCTGATGCCTCTTGCACCAGCATGGATAGAACTGAAGGTCATTATCCTCTAGGAATGGAAAACAAGCTCTGCTTGACCTACTTGAGAGTGGAGGGTAGGAGGAGGGTTTGAAAAACTACCAGTCAGGTACCATGTGTATTATCTGAGTGATGAAATAAACTGTACATCAAACTCCCATGACATACAATTTATCTATATAACAAACATGCACCCATACTGCTGAAATTAAAAGTCTAAAAAATTCACTTTTATGAAGATATAGAGGGCAAAATATTAAAAAAATAAATTATACTGAAGTCTGCCATTTATTTTTTAACCTGGTTTTCCAGTTATTTTCATGTCAGTACTAGCCAAGACTAAATATAATTCTGTTGCTTAATAGAATTACAAGAGAAAAAAGATGTATGAGGTAAAAGCTACTTCATAATTATAAAAATTTTGATTTAAAAGAAAAAAGGAAAGTATAATTTGAAAGATAAATATTAATAATGGTAGCTTAACATTCTTGAGTGCTTGGTACCCAAAACTACTCCGAGTGGCTTACTTTATTCATTCAAATTTCTCAATTATCTAATGAGGAAAGCACAATTTTATGTCTATTTTATTATTGACATGACTGATGCACAAAGTGGCTAACAAAGTTGTCTAAAGTAACAAAGTTAGATGTGGTAGAGCTATGATAGGGAATTTACCTAGTTCCACTAAATTGCCTGCACTCATACTGAGCTGCACTGTCTATGATGAAAGAAATTGGTTAATTATTTTTATGACATAAATGAAAATAATTCCTTAAGACAGGAGCAGATAGCTATGGAAACTCAAGCATTTGCTTGCATTGTGAAAAGACTGGAATAAAATGAAGAGTAAAGCACATTAAGAAATAGGAACTAGAAGAGGTGAGGATGACTTCTAATGGCTGACTAGAGTGATCTGGCATTCACTTCCTCAACAAAGTAGGACCAGAACAGCAAGTACACAATCACACATTAAATACAGCATCAGAGACAACACTGGAATCCAGCAGGTAAGTGCAAGGAAACCACTGATACATGAAAGGAGAAGAAGGTAAAGCAGCTGGCCCAGCTAGGATCAGTTAGAAATTATGCAAAATGTAAGTGAGAGAGTCCCCAGCCGTCAATTTCCCACTGTGGATTCCTGCAATCTTAGCCACAGGAGAGTCCCTCAGCTCTTACGGGTCATGAACTACTACAGGGAACTACCTGGAGTCCATATGATAATATTTTTCCAGACAAGTAGTTCATACTGGGTGTCACACATACTCTGAGACCCAAGCAGCTGCATCATAGCACCATTTTGAGAGCCCAACTCCCACCAGACTACATTTTGTCTTGGGGCACAACAGCCTCTGCATCTCCACATCCATAGGGCCCCATTAATATGCTCCAATGTCTACCTAGAGGGTTGCATGTCATGACACCAGCTGGGGCCAGAGTTGCAGGGTCCAGAGATATGACTGGGTCCTCAGCACTCTAGCCCACATAATGTCCTACATCCCAGGAAATGGGCAGTGCAGCACACGAGGGAGGCTTTGCCTGGGACAAAGGGTGCTGAAGCATTAACTCCCCAGAGCCTGATAACAGCCTGCAGGGGTTGCTTCTGCTGACAGCCAAACCACCTCTTCCAGAAGCAGGGCCACCTTACACTTATAAATGCCTTCAATGGGGCTGGGAACTGACCTATCCAATTGCTTCTCCAGGGCCTGAGAGGAGGCTCGCCATGCCCAATACTGCCACCTGGGCCTACACTTGCCTTCTTGGGGCCTGAGTATGGGCCCAACCCTCTCACCACTGCTGCCCACAAATGCCTCCCAGGGCATCAGAGTTTGTCCATCCCAGCCTGGTGCTGTCATTGCCACTGGCACCTGCCTGCAAATAGCTGGGAGCCTGGCTTCACAGGCCAGGAAAGAAGGTAATTATATATTCAAAGTGATCAATAACAACAACAACAAACCCTGCCATTCAAAAATACTATAAACAGCAAAGCTATCCTAAACAATGAAGGAGAAATTAAATATTTTCCAGACAAACAGAAACTGAAAGAATTCATCACTAGATGAAAAATGCTTAAGGTAGTCCTATATCTGGATAAGAAAGGACAATATCTACCACCACAAAAACACGTGAAAATATACAACTCACTGGTAGAATAGATACACAAATGAGAAAAAGAAATGCATCAAGTATTACCACTACAAAGAAAAAACAAACTTCAATAACAAAAACTAAGAGAGAAAGGAAGGAAAAACGATATACAAAACAACCAGAAAACAACAAACAAAATAACGTGGATAAGTCCTCACCTAATCTTTTCAAAGATAAACAGATTATATTTCTCACTTAAAATATATAGATTAGCTAAATGTATAAATAAAATAACCGGACTATATTCTGTTCACACACACACACAAATCACTTCACCTGTAAAGTCACATATATAGTGAAATTGGAGGATTAGGAAAAAATATTCCATGCAAACAGAAACCAAAAGTGAGTAGGAATACCTAAACTTATATAATATAAAACAGACATTAAGTCAAAAACTATATTAAAAAAAAAACCCACGAAGAAGGTCATTATATAAAGATAAATAATAAATTCAGCAAGATGATATAAAAATTTTAAATACATATGCATCCAATACCAGAGCACCAGGATATATAAAGCAAATATTATTAAATTTAAAGGCTGAGATAAATTTCAACACGATAATAGTTGGGAACTTCAATATTCTACTGTTATTGATCTCTGTTTTTATTTCATTGAAGGCTGAGAAGATAGTTGATAGAATGTGGATTTTTTAAAAAAAATTTGAAGACTTGATTTGTGGACTAACATGTGGTTTATCCTAGAGAATATTTAATGTGTTCACAATAGAAATGTGTATCCTGTAGCTGTAGAATAAAATCTCCCATAAATTTCTATTAGGTCCATTTGACCTAAAGTACAGTGTTAATCCAATGTGTCTTTATTGTTTTTCTGTCTGGATGATCTCTCCAATAAGACATTGATCCCAGAAATGTAAAAGGAGAAACTCAAATGAAAAGGCATTCCATACTCATGAATTATAATAACTAATATTGTTAGAATGACCATATTATCCAAGCAATCTAGATTCAATGCAATCCCTAAAAATGTTAATAGCATATTTTATAGAAATAGAAAAAAACTCCTAAATTCATGGAACCACAAAAGACCTCAAATAGTCAAAGCAATCCAAAGCAAAAAGAACAAGACTGGAGCATCACACCTCTTGAGTTCAAAATTATACTAACCAAAACAGCACAGTATTTGTACAAAGCCAGATACATAAACAAATGGAACAGAGTAGAGAACCTAGAAGTAAATCCAGATACTTACAGCCAGTTCATGTTCAACAAAGATGCAAAAACCATATATTTGGGAAATAACAGTCCCTTTAATAAATGGTGCTGGGAGAATTGGATATCTATATGGAAAAGAATGAAACTAGACTCCTGTGTCTCACTTTATACAAAAATCAACTTAAAATGGATTGAAGACTTCAACATAAGACCTGAAACTATAAAACTACTAGAAGAAAACATAGAGGAAACACTTCAGGACATTGGACTAGCCTAGATTATGACTAAGACCTCAAAAGCACAGGCAACAAAAATAAAAACAAACAAAAAATAGACAAATGGGACTATATAATAGTGCATACTGCTGTAAAGAACTACCCGAGAGTAGGTAATTTGTGAAGAAAAGAGATGTAATTGGCCCGGAGTTCTGCAGGCTGTACAGGAAGCATGGTTGGAAGGCCTCACAAAAGTTACAATCATGGCAGAAGGTGAAGGTGAAGTGAGCCTATCTTCACATGGCTGAGAACGAGAGAGAAAAGACAAAAGTGCTACACACTTTTCAACAACCAGATCTCGTGAGAACTCTATCATAAGACAGCACTAGAGGGATGGTACTTAACCATTAGAAACCACTCCCATGATCCAATCACCTCCCACCAGGCCCCATCTCCAACACATGGAATCACAATTTACATGAAATTTGGATGGGAACACAGAGCCAAACCGTATCTGACTGTATTAAACTAAAAAGCTCCCGCACATAGGAAACAGAGTGAAGAGACAACCTGTTGAATGGGAGAACATATTTGCAAACTGCATCTGACAAGAGACAAGTATCCAGAATACACAAGGAACTGAATCCACTCGACAGCAAAAGATCCCCAAATAATTTGATTAAAAGTGGGCAAAGGAATTGAATAGACATTTCGCAAAGGAAGACATATAAATGCCCAACAGACATATGAAAGAAAGCTTAACATGCCTAATCATTAGGGAAATGAAAATTGAAACCACGATGAGATATCACCACACACCTGTTAGAATGGCTATTTTAAAAAGATGAAAGATAAATGCTGCAATGATGTGTAGAAAAGGGAACACTCAAACAGCGTTGGTGGGGATTTAAATTAGTACAGGCATTATGGAAAATTGTAGAGAGGTTTCTCCAAAAACTGGAAATTGAATTACCATATGATCCAACAATCCCATTTCTGGGTATTTACCGAAAAGATTTAAAATCTGCTCATTGAAAAACTGTCTGCACTTCCATGTTTATTTAAACATTCTTTATGATAGCTGACTTATAGAATCAACCTCAGTGTCCATCAGTGGATAACTGAATAAATAAAATGTGGATCCATGCCTATAATTCTAGCACTTTGGGAGGCTGAAGTGGGTGGATCACTTGAGGTCAGGAATTCAAGACCAGCCTGACAAAAATGGTGACATCCCATCTCCACTAATAATACAAAAATTAGCCGGGTGTGGTGGCAAGCACCTGCAATGTGGGGAAAATGGGGAGATTACTGCCTAAGAGTAAAAAATCTCAACCAGTAGAAAGATGTTGTTTTTTAGTTCTATTGCAGAGTATAGCGAATAGAGTTAGTAATAGAATATTGTACCTTCCAAAATTGCTGAGAGAGTAAATTTCAAATGGTCTCATCACATAAAATGTTAGGTATTTGAGGTGACTAATACATTAACTAGCTTGATTTAATGATTCCACATTGTATTTAAACATACACGGTCAATTTATAATTTTTAAAAAGAGAAAAATACTTTGCAGCAACTGCTGGTTTTTACTTTTTATAGCATTCTCTATTTTTGAAATATTTACCAAATTCATGAACCCAATACATTAAAAATTATATTGAAATATCTGTAGAAAGTTTCATAAAATGTGGTTAGAATGATGGACTGAAATATTTTAGATATCAAGAACATACATTGATTTAGATTTTTCTTTGAAATAAAATCATACTGATCAAAATGTATTAAATCACACAAAAAGAGTCTTAAAGTTTTGTTTTATATTTGTGGAGCTATGTAGTAAATTATATTCTAAATTATGTATTTAGTAGATTGAATTTGAACTTAATTAAATTACAGTTTTTAAAGAAAAGGTGGGTCATGGCATTTTTCTTTGTTCATGTTATGTTTCTGAAGAATATTAACTAATTGACTTAGTCAACAAGGTAGGTAGTAGGTATGAAGGGGCATACATGAATACAGAGAAGTTTCCATGTTAAACAATAATACCTGTCAATTTTCTACACTCAGCAAATGACAACAACATGCTTTAATTTTCAACATGCAATACATTATCTGACATCCTCCAGCTACCTTGTTTTCTTAGAAATTTTCTGTTTCCTTGTGATGCCTATCAATTAACAAAGCTAAAGGCACCAAACACATATATTTTAGTATGATTCCATATCGCTTTTAGCTATGATAAAGCATAACAAAACAGTTTAGTCCACATGAGGTATATAGTACAATCAATTTGCGAGAAGGGCAAACTTGTGCTACCTTCACACTATTACTGATGTGAATGTTTTCTCTCTTATTGCTAGTCTTAATTCAGGGATTTTTTTTTTATGTCTAAGTACAAATGATGTAGCCAGGATATATATTCAAGTCCAAAGGGAAATGTTTTATTCAGCAAGACATATCTTTAAACCACTTGATGTGTTTTACAAATGAGTTCTTGTAGAAAATAGGATTTTATTTATTAGGAAGAAAAATTGGCAAAAATGGTAGTACTCTAATATCATTTTGGCAATGGCTAGGTCAGTAATGCATTATTTGTTTTACAGGAAGTATTGCAAAATTATAGAAGTACATAGTCATTTATTATTTTTCCCTTCAGCAGGGCAGACTAAGTATTTTTCAAAATATTTCATTCTTTTGACAGTTTTAGTTAATTTATTTATCTAGTACATTTCAGCTAAAAAGCAATATCCACTTTCTTTTTTACTTTTCTATAATATTGAGACATAAAACGCAATAATTATTGTAAAGCTATCTACTCATATTTTCATAGCATATGTAGTAGAAAATTTACTTGAAACTTGAATTGCATAGGGAAAAATAAAGATAAAAAGTCCACAAGTATATTACACATAAATGATGCATATATTTGTAGAGTAGAGCAGCAAGATTATTCAGTAGGCAATCCAAGATCTAAGATTTGTGTAGTTTTCAATTGTGTGGAGGCAGAAACAAGGAGTAGTAAATTGATTTAGTATGCTGAAGTCTTGGACACTGAACTGTAACAAGAAAATTGAACATATTCTGTTTCATGCATATAAAAGAAGTACTTTTGAAGATGAGCATTTATTTATTTATTTAACAAATATGTATAAAAGGTATGCTCTATGCCAGGCAATAATCAAAAGGTGAAACAGACAAAATTTATGCAAAGCAATAAATCAAAAGGCAAATCAGACAAAACTCTCCATGACTGTAGAGCTTACCTCCTAATTGAGAGTAACAGATCACACACATTGTTTATTAAAAGGAGATAAGTGTTGAAGAAGAAAAGGAAACAGACGAGGGGAACAGGAACACAGGTTGAAGCTAAGGCATGTGTAGGAGAGCGAAATGTTGCCAATGATATTTGAGAAAGACTTTCAAAAGACCTTTTAAAATTCTACAAAAGGAATCTGACATAAATATTCTTGTTATAGCCATCCTTAAGGCTGCCTTCCTCATCCCCTTCATATTGTCACAAAATCACTTTCTTTGTATTCTTCAGATGTTGCCACAAAATCACTTTCTTTGTATTCTTTTCAGATTTCTTCCTTCCTTTTAAGGTTTGTTCAAATTTCACCTTTTCAATGACTTCTATACTTAAAATTTTAATTCTCCACTCTTACATTTAACTCCACTCTCTCCATATTTTCCCTTGAGCTTATTTTGTGCATTTATCACCATCTCTTGAACTATATATTTTGCTTCCTAGTCAGTGTATTCTCTATCTTTCCCAAACAGAACATAAATTTCACGAAAGCAGAAATTTCTTTTTCTCCCTGATGCTATAGTTATTCCCCTTAAAAAGCATTTACAAGGTGCTGAAATATTTATTGAATACATATCTGAATAAACAAACTATCATCTTTGACACAGTCATTTCCTTCACTTCTTATATACAGTAAACTGTTACATCTTTTTTTTTCCTCCTAAATATCTCTTTAATTTGCACACATATCTGAATTTTTTTTGACATCAAGAGACCGTGCTTTCTCATCTTGACTGCTACAACTCCCTACTGCTATTCTCGGCCTCCACCTTTGCCCTTTCAAGTCCCTTCTCTTCATTTTAGCCAAAAGGATCATGTTAAAATGAATATGTGATTAACTCATTTCCATTTTTAAAAATTCTTAATTGAGTTCTGGGGTTCTTAAAATAAAGTCCCAAACCCAGAATAATATAGCTATGCCAACCTCTCCAGACTCATGTTCTGCCATTTCCACTCTTTCTTGATATCAAGACCTTACTGCCACTTTTCCGTTGACTAAAATCACAATTTTTTTTTCTTTTCCCCCTTTCTCTGGTGATTTTCATGTAACAAACCTACTCCTAGAATATCTGCTCATGGTCACTTCCCCTCAGCTTCCCCCCTTTTTATGGCAATTCATTTTCTCGGGGAAGGTTTCTCTATCCCCTAGAACTTTGGTCTATAGTATTACATCCCTAAGCTTTTCATTTATAGCCCTCATCTTATCTTACAAACATAGATTTGAGAGATTGTTTTATCAATTTCTGTCTCCTCTGTGGATTGTGTGCTTGATGAGAATGGAGATTATTTCTGGTATGTTCACCATTTTGTCCTTGGCACTTTTTACAGAATAGATGTTAAAAAATAAAACCAATCAACCAAGCAAACAAACAAAGATGAACAAGAGTAGTTTGGATTCTTTGCAAATAGAGTGACTGACAAGAACAGGAAAATGTGGCTGGATTAACACTGGCAAAATTAAGAATGAAAATCTGGTGGAGTCACTACCCTCTAATGCTGGTTCAGGTAGGCTGGCTGAATAATACTCCAATAGTAAGACCATATGAAATAAACAAGTAAATGAAGTTTTGAAACTTATGTAAGTCCACAGACAAAGAATATATAAATCCATTTGAGGACTTACATATTTCTGTTATTATTTTTTCTTTTTCATTATGCTTGACATTTTTGAAACTGAATTTTGTTCCAGTCCATTAGCCTATTGTTACATGCTGGTATGATGAGATTGCACTGAGATGCATAACATAACATTTTTAGCATAAGCAACTAAAATTACAAGGTTTCATGGATAGTATGTTGTGAAGATTGCTCCAGCTTGGCCTTGATGCTGAGTTTGTGAGCAGGTAGCTTGTTGTGATAGAGTGAGATAAAATTGGTGCCCAATCATTGGAGAAAGTTGTAATGATGTATGAAATGAAAAATCCCTGCCCACCCAGTGCAAAGAGAATACAAACTCTCCTTTGCAATCACTGCTATGCTATTTTCTCTAAAGTATCATTCAACTACAGAAAAATGAAAAGTCCATGGCAAAACCAAAACTTGGAGTTTTTCAGGGAAAGTGAGAGGTAAGATTCCTTGGGGGATTTGGGAAAATGAAAAGGTAGGTATTTCACTGTAAGCAAACGTTTATTTTTCACCATGAATATACCCCCACTTAAATAAGCTCCAATAATAACCCAATAAAACACACATGTGCGCACACAGTGCATGCATACATGCACACACACACACACCATAGAAAACTACCTATCCTGAAAAAAACACTTTGAAACCATGTATGTGGAAAACTCAATTCTATAAACTATTTCAAGCAACCTTTATGATTTTTTTTTCTTTATAATGCTTTGGAGAAGATAAGAGGAGTTCTTAATTAATTAAATCATTCATTAAGCAACTGTTTGTTAAAACTATTATGTGTCATACAAAGTACGCATCACTGTGACACAACTGAGTAAAACATCAAATATCTCTTCTTTACTGAAATCTACATTCTAATTCTGGCAATAAGGAGAATGAAGTGTATAATATGTTTGCAGTAAGTGTTATGGAGAATAATAAAATGTAGAGGAGAATTGAAAGAGTGTCATGAAAGTTTTTATTATAAGTAAGTTATCCAAAGAAATGTTCACTGAGACTTTTCTGAGAAAAGTCTTGAAGAAGGCAAGGGAGCAAGCCATTTCACTATTTGGGAAAAAGTACATTTCAAGCACAGAGGAAAGCAAGGTAAATAGGCAAGGGAGGGCCTGAAATATTTGGGACAACTAGTGAAATAAGCATGAATATGCAAATTGAGTTAGAGAGAAATTGGAAAAATAGATGAGAGAGTTAATGGGATGAGGCACTCATGTAAAAAGTTGTAGGTTATTGTACGCTCTTTGTTTTATTCTGAAGTAGGAACACATTGCAAAGTTTGTAGCTATGCAGTGGCATGGTCAGGAGTGTTTAAACAGAAACGCTCAGGTTGCTTTATGGAAGAATGAAAATAAGTCAGTTAATATTGCATTAATTCAGGAGAGATGAAATGATAGCTTATACTAGGATGAAAGCAGTAGAAGTGATGTTAGAAAACATAAAACAGAAGAAAGAGAAAAATGAATCTAAAACTATTTTTTCTCTACTGCAGTGATGTTTTATTTTATTTATTTTTTAAATTTCAACTTTTAGATACAGAAGGTACATGTGTAGGTTTCTTACACGCTATATTGCACCCAGGTAGTGAACACAGTACCCAGTAGTTTTTAAACCACAACTGGCTCCCTTTCTCACCACTGTAGTAGTCCACAGCATGTCTTGCTCCCATGTTTATGTTCATGTGTGCTCAATGTTTAGCTCCTAATTACAAGCAGGAACATACAATATTTGGTTTTTTGTTCCTGTGTTAATTCACTTAGGAATATGGCCTCTAGCTTTATCTATGTTGCTGGCAAAGGAAATGATTTCTTTTTTTTTTTTTTGTAGCTGCGTAGTAGTATTCCATAGTGTATATGTACCACATTTTCTTTATTCAATTCAGCATTGATAGGCACCTGTATTGATTCATATCTTTGTGAATAAATGTTCACTTTATTGTGAATAGAGTGGTGATGAATGTATGAGTGGATGCATCTTTTTATACAATGGGTTTATTCTCCTTGGGGTATATATCTAGTAATGGGATTGCTGGGTAGAATCATAGTCCTATTTTAACCTCTTTGAGAAATTGCCAAACTGCTTTTCTCAGTGGCTGAACTCATTCACATCCCCATCGACAGTATATACGTGTTCCGTTTTCTCTGCAGCCTCATCAGCATCTGTTGTTTTTTGACATTTTAATAATAGCCATTCTGACTGGTTGAGATGGTATCTCATTGTGGTTTTGATTTGCATTTTTCTGATGATTGGTGATGATAAACATTTTCATATGTTTGTTGACTGCTTGTGTGTCTTCTTTTGAGAAACGTCTATTCAGGTTCTTTGCCTATTTTTAGTGAGGTTATTTGTTTTTTGCTTATTGATTTGTTTAAGTTCCTTATAGATTCTGGATATTAGACCTTAGTTGGATATATAGTTTGCAAATATTTTCTCCCATTTTGCAGGTTGTCTGTTTACTCTGTTGATAGTTTATTTTGCTGTGCAGAAGCTGTTTAATTTAATTGGGTCCCACTTGTCCATTTTTGTTTTTGTTGCAATTGCTTTCAGGGACTTAGGCTAAAATTCTTTGCGAAGGCTGATATCAAAAAGGCTATTTACTAGGTTTTCTTCTAGGGTTTTTATAGCTAAAACTGTTTTAAATGGGTAACATTAACTACACTGAATGAGAAAAAGGAAAACAGGGACTAATCCAGGTAACTTTTAAACAGAATTTTTATAACATATCCTGAAACTACTGACAAAAAATTTTTCAAACAATTATAAAATTTTAGTTACTAGGTTTCACAGGCATTTTTTTTTTTTTGCAGTGGTTTGAATTAGGGAATCTGAATTAATATTCTGTGTCTTCTAGGAAGGCTGTAATAAATAGACATATTGAAGATAATATAATATGAGCCAAGTTTCTAATTTTTGGAGAAGGATGTTACATACACAAAAGGGGGAGGAAAGTCTAAAATAAATTTTAGGGTATTAGATTGGAATTTAATGTATCAGTATAAATTCAAATATAGTCATGTGGCACATAACAATGTTCAGGTCACCAGTGACCAAATATATGATGGTGGTTCCATAAGATTCTAATATTGTATTTTTCTATACCTTTTCTATGTTTAGATATGTTTAGATACACAAATACTTATTACTGTGTTACAATTGCCTAAGTATTCAGTACAATATAACGTTATACAGGTTTCTAGCCTATACAAGCATAATAAGCTATACTCTGGAGCCTAGGTGGGTAGTAGGTTGTTCCATTTGTTTTGTATAAGTACACTCAATCATATTTGGACAATGACAATATCACCTAACAATGTGTGTTTTAGATGTTAAGGGATGTATGGCTGTAATGGATATAGAAATATATACATATATAAGCACACACATATTTCCTGTTTTTGTTTTTTCTCTGAGAAAGCATACAAACAACAATACCTTGGTAACAATGAATATCCCTGGTGCCCAAGTGTTCTTATTTAAATACTACTTGCCACTGAAACAAGGGAAAATGATTCCAGGGATGTGTAATAAAGTGTTGAGGGACTGACAGGAACATGTCAAAGGACATAGAGGCTAGCTTGAAGTGGGCTTCATTGACCAAATCAATATGAACATCAGATCAAAAAATGATAGTAACGCATTGTAACCCATAGACTAATATAAAAATCTGTAAGTCCATAATAATATAAACATAAATTTAATTAATAAGGAAAGAAAACATTTATTTACAATAGACTTCCAACTAATTAACCAATAAATGTAGACAACAGGATGTAGTTAATTAATCACAATTTGGCAGTCATCAGTTACAATTGATTCAATCAGGAATCATCAATGGAAGCTAAATGCAGTAAGCAAAAGTTTGATGAGGAACAGGATGTTGATATGGTATCACAGTATCTCCCCAGCAATTACTCACTAATTGCAAGGAATAAAACAATATCTGTACAGAGGATAAACCTGACAGGCACCATTTGAAACCAGTGATCAAAATTAACATCACCAATAATGAGACAAACTTACATTATGTATTTTCTTACGTTATGCATTGGCAAATTCACAACATCACTGTATGGCACTTGTGCCAAAAATTGATAACCTGAATCACAATGAAAAAATGTTAAGACAAATTCTAGCAAATGACCACCTCTTACTCTGAAGGTCAAGACAGTGACAGACAAAAATAGGACTTACGAAGTATCCTGAATTATAGGTGACTAAAGTAACCTAGCAAGGAAATGCAGTATGTATTTCCTGATTTTAAGAATTATACTGTGGTTATGTCAAGACATGTAATTGTTAGGAAATACATACTGAAATATTTAGAATAAAAGCCATAATGTCCGTAACTTACTCTCAGATGGTTAAAGGTTAATAAATACAGAGAAAGATTAAAGCAAGTAGGCCAAATTTAAATAAATGCTTGCATCTGTTTTAAAAAGGTTTATAAAAGTTCTATGTACAATTCTTGCATCTTTTGTTTTTGAAGTTTGAAGTTAAATAAAGATAAAAGCTTAATAAAAAAACTTTATTGGACTTCTTTATTCTTTTAGGAAGAAATAACATCTTTGCAATACTGAATCTTCCAATGTGGGAAGAGTCTACTTACTGCAAACTCTATTCTTTTTTTTTTTTTTTTTGAAATATTTCTCTCTTTTTTTGTTATTTCACAGCAAGATTTATTAATACTTCTGAAAGAAAGAAATAAAAATCATTTTGTCACACTATATACAGATAATACATACAGTGTTTCTTATACACGCATTAGATCAGTTTTTACACAAGAAAAATATACATAAACATGTAAACGTTTGCATATAAAGACCCTTAAATTAAACAAGGACGAGGAGACAAAAGGAGACCAATCCATTATTATTTCATCAAAGTTTTTAAACAGTAATATAGTACATTCATTGAGAAATATTTCTATTTCACTCAGTATAGTTTTATAGTTTCCTAGAAAGATGTCTTGTTCATACTTTATAGTTATTTTCAAGCATTTTTAGTTGTGGCTTCCATTGTAAATGGAATTTTTTTTTTTTTTTTTTTTTTTTTTT
>NW_012106241.1:117607-124967 GCF_000951045.1 Mandrillus leucophaeus
GGTTTCACCATGTTGGCCAGGCTGGTCTCCAACTCCTGACCTCAGATGATCCACCCGCCTCTGCCTTCCAAAGTGCTGGGATTATAGGCATGAGCCACTGTGCCCAGCCACCTTTCTTAAGTTTTAACATTACTTGGCCATATAAACTTCTAAATTCTTAAACATAAATACTTTTTATTTTATGCAACATAAAGCAGGTGAGCTAATATTTACTAAGTCCTTTGCTTCTTTGAATAGGTCTTAGGACTAAATAAGTCATTGGTTATGTTATCGTTTCTGTTGAAATAGCCATGGACCAGAAAGCAACAGCTTTTGTTCTGACAGAAAGGAGCACAGAAAAGAAGCAAAATAAAAGTCAATGAGACTTGGTCCAGGAATAAGACTACTGGGATTGGCACATCTGCCTTTTTACATGATAACCCTGAAGTCCAAACTGTCCTGTAACAAACATGCTTGAGATTTCTTGAAAATAGTTTCTTTGTGATTAAAAAAAAAAAAATGTGAAAACAAAGTTCTTCAAAACCCCTAAAGCCTTATGGCTTAGAACTCTCATCATTTAAGAATGTCTTGTTAAAACCTGCTGCAGCCATCTTGGGTCCCTAAACAAAAGACAAGAGATCATGGAAATGGGAACTTAGCACACTAATGCCTTTAAAGTAATCTATAACCACCTCCAAATTCTGAAGTAATATGACTAACCCATTATTCCCCAGATATTGTCCTGTTAGAAGCTGAGCAAAACTTATCTGTAATGGTAAACGTGGCAGAGATCCAAAACGGTGAAGTAATGGCCAAATACGGTCATTAACATGGTAGCTACCTCCAGCCACAACCATCCCAAGTGGGATAATGTGAGATCATAAGAATCCCTTAAGCTGGCCCTGCTAAAAAATAAAATAAAATAAAAAGAACATGGGGAAGTGGAATATAAAGAAATTAATACTTTTCAGATGTCAATTTTAAAAGCTGGCTTTGTTTCTGTTATTTCTATGTTCAATGAATATATCACTTTGATTTTAAATACTTAAATGCCAGGACTGGAAAGTGCAAGTCAATTAATACAAGAAGATAAATAATATACTCTCTTAATTGCTCTAGCCAGGCTATGAAATGTTACAGGAAATTAACCCAGTCACAGTTATTTGTACATAATACTGTCATGAGGAAGAGGAAGAGCAAATATAAGCAAAATATAGGAGAACACAGATGTTTTATTAACTTTAGCACTATTGTTGCAAGAGATTATGTTATGTTTTTAAATAGTTATTATCTCATTTAATATCTAAACCACTTCTACTATAGACATGACTAGCACGTTTTAAGGTGGGAAAATCGAGGGTTAGAGAGGTAGTGTAATTTGTCCTGGATCACACAACTAATAAGCACTGGAATCAGGGTCAGTAATCTGTCTTCCACATCATCAAAGTCAGCACTTTTAACTGTCATGCTACAAGAAGCTTACATTACATTATCTTTTTTTCTGACCCCTGGGAAGTTGAAACAAAATATTTTCCTTGACTCTGTGCTGCAAAACTGTCAAATTGAAGAATGTCTTCTTTAACAATATCTTTGAGCTGCTTTATTAAATAAGCCTGCTTAAAGTCTTCAGAACTCTGCTAATTCTCTCTTACTTTTCGACTTACTGTCCATAATTCAATAATCAAACCAGTTTATTAGGGCTGCAGTTTGTTGTTATTCTTTGGAAAAAAAAACACAGACAGTTGATACTTACATTGCTAAATAATGTTTGTCTCCAAGCCTAAAATAATTACAAACATAGTACAGAAAGAAGCAAAGGGACAGGTCAGAAGATAGGAGGTTGTCTTTAGCTGAAAACAAGCAATTAAGAAAGGAGGCAAAGACGAGTTCCAGGAAATAGAAATCAAAAGATGATATGTTAATAAATGTTTTTTAAACAAATTATTGAGATTATGTATATATAAGAAAAGAAACAGCTAAACTTTTAGGGCAGCATAGGTTCAATAAATGTGTTAGCTCTATACTGCTAGATTAGAAGAATGTGTATGTATAATACTTCATGATTTTATAAAAACATTTTGCAAATTTATCTTACTATATATAATACAAGAAACTAGAGTGGATTAAATACATATGAAGTTCAGATAAAATAATTCATGAATTATCTCTAGAAAATGACATCATCTGGCTTAAGATGATTTCAAAATATAAATCAATCATTAAATTCTAAGAACAGAGATCCCAATCTGTTGAATTACTTGGGCCAAATAGGTTAAATTGTTTAATAAAAATTTGTGTTGATTTAAAGATTTAAGAGTTAGAAAAATAGCTAGTCTGGAATTGTAGCATGAAACAACAACAAAGACAGCAACAATAATCTTTTATAGTTTAGATAAAATTTAAGTCATATGAAAAAGATAGAATTGGTAATGCTGATATAATGCAATTTGTGTGAAAGAGGCAAAGAGATTTCAAATAAATATAGTATTAAAGTGCACCAACATTATAAATTTTCTCTGCTTTCTACATAGGTGACATTGCTCCTACTGAGCAACTGTACTCTTCTGATTCTCAAATTAACAGGCCTTTGATTTTCTTGTATAGTCCCTGGTTTTATGTGTGGACCAGATGAGATGTTGTGCCTGAGAAGTAGACAAGAAGCAGAAGCTGTATTCTTTATACACTTGGATCATTTCAGTCCATCAAATGTTGATACAGACCATGCACATTGCCACTTGTCTGTGCAGCAGCCATGCTGACAATTTCTTAAGGTACAGTCAGGTCTACTCGGTCAGCTTCTCCAACTCCTGGGCAGGTAGTTTGTTTGACTCCCTGGTGAAGGATGTCCTTGTCACTTTCAAGTCACTTATATCTCAGAAGTTGGATAGTCAAAGATCATGAGAGATCTACATGGGGTTCCAGTCCAACCTCAAAGGTTCTAGCTTATTATATCATGTTTCAATTAATATCTGTCTTCTCATAATTAACCATTTTCTTTCCTTCCTGACTGCCTCCTCTTCTTCCTATAAACGCTAGCATTATAGGCAGAAAAATCAAATTTACATAGAAAGCTTTACTGGAATAACCAGTATCCAAATTGTATAAGGGCAACATATATGTATATATATATACACATGTAATTAGATTTACCTTGGATATCACACTAATATTATAGTTACTGTATTTGGATATATATCAATTTTATGTAATTCTTCAATAACAGTTTCTCTTATATGTTATGTTCTATTATTATGTCCTAAAACATTTTTTATTATATTCAGAAAAAAGTTATAATTCTAGCTTTAAGAAAAAATAATACTCTTTGACTCTTTCTGCTCTGCTATTAAGAAAACGTATTTATTTTCCAGTAACTCAAATAGCTCTAAAAAAATGGAAGCCAGTTTTCATTCATGGGTGCAGGGTTCTTTGTTATCCTCCTGAGTCCATTAATTATACCTGTTTTAAATTATCTTTCTTCTAATACTATTTGTTCCTTTCCCCACTATGTTGGATTCCTGTGAAGAATTTGGTGCAGCTAGGTGTCTTGACTCATGACTATGATTCCAGGACTTTGGAAGGCCGAGGTAGACAGGACTCTTGAGCCCAGGAGTTCAAGACCACCCTGGGCCACATGGTGGAACTCCATCTCTACAAAAATACAATTATTATTTGGGCTGTGCCCAATTAATTTACTTGTGCCCGTGGTCCCAGCTAATCGGGAGGCTGAGGTGGAAGGATCACCTGAGCCTGGGAGGTCAAGGCTGCAGTGAGTATTGATCACACTACTGCAATCCAGCTCATGTCTCAAAAAACAAAAACAAAAACAAAAAAAACAAAAAAAGAAATTAAAAAAAAATTGGTACTGTTTATTCATTTCAATTACCTATTCATTATTGTTACTTTTCCTAAATACTTAACAATTTGTGGTTTGGTGTTTTACACTGTATATTCATTTCTTATATTCCTGATTGAGGATACCTGTTTTCATGTCAAATGGTAAAAGGGAAGCGGGAGAGGCTCTCGGCAAGGTATGTGGCGAAAATGTTTCTCTTGGTGCCTACAATGCCTGCCATTCATCTCAGCCATGCCTTGTCCGTCACTGCTTCAGCATTTGAGTGAATGTTTCTGCTACTTAATATTCTTTAATATGTGACAGTATTGTGTGGGGCAGTCTATCTGGTTACCCCAAGTTACCTCCTCATTTCACCCTCTTTTATTTGTCACAGATTCTGCCCCTAATCTTCTCCCATTGACTTGTGCCTGTTCCTTGTTTCTCCAGTGTCTAATGCATAGCAGAAGCATAGTAAATGTTCATGAAATTGAATTGGATGTGTCGAGGTAACCCTGGTTGAGCGTACAGCACGGATGTTACTGAAACGGTTTCTCACTTGGGATAGGATTTAAGTGGATGATTCCTCAGTGTTCTTGTAATGTTTAAAGTGCATGATTCAAATCACTGTGTATGATTCCGTGTTGCTTGGGACTGTCAAGGTAATATCTTCCTTACTGCTTTGTCTGTTTAAACCTTCTTGATAATTAAATTTAAAAAAAGAACATAAATAAAGGAACGCGCCCCCCAGAACTTTTCATTATTAATGTTCTATGACTAAATTGGAAATCTGCTACTGTACCCCAAGGGGGTGATTAATTTAGCAGACTAAGAGTTTTGATTAAAAAGCAATGAAATGTCTGACATGTAGTCTATTTATCAGTTATTATGATATTAAAATGCTGTAATCATTGTGGTGCCTAAATTAAGACTTTGCAGCCTAAATGTCATTTCATTTTGCTTCTTTTGATTTGGTGATGTTTTATGGGCTTATTATCTGGGAATCTGTATGCATGAGCATGTGTGAATGGCACACATTCTTACTGATCTTCAAAGAAAAATAATGCGGCACGAAAGCTTTCTGACATAAGTAGTGTTCCCTATATCTCCATATTTTAGAAGAAATGAGGAATATGCAGAGAATCTTACAACTCTTAATTTAGCTGATTATTTTAAAAATTCAGATGTAATTGTGAAATATATTCTATTGGTATTAAACAGCAAAAATATTAATCAGAATTTATGATTTAAAGTTTTCTTTTCATATGAGACTAATTTTATTAGGCACAAATATTAAAATAAAAATTGTATCATATCAATAATTATAATGTTATCATTACTTTCAAAATAAGCTACATAGAAGCAAGGAAAAAATCAGTATAAGTTTTCAGATAATGCTCATTCAGTAAGTATAACCTGGTTGGATTCTTTTAAGCCTATAGAATATGCTAAAGATTCAGGTGTTAATGAAAACATAAAATAAATAGCACAATATAATTTTGAATATTGATTTTGTAATTTACAAAAGTATTTGCTCTATTTTAACCTCTCTCCTCCCAAATAATTTTACTGCCTATCCCCACTTGAAGAATTAAATAAAATAGTATTTCCTTATAATCTCTCTCTCTTTCCCCTTTTTTGCCTCCCTCAATATGGAATCACAACCAGTGTTTTTTATTGATTTCTAAGCAACTTTCAAAACATAACCTAAGTAAGAGTGATTGACTGAGTTGCTCTTTCTCAATCTTATTTCTAAGCCTGTTTTAAAGATTTAAAAGGCTCAGACCTGGAACAAGACAGGTTATATTTGGAGGAATAATGATCCAATTCTTCACACTTCTTTCCACCCCAATTTATAGATTCAAAAATGATTCCATATCTTGTGAATAAAGAAGCAAGAAAGCAGTAGGATCCCAGAATAAAAATAAGGTCATCAGAAAAAAAACAATGCTCACTCACAGTCTGAGACACTGTTAAACTCCTGTGGACTCCAATTTCAAAGGCTCAAGTCATTCAAAATCCCCAAATAAAAGATAGTCTAGGATACTCAAGCAGATCTTAGTGGCATGGAAGAGAAAAATATCCCAACCCCTAAAATTGCCAAAGAGGGACTAGATCGAATAAACACATGATCTCCCAACCTATCTAGGGCAAAAGTGAAAATCATATTTAATTCTTTTCCTATGCCCACACGGTAAAAGTTATTTGAGGTGTTTGAAAAGTGATCATAATTAAAATAATGTAACAATAATTAATACTCATCTCACCATACTGTATCAAACACCATGAAAATTAACTTCTATATATTTTATTATTCAAATTTTATAATGAGGTAGATAATAACATTGTCCTCATTTTATAGCTTCATTGCCCTTCGTAAGTAAATTATCCACGATAAGATAAATAGACAGAAGAGAGTGGACTCCTATCACCAAAACCCAGGATCTTAATTGCTACTAACAGTCCATATGCTCTGAGTACTAGTAGCTGCTAATTGACTTACACATAGACTTCTCCCCAGTATTGTGCAAATTGAACTACTAATCTGGGACTGCTCTATGATTCAAAAATCAAAGACCAAATACTACGTATCAGAGAACCTTCCTTGTAATAGATGTTTGGCATCTGACTTGCTTGCTTGTCTCATCTATTCAGTTTTAGAGATGGTCTTAGATTAATGTGGTATAAGAGTGATGAGAGTACTGATTTTATAATTCTAAATACCTGAGAGGGAATCATGTCTATGCCACAAGATTTTTATCAGTCACTTCTCTTTCCTAGCCTTTCAGTTTCTTCACATGTAAAATGCCTTCTAGATTAATCTGTAAATGTATATGCCTTCTAGATTGCCTTTTAGATTAATCTGTAAATGCATATGATAATAAATGCAAGCTGTGTCATGCTGTGATTGACACAGAATATGAAATCAAATATGGTAGATATATTACTAAAGGTTCCTTATTTCTGAGAATGGAAGATAATATCAGCCACTTCACTTTTTCTGCTTTATTTTGGATTCTAGCTGGAATTCCAGTCTTCATACTATTTACATGTGTATTTATTCTCTCTCTCTCTCTCTTTCTCTTCCTCTCTCTCTGTCTCTCTTTTTTTTCTTTGAGACACGGTCTCACTTGGTAGCCCATGCTAGAGTGCAGTGGCCAGATCTGAACTCATGGCAAACTCCGCCTCCTGGGCTCAAGTGAGCCTCCAAACTCAGTATCCCCAGGAGCTGGGATTACAGGCACATACCACCACGCTCAGCTACTTTTTGTATTTTCTTTGAAGACAGGGTTTCACCCTGTTGCCCAGGCTCTCAAAGTGCTGGTACTACAGACGTGAGCCACTGCATCAGACCGTGTTTTCTCTTTTAAACTTTACAAGAAGGTGGGCATCAGGTTGGATAAGGAGGAAGTTGAGTGTTGGAGATTTTACAGAATGCGAATGAAAATTAAGGGCTTCTTAGGTTCTGGATATTAACCCTTTGTCAGATGAGTAGATTGCAAAAATTTTCTCCCATTCTGTAGGTTGCCTGTTCACTCTGATGGTAGTTTC
>NW_012106241.1:129734-132037 GCF_000951045.1 Mandrillus leucophaeus
CTCTGAATGCTTCTCTTATCCACTACCCCTTTTGATCCTGTCTATCCTATATCCATATTATATAATTCACCCATGGATTATACTGAAAATTTACTTTGTGAATTACTTTTTCTTTAATATTGTAGAGTTCTTAATTAAACACTGCTGAAATACCTGGAGGTAGAGCTGGTTAATTTACAGTAAAATATACCATCCCATTTATTGCAGAGCTATATTTAAGAACTTTTGAAAATCAAAATAGAAATTTAGACAAAAGTTTAAAAATTAGATGCCAATATCTTGTGTCACTCAGACCTCTGTTAATTGATCCACTTGCTGGGTCAATCAGAAGGAGAAAAATAAGCAAAATCTGTCAGTGGAATCCAGTAAAAATCATACATAGCCTTATATACCTAATCCAAATTAAAAAAAAAAAAAAAAGTCTTGTAATGGCCAAAAGATAAGAGAGTCTCCTGTTCAGGCCTACCTTTCCTTAACAAGATATTGGACAAAAATTCAGAACTATAAACAACACAAAAAATTATGAATCAAATTATGACACAACCTTATAACCAGACTATATTAAGCCTTTAGGTAATACTTGGATGTCAGCCCAGATGCAGAAGTAAGGGAGCACTCCCTATTCTATTTGTCATTGCTTAAACGAGAAAACGGTGATTTGACTTAGAAGACCTTTATATCTACAGAGCTATAATGAATAGACAAACCACAACCCAAAATAATTTTCTCACCTTAAAAACCAGGCAAGTGGGTCATGTTCGAAAGGAAGAATTTACTGAAACTGAACATTTTAGTTGTTCTAAAGCCAATAGATTAAACTAATGTCTTCTGATAATGTAAAAGGAAAGGATATTGGATACAAATTAAGCCCAGCCCTAATAATTATTTCCAGTTAAAGATGTTGTAGATAAAATACAATGATCATGCTTTGAAGGGTTATAGGAATCCCTACAACTCCCCATTTTAACTTGGGACCAGCATAGGGAGTTAACAAAAGTCAAAAGAGGACATAAATATAAATACTAATTTGCTTAGGTGACACTATACAGCCTAAGTCCCACACTTTATAGCATGTATTTATTGAAGTATGCAAAATCACCAATACAGTTGTAAGTATGCACAAATATCAATCATTCTATCTCAATCAATATATTTTTCTTTGTGTTCCTTACTGAAAACATCCTTTGTGCATGTAATACCACTTGAAAGTTGAATTGAAAAAACTTACTAGGTAAAAGGCACTGCTAAACTAAATGTGCCAAAAAAATTAAAAAATTCTTTTTTTTTTTTTTTGAGACAAGAAAATTAAACTAGATTGTCATTTTCTTTTTATTTTCCTGGGGTAGAGGTGTCCTGCAAGCAAAAGGGGTGAATGGATCTCAGACCAGTTAGTTTCATCCCTTCTTTTCAAGCTTTTATGAGAAAGCTTCAATTGTGCCAAAGGTCAATATACTACCTAGGACAAGATTTATTAGAACACAGTTGAAACATTCTATGATGAAAGAACTAAAGCCAACCAAAATCTTTCTAGAGTCATCAACTAAGAGGATTCCCAGAACTTACTAGATATTCTAGACTGGGGGTAGACTATGGGTACCAGAACTTTCAGCTCTTTTTAACCTCTTTAGGATTATGCCAAATTGATTATTCTTATATATTACCATGAAAGAGACTTTTATGTCTCATATATTGTTTAGTATCAATGACAATCATAACTTTTTTAGCCTCTATGCACACAGAAAAGGAGACCATGTGTTAGTAGTACTTATGTTACAACATGGCCACATAATAGAACCCTGCTTCCTAAGCCTTTCTTTGGATGCTGTAACTACAGCATTTCTTCCTTTTTGAAAAGATCTTACCAAAAAAGCTGCAGCACTTTAAAATTTGTTTCAGGTGGCCCCTCAATTTGATAGGTCTTCACATGGTGCACATTTTCATAATAATTTATTTATCATCTCTCTACTCACCTAATCACCACGAAATTTTGCATCTCGTGTATAATTATTTATTCCTATAAATTTTCCTTCACACAATTATAATATTCTGACTAAAATGAAAGCCCATGTTTTTCAGTTATTATTGATGCCATTAACTAATGTTTTAGTTTCAGCACTTGACAGTCCAGATTTAATTATGTTTTAGATGGACAGTGTCTATTCCCATTTCTTTTATTGTATTTTTCTACTGTGAGCTTTACCAGGAATCATGGCTATTCCTTTGATAAGCAATGTTAGTCTAACGTTTCATGGACTTGGATTTTCTTTTGCTGGATTCTCAGATTATATTTATTTGTTTCCACA
>NW_012106241.1:133297-135753 GCF_000951045.1 Mandrillus leucophaeus
GTCTGCTTGCATTTCTCTGCTCACTAGATTAAAACCTGGGATGAAACCGAGAGTGACAAGAACTTTACACTGGAACTAAACAAGAATTTAAAATCTACAAGCCTGTTGCCATTTCATATTTTTTTAATGCACAGAAAGTTTTGTATTCAGACACAGTGTGGGGATAGTGTGATAAGGATCATGCTAACAAAGACCAGTTTTTTCACATATTTACATTCTTATGAGACACAAAATCATACCTACAGCAGCTGTGGATTTTATGCTTGGGCTATTTTGTTTCGTTGAGTTTATTTTCTTTATCACTATTTTTCCTTTGCTAAGAGCAGTGTTTCAGGGAAAGGGAACATGGATAGCCTCAAAACAGATTAGTAGACATTTGATTGGAGATACATTTGGAATAAAATGAAAGTAAAGTAACTTATTGTGTGTGATTGGATACAAATAGACAAGTGTGACACAACAAATTATGTATGATAGTGCTAATGGGAAAGGGGGAGAAGAATGCCAAGAATAGTCCAGAAAATAAAGTTGTTTATGGCATAAATTGAATTCCTGTTTGAGTATGCAAAGAAATAAATGATATTGAATTGGACAGCACTAATATTATGGGTTCTATTCTAACTCCATGGATAGCAGCTTATCCTTTTTTGTAAACATCATTTTTAGTTCCCCATGGAACGGATATGGGGAAATGATAGTGCTATTGTCTCATTTTTATTTGTGCCATCATCATATTGCCTTTTAAGAAGCATCATTTCTATCCTCTGGGATACTCTGGAGGAAAGTAATGAGAGATTACAGTAATCTCTGTTCACTGAGGCAGCAGAAAATACCTGTAACTCTTTGTCTTTCTCATATCTATTTAAATTTAAAGTTACTAGATGAAAAGTCTGTAGATCAACAATATATACTCCCTTATATGATGATCACTCAATTCTTATCAGTAATGCTTAAGGTGGTTTCTGGACTTTGTGCATTTTCATACATTCTAACCTCATGTAAGACGTGGAACCAAATACCAGGGCATTTGTGTCTTTACTTAGAGGATGAGCAAAGCTTTTGTTTTCATCGCCATTTTGGTCTTAACATCGCAGTGTCGTACATTTCTGTATATTTTTACAGAAATCTTTGAAAATGTTTTTCCTTGATACAAGAAAGAAAATGGAGAGAAAAGATCAAGGCAGTGTGTTACGTATCAGCAACAAATTTAACTCAATACTCACTGAAATCTTTTCCTCTACTTCCTCAGAAAACGGAAATCTACCTTGCATATTTCAGTTCGATATCACTTTCATTATGAGCTTGTTAGTAAAGAAGGGTTTGTTCCATTCCCCCATCCCCCACCCACCCCTGGACCAGAATCATTTTATTTGTATCTTACATATGTGTTAGAATAAACATTCCGACAGTTTGCATGGAAGATTGATTTCCCATGCTGAAAACAATGTAGCAAGCAACAATGAGCTCTGTCTGTGGCATGAGAGTTAGAAACAGCCTCAGAAATCCCAGGGAAATGAGCCTCTGTAGAAGGCTTTATAAGAGATGAATGTTTCCCTTTATCATGACTGGCAATGATGCTGCTAAACAGAAATATGCATTTTGCATAATTGCCAATGCAGCTGCAGCACTCTATCTGGGATTCTGACTTCAAATGGAGATGTAATTGGGTATATCAGATAGACTCCAAAGATATATCAACAACCCTCGTTTAGTTATTCCAAAAATTTCTTAAGAGACTCCTGACAGCCATTTGAAATCTATGTAAATTATTGCTTGTTGTCCAATGGATCGAAGTGAATATGACTCCATTTGAAGTAGGCTCCCAAACTTACAAGAGCTTTTTAGAAACACACTTAAAAGAATTTTCTGGATTTTCTTTACAGTCAGAAAGGCGAATAATTATTAAAAGTACTTTTGCATATTGTCTTTTAATATATCTCAAAACTGTAGAGGCACCCTTCTAAAGACCAGGAAAGCTCTTTGTAATTGTTGTAGTCAAAATACAGACTATATATAGTAGGTGTCTAGCAAACAAGTACTGGATATCAATTTCTGCTTGTTCAACCCAAGAAACTCCTTTTATTTTTTACTATAAGATCTGTGTGTATTCAAGCCACATTAGGATCAGTGATTGTTAAGTTGCTGGCAGTACATTTCCACCTGCCTGATAAGAAGAGAGCCAATATTTTCTCCACAAAATATATAAGCAACTTTTGCTTCTATATTGTATGTATCTACTTCTAAGCCTCAAATTCTTCCTAGAAGCACCTTTACCTTATACAGGTTTTTTCATTATAATTCTATAATTCTAGTTCTTATGCTTATTTTATCTTATGCTCTAGTTCTTATAATTCTATAATTCTAGTTCTTATGCTTATTTTTCTAAGTGAAATAACTTCACAAAACAACTTTGTATTGCAATTTGTTTTGTGAACATTTCAATTTGACCAAGATAA
>NW_012106241.1:138893-141073 GCF_000951045.1 Mandrillus leucophaeus
AAAAGCAGTTTATTCAACACAAAGGAAAACATGAAGTATTACAAGACAGTGTGAAAATGTCATGGTTGGAGCACAAATTAGTAAAGAGATTGAAAATAAAATGTCAGCTAGATAATAAAAAGTTCAGAGAAGGAAAATTTTAAAAGTGAATCAATTTTTAGTTAATGATGTAATGCTGTTTTCTATAGAGGGCTAATTCTGATAAAATTACATAAATGAAGTGAGAGATGAATTATGTGATTATTTGAGGGACGGACTTTTCAAGACCAGGCAAATGTAAATGTTAATGTCCTGATAATATAAAATGGCATTCCTCTCCAATGTTTTATGTATTTATTTAGTTTTGAGAAATAACAAAGATAATGCAGACAGTAGTGAATTTGAAAAAGTATGTACGGGCTGGGGCCAGATCATTCAGAGACACCATGATAATCACTTCAAGTTTGGTGTTTTGTTTTGTTTTGTTTTGTTTTTCTAAATGTGATGGAAGCTGGAAGCTACTGAAACATTTTGATAAGAGAAGGATGCAATCCTAGTCATAAAAAAGAATGAGTTCATGTCCTTTGCAGGGACATGGATGAAGCTGGAAGCCATCTTTCTCAGCAAACTAACACAGGCCGGCACAGGAAAAACACTGTTTGTTCTCACTCATGATTGGGAGTTGGACAATGAGAACACATGGACACAGGGAGGGGAACACCACACATTGGGGCCTGCTTGGGGTTGGGATGCAAGGGGAGGGAGAGCATCAGGACAAATAGCTAATGCATGTGGGACTGAAACCTAGATTATGGGTTGATAGGTGCAGCAATGCACCATGGCACATATATACCTATGTAACAAACCTGCACATTCTGTTCATGTATCGCAGAACTGAAAGTAAAATAAATTTTTAAAAAGAGAATGATGCAATTCTATACTTACTTGTGACAAAATACAAAATGAAGGGATGGAATTATTGGATATAGGGACAGTTATTAATAGTCTGTTGTAGATGTCCATAGAAAAATGATAGTTGCTTGTCTAGAAAAATGGAGATTATATAATGGTAGACTTGTGATATAATTAGAAGGTACAGAAAATAGGGTACCTACTAATAGCTTAGATGTAGATTGTTAAATAGGCAGAAAATCCAACGTTTCAAGAGCAATAGATAAAAAGAAAACAAAGAAACCAAATCCCAGACAAAGAAGAACTTTAATATTGAGTCTGGAGCCAGAGTAGCAACCATATACTGATGAGTCCCTTGCCTGGCTGATACAGAAGAGGGGTAAGCCTCTCCTAGACTTTATAGAGTAAAACAGAAATTGGAAAATCCTTTTATGACTGTAAGTGGGCAGGGCATACTAGAGATTTCAATAGCCCAAAATTTAAAAAAAAACAACAAATATATTTAATTGAATAATTTACACTCGTTCCTCACATCAGAATTTTACATAGTAAGCAGTCATGGGCTGTAAAATTAGAGAATATATAAAATCTTCAACATGTTTGGAATGACTGGACTTTGATTCTGCAAAAGATATATATATGTATATATGTGTGTATATATATGTAATGGTAATATTTATGTGTGTGTATATATATGTATATGTATGCATATATGTACATATATATCTCCTACATATAAACATACATATATAACATATACAACTATATATCTATGTGTGTGTGTGTGTGTGTGTATCCTATCAATTCTGTTTCTAGGAATACTCTGACAAAAGTGGTACAAAAATTGGGAGCTGATCTGTCTAAAAGTGAACTCAATATCATGAAATACATAAGCCTCTCACCCAGAATTTCTGCACAAAAAGAAGCATGTGCACTCTCTGCACTCTTTGGAACAAAAAAAAGACAAAAAAAGCAAAATATAGTATACTTTTCCTTGATATTATATATTTATTTCAGTATATACGTGTGTGTATACATATATATCAGTGTGTTTATGTGTGTATATTATATATATGAAGTGAAATAATATTAGCAGTCATGAAAAAAAGAAAAATGTAATACACACTCAAAGAACAAGTAGAACAATGGAAGCATACCTATTATACTTTGCAAGACAGACCAAAACTGAAATGTATTTTATAAATATGGATTCAGCAGGTGAAAATATAGGAAATTATAGGCCACCAAAAATAATAAGAAAATATTACAAGCAACTTTAAGCTAGTACA
>NW_012106241.1:141716-144018 GCF_000951045.1 Mandrillus leucophaeus
TAAAATAGGACATTATTGACTTATTGCCTTCTTCCTGATCTTAGGAAGATAATGTTCAATATATCAGTAAATATATTAAACTGTAGGTTTGTTATAGGTAATTTTCAGATTAAGAAAATTCTTACTCCAATGATTCTGAAAATGTTTTATACTATAAATTATGTTTAAATCTACCAGTAATTTTCCATACATTATGATGATCACTTAGTTTTACTTATTTATTCTATTGATGTGTTATACTAATCTACTATTAAAACTTAAACCAACCTTGCATTTCTGAAATAAGTGCTTCTTGGTTATCCTACATCATCTTTTATATATTGCTGGATTTTATTTGCCAACATCTTTATAAAGGATTTTGAATGTATATTTATAAGCTTTGTAACAGATTCAGGCTGTTGTACAAATTAGTCTGACATTTTGGCCCTACAACCTGTCAAGCCCAGTATTTTTTGAAGTATTTTAACAGATAAGGATGCTGTATGGAAACTCTGGCAGGCTTCTTAAGAAGAATAACATACAAGACCCTTAGGATTTTGGAGCAAAGTCAGCCATCTACTGTGTATTGCAGATAGGTATCTCCACTGAAAAATAGTTTCTGTCTTGCTAATGGGCCATAATAGACAATGAACATTTTAACATGATTCATTAAATTTTCTTGTAATATGAACTGCTTTCTATGAAGAGAGTATAATATGAAACATCAAGCTATAAATTTGGGCATGTGGTGCAGTGTCCCACTGACTAAAATTTAATATAAATAGAGAACCACAGGTGAGAAGGTCTTGCAGGCACAAGTAGCATGAAAAACTGGCTCAGTCTCATGAGACTGTGTTCCTTCTATACTAGCCATTTCCCATGTAACCCAAAAACAAAATTTATTAAAGAAAAAAATCTATAAAGAACTGATTAAGGAAGAATCAATTAGGTAATTATTTAGAGAAGGCTGCATATAGCTGTATCATAAAATTTGAATCAATTAATCCCAATTATCATGAGAAAACAAGGCCGCAAATACATACTGATTATGTCTGCAATGCAAGGGAATTTCTGAGTCCCCTATCAGTATCCCTTGGTCCACTGGCATAATTTGATGGAAAGCTACAGGAACAGGATGATTTATAGCATTAAATCCCTTAGGAATAGAGGTTATGTTTATAGCTTCAAATAAAAAGCCATAACCATTTGTTTAGGTTTTCTCTGTTCCTTTAAAATAAAAAATACAAGTTACCATCAGAGAATACTATAAACACCTCTACGCAAATAAACTAGAAAATCCTACTAGAGGTACAAAGAGGAGGTAGTACCATTCCTTCTTAAACTATTTCAATCAATAGAAAAAAAGAGACTCTTCCCTGACTCATTTTATGAGGCTACCATCATCCTGATACAAAAACCTGGCAGAGACACAACAACAACAACAACAACAACAACAACAACAACAAAAGACAGAGAATTTTAGGCCAATATCCCTGATGAACATCTATGTGAAAATCCTCAGTAAAATACTGGCAAACTGAATCCAGCAGCACATCGAAAAGCTTATCCACCACAATCAAGTCAACTTCATCCCTGAGATGCAAGGCTGGTTCAACATACACAAATCAATAAATGTAATCCATCACATAAACAGAACTAACAACAAAAACCACGTGATTTATCTCAATAGATGAAGAAAAGGCCTTCAACAAAATTCAACTGCCCTTCATGCTAAAAACTCTCAAAACTAGGTACTGATGGAATGTATCTCAAAATAATAAGGGCTATTTATGACAAACCCACAACCAATATTATACTGAATGGGCAAAATCTGGAAGCATTCCCTTTGAAAACCGGCACAAAAAAAGGATGCCCTCTCTCACCACTCTTATTCAACACAGTGTTGGAAGTTCTGGCCAGGGCAATCAGGCAAGATAAAGAAATAAAGGGTATTCAATTAGGAAAAGAGGATGCCAAATTGTATCTGTTTGCAGATGACATGATTGTATACTTAGAAAACTCCACCGTCTCAGCCCAGAATCTCTTTAAGCTGATAAGAAACCTCAGCAAAATCTCAGGATACAAAATCAATATGCAAAAAACGCAAGCATTACTCTACATCAAGAAAAGACAAACAGAGAGCCAAATCATGAGTGAACCTCCATTCACAGTTACTACAAAGAGAATAAAATATCTAGGAATTCAACTTACAAGGGATGTGAAGGACCTCTTCAAGGAGAACTACAAACTACTACTAAACAAAATAAAAGAGGACACAAAGAAATGGAAGAACATTCCATGCTCATGAATAGGAAGAATCAAT